>NC_041400.2:197554621-197874621 GCF_900747795.2 Erpetoichthys calabaricus
TACCCAATCCATCCTCAGCTTTTTGAATTTCAACCTTCTCCCAGACTGGTTCTCCGGTGTCCCTCACTCTCCTTCCCTCTCCTCGTCCCCCCTTCTCTCCTCCTAAGGCTCAGTCAACAGGCCTGAGATGTCACTGAACTCGTTTCAGTCCTCTTCAGTCACCTCCATGCGTCACTGCAGAGAGCATTTAGAGCCCACAATTACTTCTGCTCCCTCCTACTCAACAAGTCTGAAGCAGAATCCCCCTGGAGTGACACTCTTCACTTGCTCAACTATGAGGCCACCTCCCCTTCAGTTCACTTTCTTTCTCTTTCTCTCTCTCTGTGATGCCCCATGTTCACATCCCATCTTCCAATGGCTCTTACACAAGGCCTAAACCAGGGTGGGCCAGTGAGACACAGACATGATGTCATATAAATACAGGGTGGGCCATGAAGATCTCCCACAATTCACGGGAGAACTGTGCAGGCTGTAGTTGGGGATAGAGAGGTGGGCTTCGTCTAATTTGGTAGGACAGGCTCTCCCGTTTTCAGTACCCATCATGAGTACTGAGCTTTGTTGTTCAAGTGTATTATGAGAACAACCGTTCTGTGATAGCGACGCAGAGAGCTCTCCGTACATGCTTGGCGCTCATTTGAAATGCGTCGGAAAACGATTGGAATTCTAACCTTCGGGGAACTGGGTCCACACTAAAAAGAAACTCACCTGGCAGACCGAGGACAGAACAACGGGACGGGGCCACAGCTCACACAGTGTTGAGGGAAACATTCCCAGGGCATTTGATCTCTTTAACGGGAGACGGTCACCAGATTTAAGTCCATGTGACTTTTTCCTTTGGGGACACCTAAAAGAACAGGTTTTCAAACATCTCATGAGGATTTGAAGGAAAAGATCAGACGCAATTCCGCCTGAGATGACCCAGAGAGTGATGGAGAACTTCGGGGAACGTCTTCAGCAATGTATTGCCAACCACAGCCGCCATTTGTCTGATATGATTTTTAAACACTAGAATTACCAGAGCCTACGAAAAAACTGATAGATCCAGCCCACCTTAAATCTGTTCGCACCTCTCCCTCAGTGTCTTTTGTCCTGTAAATGCGCTGATAAAGACAAGCAGCAAGCAGCCTGCTATTCCATTCCCCCACCGACTTAGAGCGTGCACATTGTTCTCCCAGCTCAGGCCTTGATTGATTATCTGGGAGTGAAGTGCTGGAGTTTTAGAGTGGAAATAATTAATCATTATTTGGAGCACAAGCATTTCATGTGTGTTCCGTTTCTACAAGAATCTGAGTAAACACATTGTTAAAACAGAAACGTTTTTTCATATTTTAGTAATAAATGACAAAATGTAGGCATAATCTATAGAATGTGTGATGTCTGAATTCCAAAGATCAAATAAACACTTTCACAAAAGGTTCAAGGAATAGACAACAGCTTCCGTGGTGCAGCGGTAAGATTTGCTCCCTTGTAACCAAGAGTCCCCGGTTCGATCCTGACTCAAGGATATCGGGTATTAGTGGAGGTATAGCCGCGATTCTTGAGAGACAATCTACCAGAAATTATTGCAGGGATACGGGTTTGAGTCCCGCTCATGGCACATTGCTGAGTGAAAGAATATATCTCTAATATATATATTTTCTCTTCGAGGAACGGTGCTTTGAATTCTACTTTGCAGATTTAGTTATTTTTATTTTTTGATTAAACAAAAACTGTTTAATGAGTGATTGATTTGTTAAGGAACACATGGACAACAAGCAGAGTTAAAATCACAATTAAACAAACTGCCTGCAAATTCTATCCATCCATCCATCTATTTTCCAACCCGCTGAATCCGAACACAGGGCACAAACCAATCCCAGGTAGGGTGCCAACCCACCGCAGGACACACACAAACACACCAAGCACACACTAGTGCCAATTTAGAATGCCAATCCACCTAACCTGCATGTCTTTGGACTGTGGGAGGAAACCCACGCAGACACGGGGAGAACATGCAAACTCCACGCAGGGAGGGCCCGGGAAGTGAACCCACCTTACTGCAAGGCAGCAGCACTACCCACTGCGCCACCTGTAAATTCTATTGAATCATAATTATAACAAATAATAACACATTTCACTTACTTATATAGCACCTTTACCATGGTCTCAGACGGCCGCACGGATAATCAAGAGGGGTACAATAAAAATGAAAGCACAATAAGAATGAATAAATAATAGTGCACATGACATCAAAAGACGCCGAGGGAGAGGTGCAAACAGATTTAAGGTGGACCGGATCTATGAGTTTTTTCGTGGGCTCTGGTAATTCTAGTGTTAAACCCATTAAAACAAAACTGTTTTTTTATGTTTGTTTCAGAAATATATGTAATTTTTTTTAGATAGCTTTGTTTATTTTTTATATACCTTCAGAATGAGGGAGATCTTTATGCCCCACCCTCTATATAGTGGGTATAGAAAAGAATCCCTCCCTCTGAAATATTCCCATTTGTTTTGCTTTACTGCCTTAAATGTAAACACACACACTAATATTTCTTCTCAGCTTTACTTCCTCAATGCCACCTCAAACATCCAAGTGAAAGACAGAAGAATTATAAAAAATAAAAAACAAGACCTACTGAGATTAATAAAGGACCCCCCCAATGTCAATGTCATTTTGATGATCCCCCCTTTTGCTTTAATGACAGCCTTGAGTCTGTTGATTCTTCTCTATCAGCTTTGCACTCCTTGATTGTGTAATATTTGCCCCCCACTCTTCTTTACAGTTTAACTGTTCAAGTTCGCTCACATTGGCTGGTGAGTGTTGGTGGTCTGCTATCTTCAGATCTTTCCACAGATCTTCACTGTGATTTAGCTCTGGGCTCTGACTTGCCACACCAGGACATTCACTTTGCTCTCCTTCAGCCACTGGGTGGTCAATTTTGTTGTGTTCTTCAGGTCGTTGGCATGTTGAAAGGTGAACATTCTGCCCATCTTCAACTTTCTGGCAGAGGGTAGCAGTTTTTTTTCCTCCAGAATTTGTCGGTATTTTGCCCCATCCATTTTTCCTTCTACCCTAGCTAGAGCCCCAGACCCCCCACAACAGGATGCTGCCCCCTCCATGCTTTTCTGTCGGTATGGTGTGTTGTGGATGGTGAGCTGCATTGGTGGACCGTTTGGTATTGAGGCCAAATAGTTTGATTTTGGTCTCATCTGACCAGAAGACCTTTTTCCACTTGGCATCAGAATCTTCAAGGTGCATTCTGGGAAAGATCAAACAAGTCTTAATGTGGCCTTTCTTGAGAAGTGCGACCCTCCCGAACAAGCCACAATGGTGCAGCGCTTGTGAAATTGTTGTCACATGCACACCATTAATGACCACTCTTTGCCATCAGATCTTGTAACTCCTTCAAAGTGGCCATTGGCCTCTCGGTGGCCTCTCTCCACAACTCTATCCTGAGATCTTTTGAAAGTGACTTGCCACCCACAGTCAGTTGTTTGCTGTCAGTGGCACTGCCAAGGAAGGGAATGAATGGACCAGGAACAGCTTCACTAATCACACTCATTACAACTGAGCACAGGTGGAAGGAAGCCAGTAATTGTAATGGAAATGGGGGGCACTGACACCTGATTGAGTTTAGGGGGGGGGGGTCCTTTATTAATCTCAGTAGGTCTTGTTTTTGATTTATTAAAATTCTTCTGAACTGTAGCTGTGATTTCTTTCACTTGGATGTTAGAGGTGGCATTGAGGAAGTAAAGCTGGGAAGAAATCTGAGTGTGTGTGTTTACATGTAAGGCTGTAAAGCAAAACAAATGGGAATATTTATGGGGGGATTCTTTTCTATACCCTCTGTATATACAGTTCTTTATTAAAAAGCAAGTGATATGAAAATATTAGTTTTAGTGTCTTCCAAAATCATCTGTTGAACAAATAAGGTGCATGCTGTGCAAAGTCCATATTTATGCAATAGAAACAAACAAGAACACCGGCACCTTCTCTCCTTATTCAGGCTAATCAGTCACTGTCTTCAGAAGAGTCCGTTCAGATTATGCGGCCTTATTGTTTAAACATCTGAAATACTCGCGTCCTCAATGAGACAACGAAATGCGTTTCAGTAAACTGGAGGACACCTTATTAACATCTGGCTAGGCGTGTATATCTTCACGTTTAGAGCACATCCTGATTCATCCCATTCCTTTGTATCTTTCGCTGTCCAAGTCGTACATGAAAAATTGTAAACGTTAGGGACGTGCCAACGCCATTTTTAAGACAAACCGCCAAATAGTTAAGACTTCTTTACGTCATTAGAACCAACCAGCGCTCAAGAGTAGCCATCAAGGGGTGCATGCCAAACTGGGATGTATTCATCCGGCCTGCCCCGTGTTTGGGCAAATGTTATGGTGTATCAAGTCACGTTTGGGAGCATGCACTGGTACAGCACGTTGCCGCACCCACTACACGATGAAACAACTTGAGATCCCGGTTGGCAACCCCCCCAGACAGACACCCGTCCAGTCCCACCCTCAGGAAAAGACCCTCTATCTGCCGCAGCCAGGTGTTACGTGGGCAACCCCTTGGCCTGATGCAGCCACTCGTTTCTCCAACAATGAGGATCTTACGAGCTGGATCACCCACGGGGAAATGCACCACATGGCCATAGTGCCGTAACTGACGCTCCCTCACAATGCAGGTCATGTGCCTCATTCGGGACTCCATGAGCAACACAAAGTCAAACCAGCGGCACCCAAGGACCCTCTGAAGAGACACATATGAAGGTTCAGTCTTCATCTCAGGTCACTGGATAGCGTCCATGTCTCACAAACAGGGAGCACCAGGACTCTAAAGACTTGGACCTTCGTCCTTTTGCATAGATATCAGGAGCGCCACACACCCCTTTCCAGCGACCTCATGACCCCCCCATGCTCTCCCAATCCGTCTACTGACTTCTCAGGAAGAGTCACCAGAGTCATGAATGTCATGAACTTTGATTGCTAAATCAAAATACCACCCTGGGATATTCATGCTTGACATCACTGACTCCTTTCAGTAAGCTTTTTAAAGACTATTTTATCCAGACTTTACTATCGATCGTCACATACGTGCAATTAGGAGGCAGTCAATAAGCTTAAAGGTGAGTGAAATATCCGTCAGACAAAACGAAGAAAAATAAATATGCACTGACGGATTCCAAAAATGTCCTCCGAAAACGTCACATCCGTCAAACCCAGATGACGTCTCTGTTCACATGACATCAATTCCGGCTCTTCCTGATGACATCGTTACCAGTTCCGCATCACTTATGGACCGCCTTTGATGCCGTCGCATCCGTCCCACAGCTTCGACGTCATCTCCTGCCAACTCACTTCTCGTCTCCATTTTGTTTTTGTTTGTATATAAACGCCATGTAACGATGTAACGATCGTCAAATACTATTTATGTTTTTGATCACCAACAACGTGAACGTCTGTTTCTTTGTCCTACAAACATTATACGGGGATGGTCCCCAAACCTTTGTATTTATGAAAGCCTCTTATTTAGAAAGAAGATTTATCACACGATCTTATTTTCTATTACTTATAATTGTTAGTTAATAAATATTAACTTGATTTCATCTTTCTATGCTTTGTCTTCATGTCCAGAGTGATTGAAGTAATAAGTTAGATTTCTTTGAGCACCTGGTGCAGCTGGAGGTTTGCCATACGCTTCGTGCTGCAAGGTTTATTAAGGCTGAGGATGTGAGCTTGACCCAATAGTAAGGAACAGGAGGTGAAGTAAGGCACTCTTGACTGACAAATGGCCGATAGTCAAGAGTGCTGAGCTTTTGTATGTTTGAATGTATTCTTGTAGACCAAAAGTAATATTTAGGTCCGAGATATCATTAAAACATCGTATGTCGTCAGTCAATCAGACATTTTCCAACCTGCTATATCCTAACTACAGGGTCACGGGGGTCTGCTGGAGCCAATCCCAGCCAGCACAGGGCACAAGGCAGGAGCATATCCTGGGCATGGTGCCAACCCACTGCAGGACACACACACACACACACACACACACACACACACACACACACACACCAGGGACAATTTAGAATCGCCAATGCACCTAACGTGCATGTCTTTGGACTGATTGAGGAAACCGGAGCACCCGGAGGAAACCCATGCAGACACGGGGAGAACATGCAAACTCCACTCAGGGATGACCCGGGAAGCAAACCCAGGCCACCGTGCCACCCACATCGTATGTTGTTCGTGCCGATAATAAGTAAGTCTCATGAAGTGCTAAGTAAGTGACAACTTGTGCTCTTCATAAGGCACTTGTGTGATTTAAAGTGTGTGACAGACGTCCAGGGACCTTATATCACTGGGAAGGACCAGGAGAAGGGCAGTATCTACCCTGGAATGTAAGAGGGGTAGCCACCCTGGATTGTATGGGGGCCACGGACCTGGGGAGCCCAACCCTGTGGAGCAACGTGGCCACTGCCAGGGGATGCCTAGGCAGCTCCGGAACTGGGGTATGCAACTGGATGCTGTATAAAAGAGGCCACCTCACTCCTCTCGGGGAGCTGGAGTCGGGTGGAAGAGGACGGAGTTTGTGAGTGAGGAGTTGGAGGCAGCAGAAGAGAGAGCGAAGAGAGAGTGTTATTATTACTATTTTGAGCACTGTGGTGTGCCTGTAAATAAACACGTGTGTTTTGGGACATTCTGTGTATGCTTGTCTGTGTCCGGGTCCGAAACTCCACAAGTGCTAGTGATTAACCAGCTGTGTGTGCGTCACGCGTAAGGCACTGTTGAGATTAGGGTCTGAGTGTAAGCGTATGTGGGAGTAAACTAATCCAACAGTGAACTTGATAAGTGTAAAGGGGTAAACAGACGATAACACAGCAAGTTTTTTCCACGTGAGCGACACCGCACTGACAGCAAGAACGTCTTCTGTCAGACATTCTTAAGCTCAGTTTTTGATGAAGATGTCAGCTGAAACTTTACAACCATATCTGCATGCACCTTATCAATATAAATACTGTAACTCTAAATGGACTTTGGACTTCGAATCCTGAGCATGTGGGCTCAGGTCCTGCTAAGAACACTGTGTGACCCTGAGCAACTCACTTCACCTGCCTGTGCACCATTTAGTAAAACAAATTAAATTTAACCCAATGTATTTTAAATGGATAAAGGAGTCAGCCATTATTATTACGGAAAAAGATGATCTGCTGTGGCAACCCTTAAAACAAAAGTGATCAAAGCACATAGAAACTCTCCCTGGTGTAATGAAAACATTTGAGCTCTTAAATTAGAGTGTCGAAAACTGGAGCGCAGATGGAGAACAACAAAGCTACATGTCTTTCAAATTGCATGGACAAAGAGTGTTAAAAAATATAAAAAAGCTCTCTTTAAAGCTCGCTCAGAATACTATTCTAGAATAATAGATAGCAATAAATAAAATCGGGTACTGTTTAGAACAGTGGCTAAATTAACAAATGGGAATTCAGGTCTAGAGTGCAAAATACCAACAGACATTAGCAGTACAGACTTTATGAACTTCTTCAATGAGAAAATTAAAAATATAAGATCCCAGATCTCTGCATCACAGTACAAACCAAATACTAGCTTAGCAGACCCGGTCTCACATTGCATTCAGCACTTTAGTAATTTTAATCCTGTAACTGAGCAGGAAGTCTTAACTTTAATTTTTAAAATGAAGCCCACTACTTGCTCCCTAGATCCAGTGCCAACAAAACTAGTAAAAAGTGCAGTGGATGTTCTTACAGCGCCTATCCTAAACATTATCAATAGTTCATTATTGTATGGCACAGTACCTGATGCACTAAAAGTGTCAGTCATTAAACCATTACTTAAAAAGTCAGACCTTGACCCACACATACTAAATAATTATAGGCCAATTTCAAATTTATCCTTTCTCTCTAAAATACTAGAAAAAGCAGTCGCCAGTCAGCTTCAGTCACACCTTACACATTACAATTTATTTGAGAAATTCCAGTCTGGTTTCCGCACTGGTCATAGTACAGAAATGGCACTAATGTGGATTGTAAATGACATTCTGATATCGTCTGATAAAGGAAACTCCACTGTAATTAAGCTGTTGGACTTAAGTGCAGCATTTGGCACCATTGACCATTCAATCTTACCACACAGGCTACAAAATGACTTTGGGCTTACAGGCACCGTGCTCGCTTGGTTTAGTTCTTATTTATCAAATCGATTCCAATATGTACAGAAATGTGCTGACAAGACTCCATCATTATACACAGAAGTGAGATATGGTGTCCCGCAGGGCTCAGGACTGGGACTGTCACTGTTGTCACTTTACAGGCTTCCACTGGGATCTCTCAATAGGAAACATCACTCGTATGCAGATGACACCCAGTTCTAACTTTTCTTTTAGACCAAATGAAGTTTCTCCGATGTTGTCTTTAATTAGTTGTGTTAGTGAATTAAAGGAGTGGATGGATGAGAATGACTTGTCTTTAAACACCGATAAAGCAGAGATGTTAATTATTGGAGGGAGTGACGCTGATCACAACAATATTCTGTCATCATTTAACTCAGTTGGAGTCCCTATTAATTTTACTGAATCAGCCCAGAGTCTTGGAGTTATCTTTGACTCCAGTAGGTCATTTAAAGTGCATATTACAAAGTTGTCCAAATCAGGTTTCTTCCATCATAAAAATATTGGGAAATTAAGACGCTTTCTCAATAAACAGGAATCTGAGAAATTAATTCATGACTTTATCTCTAGTAGGATTGACTACTGCAATGCGGTGTTCACTGGAAGTTCAAACTGTTCTTTATACAGCCTCCAGTTAATACAAAATGTCTGCTGCAAGAATTATTACAAGAACAAGAAAATACAAACACATCACTCCAGTTCTTAAATCCTTACACTGGCTCCCGGTTAAGTTTAGGGCCGATTTCAAAATCCTCCTTTTAACATATAAAGCATTAAATGGCCGAGGTCTGGCTTACTTATCTGAACATATCATGACTTACAAACCTGAGCGCACATTAAGATCTCAAGATGCTGGTCTGCTTAGGATTCCAAGGCTTAATAAAATAACAGTGGGAGGTCGAGCTTTTAGTTACAGGACCCCTAAACTGTGGGCTGGTCTGCCTGCTACTATAAGAGATGCCCCTTCGGTCTCAGCTTTCAAATCTCACGACTTCAGTTTAGCACACCCTGACTAGAGCTGCTGATTAACTGTACAGACTGCATCTCTGTTGTCAGTCATTAGCACTAAAACATAAGTAACATGACAGTTATAATTTGTTACTAACCCTCACCTATTCTGTTTCTCTTCTCGGTACTCAAATGTGCCACTTGGTGCCACGGCCCACCTGCCAAGTTGTTTTGCCTACCTAAGGTAAAGTCATCCCTGATGGGGGATCACAGGAATCGTGGGATAGAGGGGTCCTTTCATCGGATTGGCTGGTTCAGTGCTGTTTCAGCTGTGGAATGTCCAACAGGGGGAGGCAGCTTGATGGATCAGGTCTCCGGGACTCTGAACAAATCCAAATCCTATTATGTGATATCATCTACTGTTGAATTCTGCTCCGTACTTGTAAAATTTTAATTTTTATACCGTATTGAGGATTTGTTCTGTTCTGTGTTTTTATTGTATTGACCCCCTTCTTTTTGACACCCACTTCATGCCCAACCTACATGGAAAGGGGTCTCTCTTTGAACTGCCTTTCTGAAGGTTTCCCCCGTTTTTTCCCTACAAGGTTTTTTTTGGGAGATTTTTCTTGTCTTCTTAGAGAGTCGAGGCTGGGGGGCTGTCAAGAAGCAGGGCCTGTTAAAGTCCATTGCGGCACTTCTTGTGTGATTTTGGGCTATACAAAAATAAATTGTATTGTAAATTGTAACCCCTAACGGGAGCAGCTGAAGAAGAATAAGATATATATTGCTCAAAAAAATTAAAGGACCACTTTTGAATGCGAGTATAGCATCAAGTCAATGAAACTTGTGGGCTATTGATCTGGTCAGTAAAGTAGCAGAGGGGCTTGTTAATCAGTTTCAGCTGCTTTGGTACATTAAAGGTGGGGGGGGGGGGGGGACAAGGAGACGACCCAACAAAACAGGAATGAATGGTTTAACAGGTGGAGGCCTACACACCACTCCTTTACCCCTTCACCATCTTTTCAGGTCTCTTCAGGGCAGGGATAGCTTACAACACACACACAAAAATTAACAATTCACAAAAATCTTGCTCACCATTTATCCCCCCACTCCTGAAGTAATCTGAAGTAAGCACTAAAAGAAGTGCATCCCTCCAAGCACTCATCCCTACAGAAGCGAATTAGGACCACGGAGAAGTATGGTGAGAATAAAGTCATCGTGGCATCGCACAATGATAGCAGCAACAAGCCATGGAATTAAAGAACGAGTTTAATTAACGACGAGACTCAGCGCCTAATTGAGCAACTGGCTGGAGTGAAATTGCTTGGAGTTTGAGGCCCTGACTTAGGTGGTCTTCTGTTGGCTCCCTCACTTCACATTTCATTTCTGTTTGGGTGCCATTGAAGGAAAGAAATGAAGCAACTCAGAGGAACAAATCATTAAAAAACACATCCATTAAAACGAAAGGAAAAAGGAGTTAATTAGCAGCAAAAACAGGTCACTAATTAACAAAAGGGTTAAAATGAAAACCTGCAGCCACTGGGGCCCTCCAGGACCAGAGTTTTTGGGGACCCCTGAACTAGAATCTCTGCACACCTCAGTGGGGCTGCAATCTGGATGAAGGAGCACCATCTTCAGCTCAGCCTGCCAACGACAGACTTTCTTGGTATCCCAATTTGTATCCCAGTCTGTGTAGCCCCAACTTCTCTTCAGGCTTGGCTCTTTATCGGTGACATTCTGTACCCAACCTTGGAGTGGTGATTGATTGCCCCTCAGGCACCATGTTGCTACGATTCACTCTGTACAACATCCACAAGATCAGACCGTACTTGACATAATAACTCTGGCCTTGTCACCTCTGGACTACAAGGGGCTTTAATAATTTATCCACCTCAGTAGAAAAAAAAATGATTGTTTTATTTATTTTTCAATATTGTCCCCTGGTAGCTCCATACACTTCGTCCACTTTTCCTGCAATGACAATCCAGGATGTCACAGCTGCCTTTGACGTCTTCATCACTTGAAAACCGCCGTCCACAGAAAGATGTCATCGAAACTCTGAACAGGAAATACTCTGAGGGTGCCGGGTCAGGACTGTAGGGTGGATGGTTCAGCTGCTGGTGCCCACCTTCTTGTATGGCAGCCTGTGATTGACGTGACTGGTGGGCGTGTTGTCGTGAAGAAGCAGCGCGCCAGCTGTGAGTTCTCTTCATCTTTTCTCCTTGCTTGACTCCTGCAAAGTGACCATTGTGTTGGCATAACTCTCCATAACCGGTTAGGGTTGTCTTGTGAGACATGAACTCCAGAAGCAAAAGTCCTTCGATATCCCAGAAGACAGTTGCCTGCAGATTTCTTTGTCTTGAACTTGTGCTTCCACTGCATGGACTCTATTTTGGACTGGGGGGTCTCTGTGATAGACCCGAGTCTCACCTCCAGTCACCAGACGATGAAACAAATTCAATTTGTCTTCACAGAGCATTGACGGCACTGAAGCTTGGTGGCCTTCTGACATAATAATAATAATAATAATAATAATAATAATAATAATAATAATAATTCATTACATTTATATAGCACTTTTCTCAGTACTCATGGTGGCAGCATTCTTGGAAGCCATCTTGCACTGACCTTTGATCTGCCCAACTTTTCAGCAATTGTTTTCCAAACTGTATCTGCCGAGATGCCCATTTCTTCAACTATTTGGGAAACCTTAATGCACCTGTCTGACAAAATTAAATCCTTGACTTTCTTGCACTTTTCTGTGGTAATTGCTTCCACAGGCCATCCAGTGTGAGGGTCTTCTCTTCAATGGACTCTCCACCCCATTTAAATTAGCTCGCTCCAAAGGATGATGGGGCCGACTCACCATAGACTGCAGTCATGTGTTCAGGGATCTCCTTTGGCTTCTTCCCTTCTTTTGTGAGAAATGTGATCACTGAACATTGCTCCAAATCTAGCATTTTCTTACTTGATTGGCACAAGGACTTTCCTGATCTCCTGTCTCTTGGAATGTTAGACTCGCCTTGTGCAGGAGAAACCTTGAGACGTCTCACAAGATGCCTACACTTGTGTCAATTTGCTTGCTGCTTTCTTTACCTACTCAGGTAGAAAAATTATTGAATGGCTCTTGTACTTCAGCTCTCTGCTGGCATGTGCCACCCAAACCACTGCAGGTGATTCAAAATGTGGCAGCATGTCTGGTGTTTGATTGGCCGAGGTGGGCACACGTCAGTCTTCTTTTCAGGTAAGCACATTGGTTTCCTGTCACACAATACAATGCAATTTAAGTTTATTTCACACAAGAAGGGCCCTGCCTTTTGACAGCCCCTCAGCCTTGACTCTCTAAGAAGACCAAGAAAAATTGAAGACAACTTGGGAAAGGCAGTTCAAAGAGAGACCCCCTTCCAGGTTGGCGTGCAGTGGGTGGCAAACAAAAGAGTCAATACAACACAATACACAGAACAGAACACAAGGCATCCTCAGTACATTAAAATAATACAATAGAAATATGACAAGGACAAAGCAGAATTCAACAGGAGATGATATTGATGATTTGTTCAGAGTCCTGGAGACCTCAGCCATCAAGCTGCCTCACCCTATTGGTCATTCCACAGCTGAGTCAGCCAATCCGATGAAAGGACCCCTCTACCTGATGATTCCTCCATCAGAGATGACTTTACCATAGGCAGGCAGAACAACTTGGCAGGTGGACCGTGCCACCAAGTGCCACATTTGATTACCGAGAAGAGAAACAGTACAGGTGAGGGTCAGTAATAAATTAGAACTGTCATGTTACCCCCGTGTTAAGTTCAAATGCAATGGGTTGGCACCTACAGATATGGAGACCCTATGAGGCCTACTGTCCCTTCTCACATCTGCTAATGAATGGGGGTCTGGTGATGCCACAGCCATCAGATTTTATTAATGTGTACCTGCCAGTGTTGTGTAAGTTCACACCTCACAAGAACTCGCTCCAAGTTCACTTCACACAGATTAAAAGGAATACATTCACCTTCACAGATCACCATTTCGATTTTGAACTTCTTCATTTTGTATTTTTAAGGAGTGACAATAATTGACCCACAACTTGACTTTTGTCAACAGAACCAGCAGCCCATCGCTGCCATTTACCATTTAGTATAAGCCTAAGTGTTATGGATATTGGTACAAAGTTACATATTGTACAAGTGGAAGTAAAAGAATACGGTGCTTAGTTAGGTCAAGTTTTCTTAGTTTGCACATGGGGCCTATGTATGCCTATCCTCCCGGCCATAAAAGAAATGAAATACATTCAAGTGTACATACAGTGCATCCAGAAAGTATTCCCAGCGCTTCATCACTGTCTCCACATTTTGTTATGTTACAGCCTTATTCCAAAATGGATTCAATTCATTTTTTTCCTCAGAATTCTACACACAAACACCCCATAATGACAACGTGAAAAAAGTTTACTTGAGATTTTTGCAAATTTATTAAAAATCAACAAACTGAGAAATCCCATGTCCATAAGTATTCACAGCCTTTGCTCAATACTTTGTCGATGCCCCTTTGGCAGCAATTCCAGCCTCAGGTCTTGTTGAATATGATGCCACAAGCTTGGCACACCTATCCTTGGCCAGTTTGGCCCATTCCTCTTTGCAGCACCTCTCAAGCTCCATCAGGTTGGATGGAAGCGTCGGTGCACAGCCATTTTAAGATCTCTCCAGAGATGTTCAATCGGATTCAAGTCTGGGCTCTGGCTGGGCCACTCAAGGACATTCACAGAGTTGTCCTGAAGCCACTCCTTTGATATCTTGGCTGTGTGCTTAGGGTCGTTGTCCTGCTGGAAAGATGAACCGTCGCCCCAGTCTGAGGTCAAGAGCGCTCCTGGAGCAGGTTTTCATCCAGGATGTCTCTGTACATTGCTGCAGTCATCTTTCCCTTTATCCTGACTAGTCTCCCAGTTCCCCACAGCATGATGCTGCCACCACCATGCTTCACTGTAGGGATGGTATTGGCCTGGTGATGAGCGGTGCCTGGTTTCCTCCAAATGAGACGCCTGGCATTCACACCAAAGAGTTCAATCTTTGTCTCATCAGACCAGAGAATTTTCTTTCTCATGGTCTGAGAGTCCTTCAGGTGCCTTTTGGCAAACTCCAGGTGGGCTGCCATGTGCCTTTTACTAAGGAGTGGCTTCCGTCTGGCCACTCTACCATACAGGCCTGATTGGTGGATTGCTGCAGAGATGGTTGTCCTTCTGGAAGGTTCTCCTCTCTCCACAGAGGACCTCTGGAGCTCTGACAGAGTGACCATTGGGTTCTTGGTCACCTCCCTGACTAAGGCCCTTCTCCCACCGATCGCTCAGTTTAGATGGCCGGCCAGCTCTAGGAAGAGTCCTGGTGGTTTCAAACTTCTTCCACTTACGGATGATGGAGGCCACTGTGCTCATTGGGACCTTCAAAGCAGCAGAAATTTTTCTGTAACCTTCCCCAGATTTGTGCCTCGGGATAATCCTGTCTTGGAGGTCTACAGACAATTCCTTTGACTTCATGCTTGGTTTGTGCTCTGACATGAACTGTCAACTGTGGGACCTTCTATAGACAGGTGTGTGCTTTTCTAAATCAGGTCCAGTCAACTGAATTTACCACAGGTGGACTCCAATGAAGCTGCAGAAACATCTCAAGGATCAGGATCAGGGGAAACAGGATGCACCTCAGCTCAATTTGAAGCTTCATGGCAAAGGCTGTGAATACTTATGGACATGTACTTTCTCAATTTTTGTATTTTTAATAAATTTGCAAAAACCACAAGTAAACTTTTTTCACGTTGTCATTATGGGGTGTTGTGTGTAGAATTCTGAGGAAAAAAATTAATTTAATCCATTTTGGAATAAGGCTGTAACATAACAAAATGTGGACAAAGTGATGAAGCGCTGGGAATACTTTCTGGATGCACTGTATAAATGGGCCGCTCTATTTCCAACCGTGTGTGATACAAATGGTGACCGTGGAACCAGCGTGTACGTGAACTAACCTCAAAATTCGCATCACATATTGCTTGTCCAACAGGGAAAAATGTAAAGTGGCCTCGCGAAGTCCAATGATTTCCTAAAAGTGAAAGCGGATCTTCACCGCATGCTCGTGTTAGCGGAGGGTGCAGCTTAAGCACAAGCAGGCAGATACAGACAGCGCCGATGTGATTTTACGTTATTTTTTTCTGAATACAAATAAATGACAAAAAAAATCGTACAAAGAAAATATTTGTGCTTATCCAAATACCGTATTCAGATTCGGCTCCACCCCTTCATTACAGGGTAAGGCAAAACGTTTAATCTGATTCCTAAACCAGACCCAGAACGTCACCTAAAACTGAACTCGCTCACGTTCAAGTTCTTCACTTGCAAATGCGTTACGTTAAGTTCACCGTTCTTAGAAAAATGCGCTGGTTCAATGAAGGCGTTCTTTAAAGGAGTTCATGCACAACACTGGTACCTCCTGGCTGATGGAACAAGCTGCCCACCTCCAATTCGAAATTCCGACTCCCTCGACGTGTCCAAGAAGTGCTTTGAGATTCTCATTTGATGAATTTCTGTCTACCTGATATGAAGTGTTAGGTTTTGTAGCTTGGGAATTGTAACTCGCTTGTGTTGTGTTTGGAGCTTCTCGCTTGTGGAAATGAATTGTGTCACCTGGTGCTGTCACTGTTGTTCCCACACAGTCCCCAGGCTGATGTCGCTTGATTAGGTGGACCTCCTCTTGTAAGTCACTTTGGATGAAGTGAATAGAAATGGAGACGTCTTCTCAGATTGCTTTGGGATCTGCGTCTTGGGGTTTGTTCAGCGTGTTCTTGGCCATCGACACGCGTCCGTTTCTTGCTCTTTGGAGCATTTGGCTTTGTTTTTTGATTTTAAGTGACTGAGATCTTCACTTGTAAAGACTGATGGTTGCCTTTTGATCACACAATGGAACTTTTCATGGGTTCTCCCTCTTGTGAGGCCTACTTTGATGGATTTGTTTGAATTTGAAAATGACAAAAAAACTGAAAATACTTACACGTTCTTATGCACTTGGGGAACGGCTTACAGGCTTAGTTGATGACAAAGTGTGCAGGAACAGTATCTATTCTTCTTTCCCCTCTACGTCTTTGTCTTGTCTTTGCACAATGTCTTGTCTTGTTTGTATTTTAATTTTAAATTTAAATTTGAATTCTATCTTTAATTTATTATTTGCACGTCATGTTGTTACACTGTGGACCATGAGCTTCGCAATTTTGTCTATCTGTTGTGAAATAAGGACACAAATAACAGATTAAGGGTTGGGGTTTTTACGCCCCGTATACTGTAAATCAAAATCACTGGTCAAAAAATAGTTTAGCAACTCAAAATTCGACAAATACAGTAGGGAAGGATGGACATTTTATATTGTCGGACAGGAAATAACGTGTGAGGGATGCTGGGAAGTGTTGCAGTGGTTTCTGGGAGTCTGACGTCATCAGGGCTCGTCCACGTTTACAAATGCACCCGGAAGTGTGCGTTTTCTCGATATGTCCGGGCGCTCTTTACGGCTCCGCCGCCTCGGTCTTTCTGAGGAATTAAAGAAACAAAGGTTAGTACACTGCCGTAGCTCCCTCGCGGGACGTTTTACGCAACAAACCGGGTCGCTCAGCTGCTCCCTAATTGCTCGTGCGTGACACTGTATACAATTAAGTTCACTTTGACTTTGTCTCTGTAGAAAGAAAGATTGACGGGCCACCATCCGTGATGTCACTTGTGGGTACCGACTAACTGTACCCACCTCTTCCTCCCAGAAACCATCATAGCCGAATATACCACCGTCTTGGACAGTTTCGATTTTCACACAGAATAATCGCTTTACCACGCGTTTTCTTTTGCGCACCTTTCAATATACGGGGGTTTGCCTTTGGGTGCCCCAAATCCTGTGTGATAATCTTTGCCGTTTTCTCTTACAGCATCAATTTTTCATTTACTGTTATGGAATGACGAGACCTGAACAAAGGCTTCTTCTAGTCCTAATTACGATTAAAAGAAATCAGTGAAGTGAGTGTTCATGTCGTTTGATATGCTGCTAAAATCACTTATGAATATGGAGGATTCACGGGCCGTTCACCGACGTATGCCATGTCAAGAGGCGTGTGTCACAAAAGCCACCTCTGACCGTTCCAAAGTGACGTTATTTCAGATCAGATCGCATCTGAATAGCCACTTTGTAAGTGTTCTGACCACCAGGGGGCACCACTGAGCCCCAAACCTCAGACACAATAGTACAGAACACATTCCCCGGGTTCAAATAAAGGTTTTAATTCCAAATACATCACCAGATGTGCAGAAACAACCAAACATCATTACAGTCAAAGTGTCTCGTCTTGTTGAGTGTCGCCCCCTGCCTCCCGACTCTGACTCGTTCAGATGAGGTACGCTGGGCCCTGGAATGCTTCCAGTGCCATAGTATGTCCTCTTGGAAGCAAATCCTGGAACCGGGGCGGTCCTCCCCCAACAGCGCCCTCTAATGGCACCTCAACAGGACTTCAAACTCCAACTCCCACAAAGCCCTGCAGGTCTCCAAACAGGGAGCCACTGCCACCTATCACATGGAGGGTAGAACTGCTCCTGGCCTCGGGCTTACACTGTTTTAAATCCTCCAGCCAGGCAAGAAGTCACTTTCCCATCTGTCGTTTATGGCAGTCCCAGAAGCCAGAAGAGTAAACGAGTAAGGGATGAATTTTTGCAGAGCTATGCAAAAGTGTCACCAAATATCCCAGTGTTGACCCCAGGATGGCAGCACCCAGAACTGATCCCCACTCTGGCACCATTGTGATCCACCTGAGTGTATTAAAACACAGAATTTCATTTTATTTCATGTAAAGACAAACCCGTCTGCCCGATGTACGCTTTACTCCTATTTTTATAACATTTGTTCAGTTTTGCTCACAGTTCATGAATCCTTGTGGAAAAAAATAATAAAAAAAAAACCTTGAGAAGAACTTGGCAAGTGAAACTGTTAATGGCTCTGTAGTTCAATAATTGGATACAACATAATACCGAGCACATGAAAGCGGAGCGTCCTTGATGATTTTTTTGTTAATACGTTCACGGCCACAGGAGAACAAGCAGGTGGCTCTTAATCTCCAAATGAGCCGCAATTCAAGCCGTGCAGAAGGAGCCATCAAGGCCGCCAGTATGGAAGCCGTTGCCATAGAAGTCATTCAGTGGTGGAGTGGACTAGCGTGACTGCAGATGAACGGCAGGCCTACGTTTTTACTTTTTTTTTAAATGTAAAACAGTTGATTGAATTAAATGTATTAGGCAAAAAAAAGAAATCCATTGAAGCAAATAACAAAAGTTCTAAGAATAGCAAAGCAAGAAGACTAAGAAGAAGGGCAGGAAAAGGTGGCAAGGGAACAAGTTAGAAAATGCCAGCATGGCGTAGCGTTCAGAGTGTTCAGGGACTCAGTTAACTGGTTTGAAAGTTGGAGCGTTTTCATTTTTTTTTATTTACTTCTTCTAATAAATGCATTTGACATTTTATTATTTATTAAGTACAGTATTTTTGTAAAAGTGAGTTCTTTACAATGGCATTTCTGGCCGGAAAATTCTACTGGAGCCTAATGGACCTGAGAGAGAGAGAGAGAGAGAGAGAGAAACTCCTAGAAAGGGCGGAGCCTGAGGGCAGGAAACCAACAGAAAGAGAAGGGGTGGAGCTTGGGAGAGACAGAGAAAGTTGTAAAAATGGTGTCAGAAGGGGCGTGGCCTGGAGGAGACTGATACCTGAAGGGGTGGAGCTTGAGAAAGAGAGAGACAGAGAAAGATGCAAAAATGGTGTCAGAAGGGGCGTGGCCTGGAGGAGAGTGATGTCTGAAGGGGTGGAGCCTGAGAAAAAGATAGATAGAGAAAGATGCAAAAATGGTGTCAGAAGGGGTGTTGCCTGGAAGAGAGTGATGTCTGAAGGGGTGGAGCCTGAGTAAGAGAGAGACAGAGAAAGATGCAAAAATGGTGTCAGAAGGGGCGTGGCCTGGAGGAGACTGATGTCTGAAGGGGTGGAACCTGAGAAAGAGAGAGACAGAGTAAGATGCAAAAATGGTGTCAGAAGGGGCGTGGCCTGGAGAAGACTGATGTCTGAAGGGGTGGAGCCTGATAAAAGAGAGAGACAGAGAAAGATGCAAAAATGGTGTCAGAAGGGGCGTGGCCTGGAGAAGAGTGATGTCTGAAGGGGTGGAGCCTGAGAAAGAGAGAGACAGAGAAAGATGCAAAAATGGTGTCAGAAGGGGCGTGGCCTGGAGGAGACTGATGTCTGAAGGGGTGGAACCTGAGAAAGAGAGAGACAAAGAAAGATGCAAAAATGGTGTCAGAAGGGGCGTGGCCTGGAGAAGAGTGATGTCTGAAGGGGTGGAGCCTGAGAAAGAGAGAGACAGAGAAAGATGCAAAAATGGTGTCAGAAGGGGCGTGGCCTGGAGGAGACTGATGTCTGAAGGGGTGGAACCTGAGAAAGAGAGAGACAAAGAAAGATGCAAAAATGGTGTCCCTAAGGGCGTGGCCTGGAGGAGAGTGATGTCTGAAGGGGTGGAGCCTGAGAAAGAGAGAGACAGAGAAAGATGCAAAAATGGTGTCAGAAGGGGCGTGGCCTGGAGGAGAGTGCTGTCTGAAGGGGTGGGGCCTGAGAAAGAGAGAGAGAGAGAAAGATGCAAAAATGGTGTCAGAAGGGGCGTGGCCTGGAGGAGAGTGATGTCTGAAGGGGTGGGGCCTGAGAAAGAGAGAGACAGAGAAAGAGGAGGCACGAGGCATGGAGGAGAAGGAGATAGTGAGAGAGAAAGTGTTTGTCAGAAATGGGTGGAAAGACATATGGCCTTGCAGACGCATTCATAAGGGGCGGACCCTGAGGGAGAGAGAGAAAGAGAGAAAATAAGAGGGAAACTGTCAAAAGGGGTGGAATCTGAGAGGAACAGTGAGTTATGGTCAGAAGGGGCGGAGTCTGGGAGAGAGAGAGGGGGAAAGTGAGACTGTTAGAGGCTCGAGGCCTTGAGAAGAGATAGTGTTACAATGGGCGGAGCCTGTTAGAGAGAGAGAGAGTCAGTCACTCAGAGACAGCTGGCATTGGAGACAGATGTTCTCAAAAAGGGCAGAGATGGTGGCAGAGACAGAGAAAGGGAGAGGGACACTGTCAGAAGGGCTGGAGCCTGAGAGAGAGAGAGAATGAGAGAGACTATGAGAGGAGAGATGGTGTTTCATTGGCCATAGCCTATTAGAGAGAGAGAGAAAGAGAGAATAATGCTTTTAGAAAGGTCAAAGCCATCCTGAGAAGCTATGTAAGTGTAAGAGAGATGATGAAGGACATTGATGAAGGACATGAACTCCGCTCTTCTCATTTATATGGCTGCGCCCCCTGGTGGTACACTTCCTTTCCTATTGTTTTATCATCTAGATTGGTGTATGTGAGCCAGATAGCAGGTCAACACTGAAAATGCCCTCGGACCCCTTCCTGCGATACTGAAATGATAAATAATATCACTTACACAAACTCAGCAAAAATAACAGAGAGAAACAGACAAGGTGAACATAACTGTACTAAATCAATCTTATAAAAAAACTATACAAACATAAATGGCAACATCCCTTCAAACACAGCATGTAAATAACTGAAAAGAAAGAAGACCCTCCGCCCAGACAGACCCCCAGACACTAATGATAACACCAGTCTCCCCACCCCACATAAGCTCTTAGCTCACCCACTTTAATTTCTCCCGGCTGCTCCATCCGTTTTTACTTTAGAGTTGGTCGCCTGGCCAGGTCTTCAAGGTGGCCACCTCTGTGAGGTAACCCTTTCTCTGGCCGTGGACAGTCGACGTTTGCAGTTTTTATTTTGTTTGTCCCGTTGATCCGTATTTGTTCAAAACCTTCTCTTTTTTCTTTTTTCCTCCCCTTTTTGCCTTTTTAAACTGTATTCTGGCATCCTTTCTCCATGACAACCCTTGGAAACCACAGCAACAGACCACACCCCCCCCCCCCCCAAGGTCTTCTTTACAGCCTGATCCCCCCTCCCACCATGTTAAGGGTGCACAGGCAGCAACAGGGTTGACGCTGAGGACGGCTAAGAGACAAAAGCAAATCAGGCAGCATTGCTGTGGCAGTGCCACAACTGCCCTGTTCTCCTGGTTTGAAGGACACTGCACCACCTTTGTTTTTGTCTGTTGTCAGGTGCCCCCCATTCATATGTCGTTGAGCACATGTTCTTCACCACCTCCATCACAGTATTTGGTGCTGCTGACCCCCTCCATGCCCAGCAGTCCTGGGTTCAGATTCCTCCTAATAATCTGAAGAGTGTGGATTATGCACCCTGAGGCTGCCTGGTTGTCTTGGGGTTGTTCCACCATCTTCTTCTTCTTCTTCTTCTGAAGGGCTGATTTGGGCCATCATGAGGTTGGCTGTCTTCTTATCGATATCATTTATTAACTCAATCTGGGATCACATCAAATTCATGTCGTTTCGTGAGCCGAAGGACTGGAAGGTCCGGCTGTGGTCCCGCCCCGAGTTTGGTTCTTTAAGATGGCGGCCTGTTTTTACTCCTCATTTAATGCCGGTGTGCTTGTTTCCTTTATTTAGTTCTGCCGGTGCTAATTCTGTCCAAAGGGGGCTGACGTTGACAGCTCATCCAGAGCTAATAGCGTAGGCCCTTAATAAGCTGACCGGCGACTTTGTGTTTATTTAAATAGCTTGGCACAGCATCTCACACATGTAATTTCATGGCACACTCTGTGGGATACAAAAAGCGTGGAAAACCAACAATCTATATTTATCTCAGAAGCATTTCCATATGAGGAAAACCGAGAGAGTCGCATGGAGCCCTTTTAATTAGCCTTCAGCCGGGGGGGGCGGCAGCGGCTCTCTTTAATAATGGAGATGAGCCGCGGATCGCGAAGGTGAAGCAAACAAAACCAAAGCTGAAACATCAGGGAGCAAAATGGGGGCATCAAAGTACAGCTCAATAAATCTGAACTTGAATCGGAGCTTACAAGAGAAATGAGCTGGGATCCCCTGGAACCGCCGGACCCCAATGGGGGGGGGGGGGTTTCGGGGTCCCAGAAGTTCCCAGAATTCCTTGTTCATGTTGCATACATTAATTACAAATCACTAATTCAGTCCTTGAACCCAGACTGGACCCTCTCACTGTTATGGCCAAGCCAGGATTCCTCTACCAGCTCCTGTTTAAACTTCTCCTTTTTAACTTCTTTGTTCTTTTTTATATTATCATTTATTCTTTTCTATAATATTGGGCTGTTTATTTTATATTGTGTATTATCTGTTATTTTCATCTCACCCTGGTTAGAACATCACAACTAGTCTTGCGCCTCTGCATTTGTACTAAGGTTCTGTTTATCAGATTCCATATTGGATTGTTAAGAACATCCGAGATTCCGGATCTGACTGCCAAACGATTTCAGCGTGAAGAAGCTTTGGAGTGAAGGCCTTCTGACGTTTGATTCGCAGGAATTCTCATTTCAGCTTCTGTAACTGTCTTGTGTCTATGGTAGTGTTTTATGACCACTCATTGCTACAAGTGACATTTTTCTGTAATTTTTCACGGGTGCCCAGTAAGTGTTTCAGATGCAGTAAACGTCCTTTCTGTTGTTTTTGGTTGGTTGGTTGTTGCACTGCACACATACATTTATTTTCTGTTTTATCTCTTGTCCCTCTATTGTGTTTTTACCAGTGTGAACCCTGTCTCTGACTGAGCGCATATAGAAAAGAGTGTAAGGCCTAAGATGGCCGGACTGGGTATACGTCAATAGGGAGGACCTATGTGAGGTAGGGGTCTCTTGTAGCCATGGAAATAAAAAAGAGTGTCAAAGAGAAAGAAAACAAGAGGAAAAACAGATCCTCCATTTAATGATGGAGGTGACAGACGTGAGCTGTTCAAAGTCATGAAAGACAGCGTCTCAGTGGAGCACCGAAGTCCTACGCCATCTGGGGTGGCCACCTCGAGGGTCACTCGGTACACCGAATGAAGTGGACGGGAAAGTTAAGAGGATTGAGACTGACTGAGTCAGTCATTATCTTTTACAACACATCCATCCATCCATTATCCAACCTGTTATATCCTAACTACAGGGTCACGGGGTTCTGCTGGAGCCAATCCCAGCCAACACAGGGCTCAAGGCAGGAAACAAACCCCAGGCAGCCCACCGCAGTAGAATACAGTACAATACTATTTATTTTTATATAGCCCAAAATCACACAATAAGTGTGTGAGGCTTTAACAGGCCATGCCTTTTCACATAGCTGTGACTCTCTAAGACAGCGGTTTTCAAACTGTGGGGTGCACCCCCCTAGGGCGTAACAAAAAAGGGGACGTGAATGTTGACATATGTGGCGTAATTTCGCTATTTGTAGGGAAATTTTAAACTTGTAGCGGTGTATCAGCAGCAAAAAATATAGGAATAAATTTTATTAGGGTTTCAAAAAAATGTTAGGGGGGCGCGAATAAAACTGTTATGAAAACTCGGGTCGCAAATACTTAAAGGTTGAGAAACAATGTGTTAAAAAGACAAGGAAAAACTCCCCCCAAAAAAAGGAAGAAATCTCAGGAAAGGCAATTCAAAGAGAGACCCCTAGGTTGGGCTTGCAGTGGGTGTCAAAAAAGCGGGGGGGGGGGGGGGGGGGGTCAATACAACAAAATACACAGAACAGAAAACACAAGTCATCCTCGATACACTACAATAGTAAAAATATTACAAGGACAGAGCAGAATTCAACAGTAGATGACATCACATTATACAATACAATACAGTTTATTTTTGTGTAGCCCAAAATCACCCAAGGAGTGGCACAATGGGCTTTAACAGGCCCTGCCTCTTGACAGCCACTCTCTAAGAAGACAAGGTAAGACTCATGTAGGGGCAACAATGGAAGACACCTTGGGAAAGGCAGTTCAGAGAGAGACCCCTTACCAAGTAGGTTGGCGTGCAGTGGGTGTCAAAAAGAAAGGGGGGCTAATACAATAAAAGACACATAACAGAAGTAATCTTCAATACAATACAATAGTGTAATAGAAATATTACAAGGACAGAGCAGAATTCAGCAGTAGATGATATCCCATAATAGGATTTGGAATTGTTCAGAGTCCTGGAGACCCTCAGCCATCAAGCTGCCTCCCCCCCTATTGGTCATTCCACAGCTGAGTCAGCCAATCCAATGAAAGGACCCCACTACTGAACCATTCCAGTGCTCCTCCATCAGAGACGACTTAATCTTAGGTAGACAAAACAACTTGGCAGGTGGGCAGTGGGCACCAAGTGCCACATTTGAGTCCTGACAAGAGAAACAGAATAGGTAAGGGTTAGTAACAAATCCTAACTGCCATGTTACTTATGTTTTAGTGCTAATGACAGTCTGTACAGTTAATCAGCAGCTCTAGTCAGGGTGTGCTAAACTGAAGTAGTGAGATTTGAAAGCTGTGACTGAAGGGGCAACTCTTATAGCAGCAGGCAGACCAGTCCACAGTTTAGGGGGTCCCTGTAACTAAAAGCTCGACCTCCCACTGTTATTTTATTAATCCTTGGAATTCTAAGCAGACTGGCATCTTGAGATCTTAATGTGCGCTCAGGTTTGTAAGTCATGATAAGTTCAGATAAGTAAGGTGGACCTCGACCATTTAAGGCTTTCTATGTTAAAAGGAGGATTTTGAAATCTGCCCTAAACTTAACCGGGCGCTAGTGTAAGAACTGGAGTGATGTGTTCGTACTTTCTTGTTCTTGTAATAATTCTTGCAGCAGCATTTTGGATTAACTGGCAGCTGTATAAAGAACAGTCTGAACATCCAGTGAACACAGTATTGCAGTAGTCAATCCTACTAGAAATAAAGGCATGAATTAATTTCTCAGATTCCTGATTATTTAGAAAGCGCCTTAATTCCCCAACAGTTTTAAGATGGAAGACACCTGATTTGGACAACTTTGTAATATGCGCTTTAAATGACACTAGTCAACCCGTGGCGTAGCATACGCTGCATAATTATGTATTGATGGGTGAACACTTCCTGAACGACACAGAAACACTTTTCTGTGAAAAAGAAACACTTTTTTAATGTCTTTTAAGCACAGGGGAAAAAATGAACATGTGAAACATCCATAATGTAATACTGTAAGCCACCAAGAAAAGTAACATTGCAACAATGCTATCTACGACCCGATCTCTGTAAACAGAAGTGATAGGAAAATCGAGCCCGGTGTATTCTTTAACTGCCTTGTGGCGCGGTGGTGGTAGTGCTGCTGCTTTGCAGTAAGGAGACTCTGGAAGATTTTGGGTTCGGTTCCTCTCTGTGTGGATAGCGCTTTGAATACTGAGAACACCGCTATATCAATGTAACGAAGTATTATTATTCTTATGTGTCCAGCGCTCCCTCTCTCGTGCGAGTGCCTGTATGTGTGTGTGTATGTGTCGCTCGCTCGCTCGCTGCACGTGCTCCTGCAGGCATACGCCACATAATTATTTATTGATGGCTGAACACTTCCGGAAAGACACAGTTGTCTAAAAGGAGGGAAAATAATGAACATTTGCAAAATCCGTAACGCTGCTTTCAGTAAGTACAATGCACACGCGTTTAATTTGTTGGCCACTGTTTGCCAGCCGTCTTTTCTGGTTTGGGCTGCTTTTGCAGTGTTACCGCTTGTGCATATTAAATCTTGAAATCCTTCGAGTAACTAATTAACTAACTAACACCCACCCACCCACACACACAGCTTGTGTGAAACAAATGCGCCCGTACTTTCATAATTTTGTTGCAGCCTATAGTGGATTCAGGCACAGAGAAGGTCAGCTGCTGAGAGAGCGTCACGACTGTTGCAGGGCCTGCATCGGTGAAGCAGGTGAGACGCTAATGAAACAGAGGCACAGGGCTTATTGGTTTTTAAAGACTGCTTCCTTCATTGTGTTTTAACCTCAGTTTTCAAGGATCCCATGGGATACCCCTCACAAACTGTTTTACACGCTGCATACAGCGATTCACATCCGCGACAAACATGCCTCTTCTTACATGGTCCTGCCGCGTCCACCCTCGTTCTCAAAGCATACACGCCGCCTGGTCATGTGCCCGCTCGCAAGAGCAACTCACGGAGACCCGCCCACCAACTCTAAGACCATGGCGTGTAAAACAGTTTGCGATGGTGGTGCGTGCGTCATAACTGAAAAGAATAATGAAAAGTCAACGTGGCTCAGAGGTGCATGTGGAGTCTAGCAGAGATGAATGTGAATGACGCCCGGTGTTGTGAGTTGCTGCGTCCGAGTTGGTGGGCATGGTTCTATTCAATAGGGGCGCACACAAAAAGGCGAGCTTCAAAAGGGCGACCTCAATTGGGTGCGGCAAATAAAGGCAAATGCAACAAAATTATTACAGAAAATTTATTAGATAAAGGCAATGAGTTGAACATATAAAAAGGCGAAAGCAAGAATATTAAAACATCCAATTAATGCATGAACTTCTAACGGACTAAAGCTCCCTATAGTTCGTTGTTTTCTGCTCTTACTCATTGTTGTGTTACACTTGAAGATGTAGATTATGTGCAATGCCACATAGATATTTTATTATTATCTACTATTATTATCTATCTATCTATTATTATCTAAATTATCTACGAACACCTTTTTTCGCCGCACCCAATTGAGGTCGCCCTTTTGAAGCTCGCCTTTTTGTGCACGCCCTTATTGAAGGATACCGGTGGGAGTGGCTCTGCGAGTTTTCGTCGTATCCAATGGTCTTAGAGTTGGTGGGCGTGGCTCCTTCCTGCATGCTTTCATGGGTGTCTTGCTTGCTCTGGCGGCGGCTTAGTGAATTATATATATAGATGTTAGAGTCAAAGAGAACTTCGAGACTGTGGGCTGACTCAGTAAAATTAATGGGGACTCCAACTGAGTTAAATGATGACAGAATATTGTTGTGATCAGCGTCACTCCCTCCAATAATTCACATCTCTGTCTTATCGGTGTTTAAAGACAAGTCGTTCTCATCCATCCACTCCTTTAATTCACTAACACAACTAAATAGAGACAACGTCAGAGAAACTTCATTTGGTCTAAAAGAAAAGTTAGAACTGGGTGTCATCAGCATACGAGTGAAAATCAACGTGATGTTTGCTAATGAGAGATCCCAGTGGATTTTTTTTCTGGGACGGCACGTCTTGGAAACAATGTGGGAGATTTTATTTTATAAAGAGACAAAACTGAAATGACATTGTGCAAAATTTTGGGTTATTTGTATACTGCATATGTTGGGAAAGAGGTGTGCGGTAATGGATTCAGAATATTGTTGTTGAGTTTGTGTGATTTGTATATAGTCGAGTTTTTACATTCTGATTCTCTGGGCCATTTTTTTGTATAAATTAATTTTACTATTTAATGTAATCTCAGAAAGGGGTCTGAAGGCAGTTTGGGGTTGACCTGTATTCCAAATTCTGAATGGCCTGTTCTGGTCTAGATTGTTCTAATGTTCTAATATAACATCGCTAGAAACGGGGTTAATCATAACAGTTACAAAAACTATATGATTGGTTGGTTGGGTAGTTACTCAAAAAATTCAATTTGATATTTGTTTCTTTGTTTGAAAAATTTCCTTTCAAATGGTTAAAATTATGCTAGGAGATTAGCAAGAATATTTGAAACTTAAACTGAGAAAAAAAGTTTAATCAGAAACAGGAAAAAAATAAAAAAAAACATTGAAACTGCGTAAGACGAAAACGCTCTGCAAATAAGGAAAAGTCCTGAGTCATCGTTACAAATGAAATTCAAGATGGACATCCATTTGTAGCACCTGTCCTGGTGGAGCCATGCTGTGTGAATAGCTGAGTTCTCGACGGCAAAAATGAAGGAATTGACAGAAAAGCTTCCTGGAATCCGTGAGGTCTTTCTACACGTAACACAGTTGATCCTCAACATTCGCACGTTTTACATTCACATGATTTTATTAGCAACCTCATTTCTACTTTAGTGTTGTGCGCCGTGTACGCTTGTGGGCTCCATGACTATGTGCAATAGCGCAAAAAACGAGAGGCGTGATGTGCACGTGTTTGAGGAGTAACCAGCATCACAAGGCCTCATTCAGCCAACCATTGACGTGTAAAGAGCTACCTGTGCATTCACTGCATATTTTCATTGTTTTTTAAAAAAGTTTTTTGTTCCAATTGTGCCCCAGTGTGTAGTTTAAGTCTGTCAGGCTCTAAGTCAGTGATGTGGCTTAGTGAGAAAATAAAGGTGCTAGCTCTGTTGGCTGTGAGTTTGCTGTTAATGAGCTGACGTTTCGTTAAATCTACAAAATGGACGAAAATTCAAAACTGGCTAGAGACTTGGAGGCTGCCGAGTCCATTCATCATCGATCACAACCTCAAAGAAAAACGTCAACTCGCCTCTGCTGCGCTGCCATTCGCCAATTTCAAGGTGAAGATCTCAAGTGGCAGACAAAGCAGACGTCACTGATGGATTGTTTCAAGCTAACACATCCTTCATGATCTCCAACACCATCCGCCAGCCATGAGCGACTGAGTGTCGTGGGTGACGGTGAGACCTCGCCAGTCACAGATCACGAGGGAATGACTATCCATAAAAAATGTTTTGCATGGGACCAATTTCATTTTGTGCACTGCATTTTAGATTGATAGATAGATAGACAGATAGAGTGAAAGGCACTATATAACAAAATAGATAGATAGATAGATAGATAGATAGATAGATAGATAGATAGATAGATAGATAGATAGATAGATAGATAGATAGATAGATAGATAGATAGTGTGGAAACTGGCCTAGACACAGACAGGCAGACACCGTAGGTTTACTCACCAACACACGTTTATTATACAATTTCATATTTACAGTGCACACAACCCAGTGCCCTGCACCAATCACCCATCAGGTCCTGGCCTCTCAAAATGCCTTTACTCTTCTTTGTGACCACCTCCATTCCTTCCCTCCGAGCTCCGTCCTCTTCCACCCAAACTTCAGCCATCGAATGAAGGGAGGCAGCCCCTTTTATCCTCACCCGGATGTGCTGCAGGTTCCTCCCTATGAGCTTCTGCCACACCAGGGAGTGCCGGCTGTGCACCCGGAAGCACTCCGGGTGTCCCTGGTCTTCATCCCTCCAGCACTTCTAGGTGTGGTGGAAGTGCTGAGGACCAGGGCTTTTCAGGCATCGGGGCGCACCCTGGCGGTGACCACGGGACCCTATAGGGTTGAGCTTCCATGCTTCTTTCCTGTGGTTCCCATAGCCACCAGGGCAGTCGCCTTCTCGTGGTCCGGATGAGGCGTAATCCCTCTTCTAGTCCTATCGGGTGTCCTGGCTGGGTACCACTCCCAGCAGCTTGCCACATTTGACACCGCAGAGACTGCACCTAATTTTGTTGTATTTGTTACAATGACAATAAAGATATTCTGATTCTGCTAACCTAACCTGTGACCGATCTCTCAAAAACGTTCATTAAATGTTTGGTGAGTGCCACTGGCGTGTAGTGAGATGGGGCACTAGGATGTGAACCAGACAGAGATGTTTTCCACAGCACTGGCACCTTTTCAAAATCCTTAGTAGCCCAGATGTAATCCCTCGTTCGGTCCCTGCAGGTGTCCCGGCTGGGTACCGCCCCCAGCTGCTCGCCACAATAGATAGTTAGATATGAAAGGCACTATATATAATAGATAGATAGATAAATATGAAAGGCACTATATAATAGATAGATAGATAGATAGATAGATAGATAGATAGATAGATAGATAGATAGATAGATAGATAGATAGATAGATAGATAGATAGATAGATAGATAGATAGATAGATAGATGTTATGTTTTCTAATAAGAGATCCCGTGGAAGTAAATCAAACAAAAACAGCAAAGGTCCCAGTCCTGAGTCCTGCGGGACACCATATTTAACTTCTGTGTATAATTATAGAGAGAGTCCTGTCAGCACTTTTCTGCACATATTGAAATCAATTTGATAAATAAGAACTCAATCAGACAAGGAGCCCAATGTCAATTTCCAGACTACATAATTAAATTGAAGGGTTAATGGTGTCATTTTTGCAGAATGTCTTCATCAGAGGGTATCAGAATGTTGGTTACTCCACGTGTGAGTGCTGTTTCTGTTCAGTGCCAGACAGGAATTTTTCAAAGACACTGTGATGTGTCGGGTGAAATTGAGGCCTTGTGGTAATAATAATAACTAGCCGATGCCCGCTGTAGCATACGGCGGTGTAAGAATAGGAACGGAAGACGGTGAGAAAGGAATTCAGAAATCAAGAAGAAATAAATACTTTTTGAAAGACGCAGTGTGCATATTGAATTTCCGGCCAAGCAGGATTACATGTGACAGTGATAAATAAATCAGGCTTTCCGAATTTACGTACTATGGCCATGGCATCCTGATAGTTTTGTTGCATGTATCTTGGACTTCCTGGAGATGTGGATGGTAATCTGATCATTTTGCCTACACATACGTTGTTATTTTCAGCGTTTGCTTGCAGTGCGTCTGATAGATCGATGCACAGATCTTGTTGATGTAATCTGAGATAGTTGAGACGCGCGCCCTCTGTTTTAACATTCGCACCTATGACGTACTGTTGGAATAGTTTGCCACTGGAGTGCAAAATACTAAATGTATTCCTCTTTGCTAATCTGTACGTGTAAAATTGGCATTGAGTAAGCCTTATTCGCTTGGTGGTTCTTTTATCGGGAACATGTTGTAAATCTTTGTGCCAGCCAATGTCTTCGTAAGGGAATAAAAGTGGGAAAACCATAGGATCGCAATTCCTATTGAGCGTGGATCTGTTTACAGGAGTTGCCTATGGGATAGATGCAAATGTCCCTGTCGGCAGGTGGTTCGCCATCTTCTCTGACAAAAATCACTGCAACATGTGTGTGACATGTCGGGACATTGTATCGTCGTAAATCCTGCCCAGGGGTTTCCTTGAAAACCATTCGTACAGATGCTGTTGGATTGGACTGAGCGATTTCATGCAGGTGTTTGTATGATTTAGCGAAGGGGTTGATGGTTCTGAGCATGGAAGCTCGCTGGAGAAGTACATTTTTGCTGCATGCAGTTTGCTTTATTTTGTAAGTGTACTTCAGTATCTTGCGCTGTGTCAAAAACATACAACTGTCCATATCCTGGAGAGGTAGAAGTGTTAGTGTATAGTGGAGAGATTTGGTGATAAATTTGCTCGTGAATTTTAAAACAGTGTGGTCCGTGGCCAGGAGGTTGAGTTATCTGTGCACCCATGGAAGCAAACGCTAGAGAAGAGTTGTATTCTCGAATGTGTTCACGATCATTTTTAGCTTCTGATGTTTGCTGTGTAAGAAGCTGTTGTAAAGACACAGTTGGCTCCCACAAGGGTGGTAAAGCTACTTTACCGTCGTGGCACCTTCTGATTGCCAGTACAGATCCCTAGCCTCAGAGCCATCACTCTGCCCATAGTGGTGACAACGTCTTCAACTATTTTGGAGAGAAAGGGCCCATTTGAAGTGGGTCTCTAATCATTAAGTGTTTGTGCATCTAGCTCTGGCTTTTTAAGTAACGGTCTGATGACAGACTCTTGTAGTACATCAGGAACTGGCCCTGCAATAATGAGCTCTTGATAATGAGGCCAAGAATGGCTGATGACAGAAAAGCCATTGAGCTTTTCACTGGTTTTGTTGGGATTAGTCTAAAGAACAGGCAGTAGATTTCTTTTTAGAAATGAAAGTAAAGACTTCCTGTTCTGTTACCAAATTAAAAGTACTAAAGTGGTGTGTGAACATCAAGACCGGGTTTAGCTAATGTAGTATTAAGTTTGTAAGGTGACTCTCATCTCTGGGATCTGAAATTGTCCATTTTCTCATTAAAGGAGCTCATAAAGTCTGCCCCGGTATCGTCTGTCGGTGTTTTTTGTTGTAGTTCCGAATTCTCATTTGTTCTAAGCAGTTCTTGAGGAGCATTACTGTGGTTCTCTGTTTTTCTAGAACTGATGTCCAAGCGGGCTACAAAGAGAGCTTTCTTATACTTTTTAATACTCTCTGTCCATGCTGTTCAGTAGATCTGCAACACTGCCCCCCCCCCCCCCAGTTACATTGGAAGGGGTGTTTAGAATCCCTGCCCCCCCACCCCCTTTCTAGCTGAACCCACCTCCACCCCCACTTCTGTCTACAACACTGATACAAACAGACCACCCACCACCTTTACTGAAGACCAAGTCATGAGAGAACTGCGCAGACTTCATTTTGCCAGGGCTAGCAGGCCCTGATGGCATCAGCCAGGGGGGTTTTCTTAAAATCAGCACCTCACAGCTCTGTGGTGGGCTACTAAGGATTTTCAAAAGGTGCCAGTGCTGTGGAAAACATCTTGTCTGGTTCCTGTTCCACATCCCAGTGCCCCATCTGACTACAGGCCAGTGGCACTCACCACACGTTTAACGAACGTTTCTGAGGGATCGGTTACAGGTTAGGTTGGCATTGGACCCCCCATCCTCCCCCCCCCGTCCAATTTGCCTATCAAAGGTGAGGATTGGGGTTGAAGATGCCATCATCTACCTGCTGCACCGTCCCTAGACAAGCTAGGAGGAACTCTTAGGATTACGTTCTTTGATTTCTCAGGAGCTTTTAACACCATCCACGTGGTGATCTTGCTAGGTTCATAGTTTAATCATTACACAGGACTGATAGATACAAGTATAATAACTTTTTAATAGACAGACTTTAGAGACATTACTTTGACTACAGGTTCTTTAGTCCACAGCCATTCTCTATCTTTCATCCGCATTCACAGGCATTACTAATCATATTGTAAGTATTCCTTAATAGACCTTACTAATCGACTATCATTACAATCCAGTCTTCCAGACTGAGGAGTGAGCTATCGGCAATGCAGGCAGACGCTCCATTAGTTTTGTGGATCACGGACTATCGGACTAGAAGGTGGCAGTATACAGTGACAAACATAAGTATTTGAACACCCTGCGATTTTGCAAGTTCACCCACTTAGAAATCATGGAGGGGTCTGAAGTTCACATTGTAGGTGTCATTCCCATTGTGAGAGACAGAATGTAAAAAATAAATTCAGGAGATCACATTGTGTGATTTGTACAGAATTTATTTGTATTGCACTGCTGCACAGAAGTATTCGAACACCTGGCAATCAGCAAGAATTCTGGCTCTCAAAGACCTGTTACTCTGCCTTTAAGAAGTCCACCTCTACTCCACTTAGTAATCTTAATTAGTAGCACCTGTCTGAGCTCTTTAAAGACACTTGTCCACCTCACAGTCAGTCAGACTCCAACTACTACCATGGGCAAGACCACAGAGCTGTCAAAAGACACCAGAGACAAAATTGTGGACCTCCACAAGGCTGGAAAGGGCTACGGGGCAACTGTCAAGCAGCTTGGTGAAAATAGATCAACTGTTGGAGCAATTGTCAGAAAATGGAAGAGGCTAAAGATGACTGTCAGTCTCCCTCGGACTGGGGCTCCATGCTCTCACCTCGTGGGGTATCACAGATGATAAGAAAGGTGAGGAATCAGCCCCAGAACTACACGGGAGGAGCTGGTCAATGACATGAAGAGAGCTGGGACCACAGTTTCAAAGGTCACTGTCGGTAGAACACTATGCCGTCATGGTTTCAAATCACGCATTGCACGGAAGGTTCCCCTGCTCAAGTCATCACATGTCCAGGCCCGTCTGAAGGTTGCCAATGATCATCTGGATGATCCAGAGGAGGCATGGGAGAAAGTCATGTGGTCAGATCAGACCAAAATAGAACTTTTTGGTCTAAACTTCACTTGCCGTGTTTGGAGGAAAAAGAAGGAGGAGTTGCATCCCAAGAACACCATCCCTACTGTGAAGCATGGGGGTGGAAACATCATGCTTTGGGGGTGCTTTTCTGCGAAGGGGACAGGACAACTGCTCTGTATTAAGGAGAGGATGAATGGGGCCATGTATTGTGAGATTTTGAGCAACAACCTCCGTCCCTCAGTCAGAGCACTGAAGATGGGTCGTGGCTGGGTCTTCCAACATGACAATGACCCGAAGCACACAGCCAGGATAACCAAGGAGTGGCTCCGTAAGAAGCATATCAAGGTTCTGGAGTGGCCTAGCCAGTCTCCAGACCTAAATCCAATCGAAAATCTTTGGAGGGAGCTGAAACTCCGTGTTTCTCAGCGCCAGCCCTGGAACCTGACAGATGTAGAGGAGATCTGTGTGGAGGAGTGGGCCAAAGTTCCTGTTGCAGTGTGTGTGCAAACCTGGTCAAGAACTACGGGAAACGTTTGACCTCCGTAATTACAAACAAAGGCTTCTGTACCAAATATTAACTCTGATTTTCTCAGGTGTTCAAATACTTCTGTGCAGCCGTGCAATACAAAGAAATTCTGTACAAATCATACAATGGGATTTCCTGATTTTATTTTTTACATTCTGTCTCTCACAGTGGGAATGAACCTACAATGTGAACTTCAGACCCTCCATGATTTCTAAGTGGGAGAACTTGTGTGGCTGAGTTAGTTTGTTTTATTGTGAACATTCTCAAAACTATATTTTTTTATACTGAAATTCTTCTGTTTTATATATTGTGCATTTTGTTTAATGTGAATGTAATCATTGTATCTGTTGTATATAGTTCTTATTTGTCTGTTGTAGCAGGGGGGGGCTTTAATTAATGTAACACCCATAGGACGCACATGTGACGTACAGCAGGCTCCTGGCAAAAGCTGGAGGACGCTTTTGCAGGTAAGGTGCTTCTCAATGCTCTCCGTCTCTTGTATAAGCTGACAAGTTTTAAATGAGTGTTTTTCTGTCTGAAACTGAGTGGAAACATCACACCACGTGGTTGTTGATGTGTTTTGAGGGTCTGTTGTCACTTTTGGTCGGCAGAAGTGGATTTTAAAAGTGTTTGGTTTAGCGGAGATCCAACCTCATTGGTATTTTGTTTGGCTTGCTACAGGAGACAGAGAGCGCCTGACGTTACATGTGCTGACTGTGCCCTTTACTGCTTGTCTTGTAGGTATGTTGCAACGTTAATTATTGTCCTTCATTGTTGCTGTTTATATTCAATTGTTAAATTTGTATTTATCGTATTTGTGTATATATGGTTAATTAAAAAAAAAAAAAAAAGCTGGAGGACGCTTTTGCAGGAGACAGAGAGCGCCTGACGTTACATGTGCTGACTGTGCCCTTTACTGCTTGTCTTGTAGAAAAAAGTGGATGACGCTTTTGTAGAATAAACGGCAGAATTTGGGTATTGCTGTGTCTGTCTTCTTCCAAATCACCAGCAGCCATTCTAAAGCCGCTACATAAAACTGGTGCCGTGACCCGGATCCACTGATCAGCTACCGCCGATCGCCGAGGTCAAGCTGTGTGCTCGTGACATCGTGGGATATCAAGTTGGTGGAAGTGTGGATCTTTTTGTAGCTGCTGAGATGGTTTTTGGTGTTTTGCATAAGCGCAACTGTGGTTAATATAAGTTCATGTTAAGAGTTAGTGACATAAGTTGAAATATTTAATGTAAACTGCTTAATAGTTCTTGCTCACTGTTATTGTAACTGTTTTGTTCCTGTGTGAGATGTGGCAGGCAGGGGTCAACATACCTTTAATATTTCTACACAACTTTCAGGCAGGGGGAGGGGTTTGTTTAATATAGATGGAGCAGTTGGTAGGACCCCAGTGCTAACCTATGATTTAAATGAACCATTTGAATCAGAAAGCGTAAGTGACATACCTGTCCTTGAACCTCAATTCTCGACTCCTGTTACAAATGACAACACTGTACAACAGTTACGTGTGTTAATTGGTGAGTTGGGGAGCCAGATAGGTGAATCCATAGCCAGCTGTTTGCTGGCTAGTCAGCACCCATTCACTCCAAGTCAGCCTCCACCAGCTGAGTCAGCTAGGGTTGAACCACCTGACACAACTCCAAACTTGTCCAAAGTGAACTTAGTAGTGAGGCCGGATATCAAAGAGCCCCCGATGTATCGTGGCGATGGTGCAGACAGATACTCCATTCAGGAGTGGATTGAGCTGATGGCGGTGTACCTGCATAAAAAAGGCCTTCCAAGTCATGAGCAGGGAGATGAGGTCCTGAACCACCTCCTTGGTAAGGCAAAAAGTATAGTCAAAGTGGGACTGAAAAGCAACCCCTCACCTGGTGTTACTGTTAACCCCGAGACAATCTATGTTATATTGAGACGCTACTTTAGTGAGAGCCCTGCTTCATGTCTACCACTGGCCGATTTCTATGCCACCCAACCAATAGCAACAGAAACGCCAATAGATTACTGGGTCAGGTTGAACACAGCTGCTGAAGTGGCCAATAGGCACTTGGGACGTCAGGGTAGTAAATTAGAGAATATGGATGCAGAAATAGCCATGATGTTCATCCGAAACTGTCCTGACCGTAGTCTCGCATGTGTTTTCAAGTGTAAGCCTACAAGCAAGTGGTCAATTACAGAGGTGCAAGAGGCTATAGATGAGCATCAGCGAGAATGCCGAGCTAAAAGATCAGGTGCAGACATGATGAAGTCACATGCTATACAAGTGGCCACTGCCGTAACAAGTAGCAGTGTGCCAGAACCTGAAGTTGTATGTGCTCATGTGAACACAGCCAGGTGCATCCCGCCTAATCCAACCAAGTCAAGTGAGGCAGTCATTTCAGAGCCAAGTGCTCTGGAACGTGTGCTAAGTATGCTGGAGAGAGTGTTAGAGCGCACCAGCCAGCCTGTTCACGCTACAGCTAGACCACAGGCTTCAACCCCAGCACGTTTCCCTCCATGCCAAGTCTGCGGGGACGCCTCTCACTCAACACGAACACATTGTATGCGAGAGAGGAGATGTCTAACCTGTCTAGAAATAGGGCATCAGCGGAGAGACTGCCCCAAAGCCGTTATTGCACAGAATGTTAGCTCATCTGATCAGGGAAACTAAGTTGCTCACACTCAGGAGGGGACAGTGTGAGTAAAAATGTTGAAGCCCTCAACCTTGATGAAGATGTGCAGTTTGTGTATACAAAGTGCCTGAAATCTGCCCCACCTGGAAGTACTGTACTGTTTCAGAACATGATTAGACTTGATAAAGCTGACAGTCTGTTTTATACCAGTGCACAGGTGGGTGATAAAGTCTCACTACAAGCGTTGCTCGACACCGGCTCTATGGCTTGCACCATTAATGCAGAGGCTGAGCAGGTGCTAAAGAATGCTGGATTGGCACTGGAGACTGACAATATCCAGACTGATGTTGTGCTCATTGGCTGTGGTGGAGTTCAGGTTAGGCCCAAGTGCATTTACAATTTAAGGATGGAGGTGTATGGATGTGCATTCAGTGTGCCTGCCTTGGTGGTCCCTGGGCAAAAAGACCAGCTTATCCTTGGCACAAATGTTATAAAGCACCTTCTAAAGTGGTTCAAGCAGTCTCCCCAGTTCTGGCAAGTTGTAAGCAAACCTGAGTCCACTAAAGCACCTGAAATAATGCAGTTTCTTAATATGCTGTCTGGCATTAACAGGTGGAGAGGTGAAACAATCCCAGATGCTATTGGAACCGCCAGGTTGGCACAGGCAGTGACTCTTCTCCCTAAACAAGAACACCTGGTTTGGGCCAAATTACCTGCAGCCTCACCTCTTTCTGAGGGCAGTGCCATTTTGATCGAACCATCTAAGGCACAAACTCACAAGAAAATCATCATTGTCTGCAGGTCGGTGTGCTCCATGAGTGGTGATAAGTGGGTCCCAATAAGGATTTTGAATACCTCTGACAAACCTATCATCTTAAAGCGCAACACCAAGGTTGCAAATGTGTCACCCTGCATTGCTGTTGAAGATTTGGATGTGACCACTGGACAGACACCAGCTGAGGAGCTTGAGCTGCAGAGTCAGACGCTGTGTGATGAAGTGGTCAGCAAGCCAGGCTGCCCTCCTTGTCCCAGTTTTCATGATAGCCTACATAAGCTGGGGTTGGAAGATCTGGATATTGACTCCTGTGAGGTGTCCCACCACTGGAAATCTCAGTTGCTGCAGCTGGTGCAAAAGTATGAGGATGTGTTCTCAAAGAGTAAGCTTGACTGTGGGATGGCTAAAGACTTTGTTCACCACATCCATCTGTCTGATGATCGACCCTTCAGACTTCCATATCGACGTGTCCCACCAGGGCAATATCATAAGCTCCGTCAAGCGCTCACAGAGATGGAAGAGCTTGAGATCATCCGCAAGTCTAACAGTGAGTGGGCCTCCCCACTAGTGCTTGTTTGGAAGAAGAATGGTGATCTCAGGATATGTGTGGATTATCGCTGGCTGAACACGCGCACAGTCAAGGACGCACATCCCTTGCCACACCAGTCTGACTGTCTCGCAGCTCTGGGAGGGAGTGCCATCTTTAGTGCCATGGACCTTACCTCTGGCTTTTATAACATCGCAATGGCAGAGGAACACAAAAAACTTACAGCTTTCACCACACCCATGGGGCTGTATGAGTTTAACAGGCTCCCGCAGGGCCTCTGTAATAGCCCTGCAAGCTTCATGCGCCTCATGATGGGTATTTTTGGTGACCAGAACTTCCTGACAATGCTCTGTTACTTGGATGATGTGCTAGTGTATGCACCCAATGAAGCTGAAGCCCTCAAGAGGCTGGAGATGGTCTTCAGCAGGCTCCATGCTCATGGACTGAAACTGGCCCCCAAAAAATGCCAGCTACTCAGAAGAACTGTGAGGTTCTTGGGGCATGTTGTGGATGAAAGTGGTGTCTCAACTGACCCTGACAAGGTCAAAGCTATCGCTGCTATGACAGAGGCTGACCTTATGATGGAGGATGGCTTAACGCCATCACAGAAGAAGATCAGGTCATTCTTGGGCATGGTCATGTACTATCAGCAGTTCATCCAAGATTGTTCCAGTATAGCTAAACCCTTGTTCGCCCTGACTGCTGCACCTAAGGGGAGGAAAGGGAATGCACGAGGTGCTGCTTCGTTCAGGAAATTACATCCAAGTGACTGGAGGCAAGAGCAGCGTGACTCATTTGAACAGTTAAAATCTACTCTCTTAGACTCTGTTGTCCTTGCACACCCTGATTTCAGTCGACCATTCATCTTGTCCACAGATGCCTCGCAGGATGGATTAGGTGCTGTGCTATCTCAGGTCCAAGAGGGTGAGAGTAAGGCACGCCCCATTGCCTTTGCCAGCAAGGCTCTCACCCGTGCTCAGAGCAACTATCCAGCGTACCGTCTAGAGTTTCTGGCACTGAAATGGTCTGTTTGTGATAAATTTAGCCATTGGCTAAAGGGACACAACTTCACCGTCTGGACCGACAACAATCCGCTAACCTACATCCTCACAAAGCCCAAACTCGACGCGTGCGAGCAGAGATGGGTAGCAAAACTGTCCCCATACAACTTCAGCATCAAGTACATCTCTGGTAGTAAGAACATTGTTGCAGACGCCCTAAGCAGGCAGCCCTTTGTCCAAAATCGTGTTTGCCAGAGGCTCATTAAGGAGCCGTACAAAGCACTGTTAGAGGAGTCGGAGCAGGTTAGAGAGGGCATGGTCCAGGAGGCATTTAGAGTCAGTGCTAACAACCAGAGTATCAAGTGCTCATTCCCACCTGAGAGCCTTAGACACTGCTCTATGACAAGCGGTGAAGTGTCTGCGGTCCTTTCAGGTCATATGGAATGGGACCAAGGAGCCAACCAGAGGGTGGTCACTTGGTTGGCTCAAGACCTGGAACAGCTAATCCCACCTGGCCAAGATGCCTTGCCTGTCTTCTCACTCCAAGAGCTCCAGGATGAGCAAAGGAGAGATGCTATATTGTCCCAGGTCATCCCATTTGTCACCCGAGGGAGGCGGCCATCAAGGAGAGAAAGGGCTGTACTATCGCTGAAGGTTCTTAAGACTCTGAAACAATGGGAGAAACTGAAAATGCTTGATGATATCCTGTACAGGGTATGTAAAGACTCAGTGACTGGGAAGAAGCGCCACCAGTATATGACACCTTCCTCCCTAGTCACACATGTTCTTCGTGGTGTCCACGATGATGCCGGTCATCAGGGTCAGAGTAGGACACTGTACCTGGCAAGGCAGAGATTTTTCTGGAGTACCATGGAGCACGACGTCCGAGACTATGTCAAATGCTGCAAACGCTGCGTAGTCAGCAAGACACTGGAGCCAGAGGGGAGAGCCCCACTCGAAAGTATCAAGACTACATACCCCCTTGAGCTGGTTTGTCCTGGACTTTTGGTCTGCAGAGGACTCCAGAGGAAGGAGTGTGAATGTATTGGTGGTGACAGACCACTTCACCAAGATGGCCCATGCTTTCTGCTGCTCAGACCAGTCAGCAAAACAAGTTGCGCGCCAGCTCTGGGATAGATATTTTTGTGTCTATGGATTCCCCCAGAGGATCCATTCAGACCAAGGGGCGAGTTTCGAGAGCCAACTGATCCAGGAGCTGTTACAGATTGCAGGTGTGAAAAAGTCCAGAACAACACCTTATCACCCAATGGGGAATGGCCACACTGAGAGGTTCAACAGAACCTTAGGGAACATGATCAGAGCCTTACCGCCCAGGGATAAGATTAAATGGCCGCAAATGCTGCAGACATTGACTTTCGCATATAACTGTACAGCTCATGAGTCAACTGGGTATGCTCCCTTCTACCTGATGTATGGGCGGGTCCCTAGACTGCCGGTGGATGTTATGTTCCACAATGTGGAGAGGAACAGTGATATCATTGACTATGATAGCTATGTCAGGAGAATGAGGGATGACCTCAAGGAAGCTCTCATCTTGGCCCAAGTCAACACTGATTCCAGCCAGCGGCGCCAGGCAGACTTGTACAACATGAAGACAAAAGGTGCAGACATTGAGGAAGGAGATCGAGTTCTCTTGGCAAACAGAGGTGAACGTGGTCGCAGGAAGTTGGCTGACAGATGGGACTCTACACTGTACACTGTGGTCTCTAAAGATTCAAAGTGCCATACATACCACATCAAAAACACCATTAATGGACAGGAGAAGATTGTTCATAGGAACTTGATCTTGCAAGCTAGCTTCTTGCCAGTGGTAATCGAACAGGAAGTGGAGCCTTCCTTTGATAGTGGCTCTGAACCAAGTTGGGACCAGTGTGATGTGGAGAGAACTGCCTCTGTGACTGGATCAGAAGTTGACCCTATAGAGCGTACTGCCAGTTGGGTAGCAGAGACAACCCCTTCAGGGGTTCCTCCAGAAAGAGAATGTGCATCATCTGAACCTCATGAAGTATCCCCTGACAATGCTGTGCCAGAGGCTGACAACTCCCAAGCAGACAGTAATGATGTAAGTAGTCATGCTGGACCATGTGCTGTGAGTCACAGTGTTGGGGTTGAGACAAATAGGGCCAACAACAGTGAAACGGATAGTATGCATGGTGCAGAAGTGCCAGAACTGAACCACAGTCATCCTGAGGACCAAGTAGCCAGAGGATCAATGTCTGAGATCACTTTGATACACGATAGAGCACCAAGTAACACAGTAGGGCACATCAGAACAAGAGTAGGAAGGATAGTAAAACCAGTTAACAGATTGATTCAGAACATGACGCAGAGAAACAAACAAGCTAGTGGTGGTGTTAGTGGGTTAGCCAAAACTTTATTTTTGTGAACAACCGTCAGTTATCCTATTGGAATAGTTCAAAGTTAATTAGCAATGTGTATAATATGTATAATTCTGTTAATTAAGTTCAATGTTGGAGTAACAGTCATTTATTCATTAGGATGAGATTGTGTATAAGGCACCTTCTTACGCAAGTGAACATTGGAAGTCTGGCCAGCTTCCTTTTGACACTTTCCCTTTTGGTTGGGAGACGGTTTTGTCGCACATAAGAGTACTGTGATGTACTGTGAGAAAATAATGACATGTTATGTTATGTTACTGTTATTCAGAACTCTGTCATTACCTGACCCTCAGTGTTTTGAGAAGTTCAGGGGGCAGTATGTGGCTGAGTTAGTTTGTTTTATTGTGAACATTCTCAAAACTATATTTTTTTATACTGAAATTCTTCTGTTTTATATATTGTGCATTTTGTTTAATGTGAATGTAATCATTGTATCTGTTGTATATAGTTCTTATTTGTCTGTTGTAGCAGGGGGGGGCTTTAATTAATGTAACACCCATAGGACGCACATGTGACGTACAGCAGGCTCCTGGCAAAAGCTGGAGGACGCTTTTGCAGGTAAGGTGCTTCTCAATGCTCTCCGTCTCTTGTATAAGCTGACAAGTTTTAAATGAGTGTTTTTCTGTCTGAAACTGAGTGGAAACATCACACCACGTGGTTGTTGATGTGTTTTGAGGGTCTGTTGTCACTTTTGGTCGGCAGAAGTGGATTTTAAAAGTGTTTGGTTTAGCGGAGATCCAACCTCATTGGTATTTTGTTTGGCTTGCTACAGGAGACAGAGAGCGCCTGACGTTACATGTGCTGACTGTGCCCTTTACTGCTTGTCTTGTAGGTATGTTGCAACGTTAATTATTGTCCTTCATTGTTGCTGTTTATATTCAATTGTTAAATTTGTATTTATCGTATTTGTGTATATATGGTTAATTAAAAAAAAAAAAAAGCTGGAGGACGCTTTTGCAGGAGACAGAGAGCGCCTGACGTTACATGTGCTGACTGTGCCCTTTACTGCTTGTCTTGTAGAAAAAAGTGGATGACGCTTTTGTAGAATAAACGGCAGAATTTGGGTATTGCTGTGTCTGTCTTCTTCCAAATCACCAGCAGCCATTCTAAAGCCGCTACACTTGCAAAATCGCAGGGTGTTCAAATACTTATGTTCCTCACTGTATGTCGCTATAGAACATGGAAGGTCTACAGGACGGTAGTGAAAGAGGACATGAAGGTGATGGGTGTGACAGAGAAAGATGGCGAGGACAGGAAGACCCCTAAGAGGAGCAGCTGAAAGAAGATTTTAGATGCTTATTTATTATACTTGCTCTTAGTGTTACTTGTGCCTTTGTCTATGTGTTCAGTTGTAGCATCAATAATTTCCCTTAGGATTAATAAAGTTTTCTGATTCCGATTCTGACTTGTCGCTCTTCATCTACACTCCACTTTTCAACGTTCTAATTTAAGCGCCCAAGTGCTCTCATTAAACCCGGGCGAGTTTCTTTAATCGCTTTAATTGCTTTTGTTTTGATGGGAGCTACTGTATCGAGAGCCTCTCTCAGGCCCACATTATAACCGTCGTGATCTACGGGAGTCCTGAAAGCACAGCTGCCAAAAACACTTCCAAAGTGGCCCACCAGAGGGGGGGAATTCACCGTCAGAATACCCCGACTAGAAACCCGAAGGGCCGAGACGAGTCTTGATGAAAATAAAAGCTTTATTTTCACACAATGGTCGTTGTAGCTGCTGGTAGGTAAGGCAGAGATCAAGCACGGGTCAAACGAGTGACCAAAAGAAATCTCTCAGTCCAAAAGTTTATTTTAAAATATGTTGTGAAAATTCAAAGCAAACAGTCCACACAAGAATAAAAAAAAAAAAGGGTGTGAGAGGATCAGACTCGACACACTTCACAAAGGTTTGGGGCAACCACCCGTATATTATCACTGGTTGCAATGGCTTTGGTTTTGAAGACAGAAGAGTCCAGAAATGATCTGATTGAAGTTTGAGAAGATGGAGGTTTGAAGTGGGAAGACTGGAAGTGAAGTGAGGGAACCGGAAATGACCTTCTTCTGACGTCATCGTAGGTGCTGGAACCGGAAGTGACCTCCAGCCAGGCCAGCGTTTCTCAACTTTTAAGTATTTGCGACCCGAGTTTTCATAACAGTGTTAATCGTGCCCCCTGACGTTTTTTTGAATGGAGCCCACTGATACCAATTTGTTCTTTTTTAATTAATGATATACAGTGTGAGGGATGGCCGGTCCAAATATTCCGGTCCACACCTCCAGGCCGCCAGATGGAGCCCTCCCAGCAGCATGGAAGGTCCCCAAATTCTAGCAGGGCATTATGGACATTGTAGTTGTTATAAACAACCCTGCTGGATACCATGGGGACCACCAGGAGCCGCTGTAGGGAGGCTTACAGAATGCTACGTGCCCTATAACCCGGAAGCGCGTCATGATCACATGACTGGAAGTAACGACGTGCTTCCGGGTTGAAGAAAAGGACTTTTAATCTGACCTGGAAGTGATGAGGATTTATGGATTGTTGGGATGGAACCACTTCTGGGTCAGGGACTATAAGGGACTCTGAGAAACCCCAGACGAGTGAGCTGAGCTGGGTGGAAGGGTGGCAAGGATTGGTGATTGTTAATTGATTATTGAGTATTGTATGTGTAGTGTGGAGTGGAGGGTGCTTTGTGCACATTATTATAAAATAAATAATAATTGGATTTTTACCTGGTGTTTGGAGTGGTACCTGAGGGTTCAAGGGAGCTCTAGCGCCCCCTACTGCGACAACAGTCATATGAAAAAGATTGGGAACCCCTCTCAATTCTTTGGGTTTTTGTTTCTCATTGGCTGAACTTCCTTTTAATATCTGACATGCCTTATGGTAACAGTAGGATTTCAGCAGTGACATTAAGTTTATTGGATTAACAGAAAATATGAAATATGCATCATAACAGAATTAGACAGGTGCATAAATGTGGGCCCCCCAACAGAGATATGACATCAATACTTAGTTGAGCTTCCTTTTGTCCTCTAGACGCTGTCCTCCTATAGCCTCTGATGAGTGTCTGATTCTGGATGGAGGTCTTGTTCACCATTCTTCATACCAAATCTCTCCAGTTCAGTTCAATTTGATGGACAGCCTGCTTCAAATCATCCCATAGATTGTCGATGATCTTCAAGTCAGGGGACTGTGACGGCCATTCCAGAACATTGTACTTCTCCCTCTGCATGAATGCCTTTGTAGATTTCCAACTGTGTTTTGGGTCATTGTCTTGTTGGAATATCCAACCCCTGCGTAACTTCAACTTTGTGACTGATGCTTGAACATTATCCTGAAGAATTTGTTGATATTGGGTTGAATTCATCTGACCCTCAACTTTAACAAGGGCTCCAGTCCCTGAACTAGCCACACAGCCACACAGCATGATGGAACCTCCACCAAATGTGACAGTAGGTAGCAGGTGTTTTTCTTGGAATGCGGTGTTCTTCTTCTGCCATGCAAAGTTCTTTTTGTTCTGACCAAATAACTCCATTTGTGTCTCATCAGTCCAAAGCACTTTGTTCCAAAATGAATCTGGCTAGTCTAAATGAGCATTGGCATACAACAAGCGACTCTGTTTGTGGCGCGAGTGCAGAAAGGGCTTCTTTCTCATCACCCTGCCATACAGATGTTTGAATTGTAGAACGATGTACAGATATACCATCTGCAGCCAGATGTTCTTGCAGGTCTTTGGAGGTGATCTGTGGGTTGTCTGTCACCATTCTCACAATCCTGCTCATATGCCGCTCCTGTATTTTTCTTGGCCTGCCAGACCTGCTGGTTTAACAGCAACTGTGCCTGTGGCCTTCCATTTCCTGATTCCATTCCTTACAGTTACAGAAACTGACAGTTTAAACCTCTGAGATGGCTTTTTGTAGCCTTCCCCTAAACCAGGAGACTCAACAATCTTTGTTTTCAGATCTTTGGAGAGTTGCTTTGAGGATCCCATGCTGTCACTCTTCAGAGGAGAGTCAAAGGGAAGGAAGTCCAACTTGTAATTGACCACCTTAAATACCTTTATATCTCATGATGGACACACCTGTCTATGAAGTTCAAGGGTCAACGAGCTCATCACACCAATCAGCATTGAGCAGTGACAGGCATTCAAATCAGACTGGTTTTCCTGTGGCTGGTCTGCTGAGATAACAGGTTTAGTGCCCCCTGCCACCCCCTGGCCTGGCATGGAATTACCTTCACTTGGTTCATACAGTGTCCTCCTACTTGCATGTGAGTGACAACGTGTAGAATAAGAGGCAAAAAAAAAAATCTATCTATCTATCTATCTATCTATCTATCTATCTATCTATCTATCTATCTATCTATCTATCTATCTATCTATCTATCTATCTATCTATCATATAGTGCCTTTCATATCTATCTATCTATCTATCTATCTATCTATCTATCTATCTATCTATCTATCTATCTATCTATCTATCTATCTATCTATCTATCTATCTATCTATCTATCTATCTATCTATCTATCTATCTATTTTGGTGAGCGGCTGGGAGTGGTACCCAGCCGGGATGCCCAGAAGAACTGAAAGAGGGATTACGCTTCCTCCGAACCACGAGAGGGCGACTGCCCTGGTGGCTATGGGGACCACGGGAAAGGAGCATGGAAGCTCAACCCTGTAGGGGCCTGAGGTCATCACCAGGGGGTGCCCAGATGCCTAGGGAACCCTGGCCCTCAGCACTTCCGCCGAATCTTCCCTCTGAAGAAGACCAGGTGCTTCCGGGTGCACAGCTGGCACTTCTGCCACACTGGGGAGTGCTGGCAGTCACTCATTTGGGAAGCACCTGGAGCACATCAGGGTGGATATAAAAGGGGCCGCATCCCTCTATTCGATGGCTGGAGTCGGGAGTGGAGAAAGACAAGGTCTTGGAGGAGAGGAGAGGAGAGGAGAGGAGGCAGACCTAAAGAAGGCAGTGTGAAGGAAGGCCTGGACTTTGGGGTGAACTGCGGTGGTGTGTGCACTAATTGTAAATAAGAATGCATAATAAACGTGTGTTGGGTGAACTAGTGGTGTCCGCCTGTCCGTGTCCAGGCCATGCTCCACACAAAATATAAATAAATATAATTACAAAAGGATAGGAAAGGATAAGAAGAAATGAGGTAGAACACAAACATTCAGCATAAGATGTCATCTATTGCACTGCTGCATTGGAGGTGATGAGGTGGCATTAAGTGCCCTATTAGCAGCAGGGTAGAAACTGTTCTTCAGTCTATTAGTCTTTGTCTTGATGCTCTTCTATCTTCTGTCTGATGGCAACAGTTGGAACATGTCATGATTGGACCCCCCCCTCCAATTTGCCAATCACAGGTGAGGATTGGGGTTGAAGTGTGACGATGCGGGTTCCGCTCCATGCTGCCATCTTCCTTCTGGGAGCTCTGAACCCGACACCGTCGGTAATGTCACCGATGAGCTAGACCACGGGTGTCGAACTCCAGGCCTGGTGGGCCACAGTGGCTGCAGGTTTTCATTCTCACCCTTTTCCTAATCAGTGACCAGTTTTCACTTCTAATTAACTTGTTTTCCCTTCATTTTAATAGCCCTGTTTTTAAGGATTCGGTCCTCCTGAATCGAGTCCTTTTTTCATTAAATGGCAGCCAATCAGAAATGAGATGTGAAACGAGCCAACAGATGAGCAGCTAAACTGGGGCTTCAAACTCCTGCCAATTTCACTCCAACCAGTTCCTTAATGGGAAGCCAATTCTTGCTGTTAATTAAACCAATTAGTTAATTCCACGGCTTGTGGCTGCTCTCATTCTGCCACAGCAGCGATTTTCTTTTTTTTTTTCTAAGAACACCGTCAAGATGTTCTGGTGACCTCGGAGATGAGCCTTACTGAGACCTTCACCTTTCTTTATGTTCAGATAATGTGGTTAGCTGGTGATGTGGCAGCTTGTTTTGTGTCTCTTTATTGTTTGGCTCCTCATTAAGGAAAAAGTAAGAACTAAGAGGTTTGAGTCAAATTCATTAAAATAAAGGCCAAAGAAGTTAATTAGCAGCAAAAACTGCTCACTAATGAAGAAGATGGTTAGAATGAAAACCGGCAGCCACTGCAGCCCACCAGGATTGGAGTTCAACACCCCTGATAGACAGTGAGGCACAATAATGAAGCAAGGGGATGGTGCAAAAAGTGCAAAGTGCTTTTATTTTAAAAATCAACAAAACAAAACAGCATTCAGAGAAATAGTGCAGTGCTTCCAAAGTCTTCAAATAAATACAGTATTTTTCGGACCATAAGGCGCACTTAAAATCCTTTAACCTTATCAAAAATCGACAGTCCGCCTTATAATCCGGTGCGCCTTATGTATTAATTCTGGTTGTGCTTACTGACCTCAAACTGATTTTATGTGGTACACGGTGCTCAAAAATCTGTCAAAATGTTTAAGAATGACTTTGGTAAGCTACGAAGCCGCACTGCTTGATGGATTATTGGAGCATTAGGGCTACCGTAGTCAGGGGCCTCGCAGAGTAATACGTACTGTACTTTAACATACGGTAATATTACAGTGTGTTTATTAGGACCCCAAAATGGCACCTGTTAAGAGACATGCTTACAAAGCGGATTTCAAACTGAAGGCTATCAGGCACGCAGTAGAACATGGGAATAGAGCAGCTGTGAGAGAATTCAACATTAATGAATCAATGGTGCGGAAGTGGAGGAAGCAAGAAGATGACCTGCGCCAAGTAAAGAAGACCAAACAGAGTTTCCGAGGGAACAAAGCGAGATGGCCACAGTTAGAGGACAGACATGAACAGTGGGTTTATTGAACAGAGAACAGCAGGTAGAAGCGTCTCTACAGTCTCTATTCGACTCAAGGCAACAGCGGTAGCACGTGACATGAAGATCACTGACTTTCGAGGAGGTCCTTCTTGGTGCTTCCATTTTATGAAAAGACGTAATCTCTCCATCCGCACAAGAACTACCATCTCGCAGCAACCGCCAAAGGATTACGAAGAAAAGCTGCCCGTTTTCCGCACTTACTGCAAGAACAAGATCACTGAAAAGAAGATCCGGCCAGAACACATCACCAACATGGACGAGGTCCCTCTCACCTTTGACATCCCTGTGAACCGTACTGTCGAGAAAACAGGAACCAGTACAGTATCTATACGCACCACAGGGAACGAGAAGTCATCCTTCACTGTAGTTCTCAGTTGCCAGGCTAATGGCCAGAAACTACCACCCATGGTCATTTTCAAGAGGAAGACTTTGCCAAAAGAAAAGTTTCCGGCCGGCGTCATCATCAAAGCTAACCCAAAGGGCTGGATAGATGAGGAGAAGATAAGTGAGTGGCTGAGAGAAGTTTACGTCAGGAGACCGGATGGCTTTTTCCACAAATCTCCGTGCGCCCATCTCACCGATGACTGTCAAAATCCACGTGAAGCAAACTAATTCGGAGCTTGCCATCATTCCAGGTGGATTAACCAAACAACTCCAACCGTTAGATATCGGCGTCAACAGGTCGTTCAAAGTTAAATTGCGAGCTGCGTGGGAGCATTGGATGACAGAAGGCGAACACACATTCACCAAGACAGGAAGGCAACGGCGGGCGAGTTACGCCACTATCTACCAATGGATCGTGGATGCCTGGGCTAAGGTATCAGCCTCAAGTATTGTCCGAGCTTTCACAAAGGGCGGAATCATCACTAAACAGCTAAGTAACAGCAATGAGACTGACTCGGATGATGACAAGAGAGATCCGGGCATGCTTGATGCTGAAATCGCCCAACTATTTACCTCAGACCCTGAGGATGAAGAATTTGATGGATTTGTGGAAGAGGAATGAACTGAAACAGTGAGTGTATTGTTTTCTATTTTATGTTACAACTGAACAATGTTGAGAGTTATTGTGAATGAGTTGAATAAAGTTTGACTTATCTGACTGTTCTGTTTCGCTGAATGCGCTTTATAATCCGATGCGCCTTATGTATGAAAGTAGACCCATTCATTGATATTGCGCTTTATAATCCGGTGCGCTTTATAGTCCGGAAAATACGGTAATTCAATAAAAACAAGCAAACTCGTGGAGGTTAAAATCCAATAGAAAGAAAATCCTTTAAAAACAACGAGATTAAAACAATGGCTGGAAGCAGTCTTTTAAAATCTACTGGTGACTCCCCTGCTTCTCCCCATCCAGGCCATGCACCAGGGGAGTCACCCTACATGCAGCTGACCTTCTACACTGTACTGGTCTGGTGGCCTTTCCAATCCTTGGCTCCCAGAACGAGACTTGGGCTCCCCAGCGACCAGGACGCTCACGCTGGGGCTTCCACTTCCCAAGTCCCCGACTCCCGCTGCCTTCACTGCGGCGAGTCAACCTTCTCCCGGTCACTCCTGCTCCAAACAAGCGCTCAGCAGGAGTGACCACGGGCGCCGGCCAAACACCCCACTCGTGTTCGTCTCTCCCCAGCTGCCCGCAATCAGCGCCATGCCTGTGCCGGCTTTCTCCTTCCTGCTTCCTTCTCCGTTCACCTCCCTTCACGTTCTTTTCTTTCTTTCCTCCCTGCCCTAGACGCCTCGCGCTTCTGTTGTTTATCACGGGGACGTGGATCAGGTGTGGCGATTAGCAGCTCCCGGCATCAATTACACATGCGGACGACTCCTCACCTGTGCACTTAAGTGAGGATCGTCCACATCACGAATTCACCTGGGAACTGCTCCGGCCACACGACCAGGCCCCCTGTCTAAGCCGCGAAGGCGGCGATTATTTATTTAACAAAGTGGCCTGTTTGACTTGAGCTGTGGACCCGCTACACCACATGAAGATGCCATCATCTACCTGCTGCACCGTGCCAACCGTCACCTAGACAAGCCAGCAGGAACTCTTAGGATGACATTCTTTGATTTCTCAGTAGCTTGTAACATCATCCAGTGTGCCAGACTGGGGAGAGAACTGTTGGCAATGCAGGCGGACGCTCCTTTAGTTTTATGGATCACAGACAATCTCTGAATGGAAGACCGCAGCATGTGTGGCTATAGAACATGGAAGGTCTACAGGACGGTAGTGAGAGCGCTCTTAAAAAAGAAAATGTCTGCCATGGCATGGAATTAAATAACGGGTTTAATGAGCAATGAGAGTTGACTTCAGATTAAGAAAATGGATCAAGTGAAGTTGGTTGGAGTTTGAGGGCCCAACTTGGTTGCTCATCTGTTGGTTCAAATTTATGTTTAGGTGCCATTTAAGGAAAAAAAGAATCAATTCAGCGGTCAGAGACGCAAGCAAAGTTATTAATAATAATTAATGAGTAGCAAAAACTGGTCACTAATTAAGAAAAGAGTTAGAATGAAAACTTGCAGCCACAGTAGCTCTCCAGGACTGGAGTTGGAGACCCCTGGTATACACCAACATACAGGCAAACATTTATTAGAACGGGCAGCATGGTGGCACAATGGGTAGCGCTGCTGCCTCGCAGTTAGGAGACCCCTCTGGGTTCACTTCCCGATGTTCTCACCGTGTCTGCGTGGGTTTCCTCCCACAGTCCAAGGACATGCAGGTTAGGTGCATTGGTGATTCTAAATTGTCCCCAGTGTGTGCTTGGTGTGTGGGTAGAGAGTCAAGGCTGGGGGGCTGTCAAGAGGCAGGGTCTGTTAAAGCCCACTGCGGCACTTCTTGTGTGATTTTGGGCTACACAAAAATAAATTGTATTGTATTGTATTGTATTGTATTGGGTAGGTGTGTGTGTGTGCCCTGTGGTGGGCTGGCGCCCTGCCCGGGGATTGTTTCCTGCCTTGCACCCTGTGTTGGCTGGGACTGGCTCCAGCAGACCCCCGTGACCCTGTAGTTAGGATAATGGATGGATTTGTTAGAACTTCAATAACTAGCTGTGCAAGCACAAAGTTCCCAAAGAGACACCTGAAGAGGCAAAGCAGACACAGCAAACAAGTCCCAAAACAGAACCTAAAGGCTGTGGTGACTCCGGACCACTCAGGAGCACATCTGCGCTTTTCTATTTTTAGGACCCTCGTGTGATGTTTTCTTTAGCCATTTTTTCCACCAACCAACCAACCTGCAATAAAGCTGGGGGTCAGCTGGTAGCCCAGCACTTGCTGTGGCTCCATGTCTGTTTTCTTCACAACATGTTGCTCCAATCTAGATGTCACCTTGTCCTTTATTTGAGACATACAAAGGCACTATATAAAATACAGGGAATTATTCTGCACTTGTTGAGAACAGGCTAATGGACTAAAACAGCCCAATTTTCCTCCTTTAATGTGGTTTCAGGCTTCTGTTCCACTTTTCTAGTAATTTCTTCATTTCAGTCCAATTCATGGAATTACATAGTAGATTCTGTCGCCGTTTTAAAGCGTGGAAGAGGGAATTAAAAGAAAAAAAGGGCCCAGCCGGGGCCTTAAATTGCATTTGAATGTCTCCAGGCGGTGTTCTATAGAGATATCACCAGGGGTATTTATGGTGAAGTGTGTAACGTATTGATGTGAAACACATAAGAGGCCGACACGTCTATGAAAAGCGGTGACACCGTCCTTCAAGGGAGCCCCCATGTCACCTTATCACGCATGGCACATTTCCTGGGACGGCTTCATTTCTAAATAGGCCGTTAATGCCAGGACGTTCTTTTCTGATGTGTTTTCTTTGAAAATTATGAAATAAAATTGGGTTGGATTTGATACAGGTTATTTTTTTTTTCCCAGCAATTGTATCATGGAGCCTTTGACACAAAGGTATCAAAAATTTAGAGTAAGTACACAAAAAAAAAGTGCATTTGTTGCTCATTTGTTGAGCTAATGGCTAACGTGTCCTCATCCAGATCCTTCTTATAGGTTCTCGAGGGTTCTGCCTCAAATCCATAGCTTGGCAATTTGTTCATGCAGATAGCTCCACCCAGTCTGCTGCCACTCAAACATTTAGTCACACCCAATACATTGTATTGTATTGTATTGTATTGGGTGTGTGTGTGTGTGTGCGCCCTGCGGTGGGCTGGCGCCCTGCCTGGCATCTCACCCAGTCTGCTGCTGATCAAGAATATAAGAAATCTGACAAACGACAGGAGACCACTCAGTCCATTTGTTGGCTTGTTTGTTTAGCTAATGGCGAATACCTCATCCAGATCCTTCTTGAAGATTCTCAATGTTTCTGTTTCAAATCCATGGCTCAGTAGAGCATTTATGCAGATAGCCCCACCCAATTTGCTGCCACTGAAGCATTTAGCCACACCCATTCCCCTGTCACACAAACAGCCCCACTCCATCCACTGCCACTCAAACATTTTAGCCGCACCCAGTCTGCTGCCACTCAGACATTTAGCCAAACCAAATTTGCTGCCACTGAAGCATTTAGCCACACCCATTCCCCTGTCACTGAAACAGCCCCACTCCATCCGCTGCCACTCAAACATTTAGCCACACCCAGTCTGCTGCCACTGAAGCATTTAGCTGCATCCATTCCCCTGTCACTCAAACAGTTAGTACCACTGCATCTGCTGCCACTCAAACATTTAACCCCACCCAGTCTGTTGCCACTCAGACATTTAGCCACACCCAATTTATTGCTATTGAAATATTTAGCCACACCCATTCCCCTGTCACTGAAACAGCCCCACTCCATCCGCTGCCACTCAAACATTTAACCACACCCAGTCTGCTGCTGCTCAAGAACATAAGAAATCTGACAAACGACAGGAGACCACTCAGTCCATTTGTTGGCTTGTTTGTTTAGCTAATGGCGAATACCTCATCCAGAACCTTCTTGAAGATTCTCAATGTTTCTGTTTCAAATCAAAGGCTCAGTAGATCGTTTATGCATATAGCCCCACCCAATTTGCTGCCACTGAAGAATTTAGCCACACCCATTCCCCTGTCACTGAAACAGCCCCCCTTATCCACTGCCACTCAAACATTTAGCCACACCCAGTCTGCTGCCACTCAAACATTTAGCCACACCCAGTCTGCTCCTGCTCAAGAACATAAGAAATCTGACAAACGACAGGAGACCACTCAGTCCATTTGCTGCTCGTTTGTTGAGCTGATGGCTAACGTGTCCCAGAACCCCATGCAGTTCCTTCTTAAAGGTTCTTAGGGTTTCTGCTTCAACTCTGTGTAGTTACTTCTGGATTCCTCACAACTCTGCATAAAGAAGTGCTCTCTGGCTTCAGTCCTAAAAACACATCACCTTAATGTCATCCATTGTTAAGTTGGATGAATTCTGCTTGATTTATGAAATCAACGTCCTTGAGGACTCCTCAAACCTGGTTTAGGTCCCCAGGCAGCCACCTCTGCTTCAAAGTAAGCAGGTTTAATTCTCTGAGTCGGTCAAAGTAGGACATGTCCTGAAGTCCTGGGATGCTCTTGGTTGCTCTCCTCTGCACGACTTTATGGGGCGCTTTGTCTTTCTTGTGCCGTGGTGACCAGAGGTGCCCCCAATGCTCCAGATGTGGCCGCATTAGTGTGTCATATAGTCTGAGCAGAAGATTCCTTGATTCATGCTCAACAGTTCTTATGATATAACCTCACATTTAATTTGTCATTTTAATTGCTTCTGCACATTGCCTGGATGATGAGAATGTTAGTTCAACGTAAACCTCTTCTTGTATGACAGTGACTGCCATCTTGTATTTATAATTGGCCTTCTGTTTCCCCCTGTGTAGCACTTTGCACTTTTTTTAAGTTAAACTCCAGTTTCCATGTGTTTGCCCAGTTCTGAAGGTTGTCCAGGTCTTTCTGACTTCTTTCTGCTGCCTCCTCTCAGTTTGCCATTATTCCAACTTTTGTGTCATTTGTGAATTTCACAAGTTTACTAACCACACTAGAGACAAATGTCATTAATATAAATCAGGAAAAAGTAACGGAGGGTCTCAGGACTTACCCCAGGGGACTCCACTGATGCTCCCCCACCATTGTCCTCTTTTCTGTACTCTTTGTCTCCTGCCAGTTACACAACCTGAGCTCCAGTTTTGAAGTGTCACACAGGTGCGACTGGGACACCCAGTCTGCTGCCACTCAAACATTTAGCCACACCCAATTAGCCGCCACTGAAGCATTTAGCCACACCCATTCTCATGTCACTCAAACAGTTAGCCCCACTCCATCCGCTGCCACTCAAACATTTAGCCACACCCAGTCTGCTGCCTCTCAAACATTTAGCCACACCCAAATTGCTATCACTGAATAATTTGGGAGACAGCTGAAAGGCCTTAAGAATAATAATACCATGCCAGACCAGGGGGGTGGCGAGCTGCACTAACTCTCTTTCTCAATCTTCTGCAGACCATCCTTGGCAAATCTCACTAGGTCCAGGCGCTAGTGATGATGTCACTTCCGGTTCAAGTGACATAGATGATGCCACTTCTGGTTCAGGGCCAATAGACAATGTGACTTCCGGTCCCCCCGCAAAAGATGTCACTTTCCAGTTCCGGTCCTGAAGAGGTCATCTCCGGTTCTGACGCCATAGATGATGTCACTTCCGGTTCCAGATCTGATGACATCACTTCCTGTCGGGCTTTTCATTTTACCATCAATTCTGTTTTTGGACTCAAATCTGCGAACATCACATCAAAATTAACCCTTTTTGCAGCCAAGGCACAAATAAACCTTTTTGCTGTCTATGGTCTGCTTTTGTGACAACAGGTGACATCTGATGCCTGCAGCTTCTCATTTCAGAATTCATCTTCAGGGTGGGATGATGGAGTCAAAGGCTTTGTGAAAGTCCAAATCAATTCTGTCGTAGGCTTTGTGGCTGGTGGTTGAAGAAAATTGAAAGGCAGTTTGGCAGGACGTTCATCTCATGAACCCAAGCTTAATCCAGGCCAGGGGTCCATGGGCATGGAGGACACAGAGTTGTCATGGCAACAGCTCAGTTGGAGGTGACGGCCAGTATGGGGGTGTGACAGTCTGGTGGGGACATCATCCCAGCCAGCCCTAAGGTGCAAGGCAGGAGCAAACCTTGGACAAGGCACCAATCCAGCACTGGGTGAAGTCACACACACAGCCGCACACCAAACACACACACACGGGCCAATTTAGTGTCACCTAACCTGCGTGTCTTTGGATGGTGGGAGGAAACCCATGCATACATGGAGAGAACATGCAGACTACACATAGAGAGGACTTGGGGTGTGTACCCCGGTCTCCTCACCAGCCCACTCGTTTGCACTTTTCTAATGTATTTTTTTTATTTTAGCTTCCATAATTTTTCATGGATTAGAAGTATCCTTGTCTTTTTGACGTTGCGTTATTCCAGGGTTCTCCTTCTTCTCCTCTTTAGTACTGTGTTAGTCTTCTTTTGTGCCACGTTCAGCATATGTGGCATCACAATGGCATTGCCTGGTCATGTGTGAGGTTTGAAAATCGGCCTCCCCATCAACCTTAGTTGAGCTTCAGTGTTATATTTAAAACCAAAATGTCCTTTTTCTGCTCAGAATTCTGTTTTTTTTTGTTAGGCATCTGCTGCCATTATCTGTGTGTTCAGAGAGAGCAACTTAGGGCCCCACTGTGGGAATCTGAACCGAGAGCTGGCACACCAGTGCAGGGTGTGGACTGTGAAGGGTCAGTAGGAAATAAAGAGTGACGAGGTGACCAGCCACTGGAGAGACACCTGGAGTGGCACACAAAGAGTTGGCAGCCTGACCACTGTGGGCTTTAAGCAGTAAAGGCTCAGAGGACACAGGGTTGTCATGACAACAGCTCAGATGGAGGTGACGGCCAGTGTGGGGGTGTGACAGTCCAGGCAGAAGAACCACATGCCAACTGCAGGGGTGGTGTGGTATCAGGGAACAAATCAAAACCATCAAGGGCGAGCGGAGCAAACACACTGGACCTTCTAGAGGTGGACGACAGCAGACAAAAGTAACAGGGAGGTTGTGATTGTGACCATCGATTGGCAAACAGTCAGAAAGACAAGGACATCGGCAGACAGGCCAGTGGAGAATGTGCCGTTCATGTAGTGACAGTACGCTGTCTCCCAGACTTCAGGAGGTGACAGCTCAGGAACAGGACAAAGGAGGACAGCTGAGGAGGGCCTTGGTGGAAATGTACCACGGTGGTGGCAAGTAGTGACATGGAGCTTGTCGAGAAAGAATTTTACTGTCCTCAGTACAAAGGACAAGACAATTAACACTACTAGTATTATCTATCTATCGATCACATTATATTATAGTGCGAAAATAACATGCAGAGTAAAGTAAATTCTAACTCAGTGTTTACAAACAAAAGTAAAATGAGTAACACTCGATTAAAAATCACCTGGCTTAATGCATAATGAAGACATTACAACAATACAGTAAAAAACTAAGACGGGGATGAGTGTAACATTGAGGGCTACGCATTTAATAAGAAGGACAGAACAGAAAAGGAGCCGGGCTTGCTGTTTATCTTCAGTTGGACGATGAGCCCATCTTAGTGAGGACATCTGGCTTCATCTGGAAAGCATTAGGGAAAGAGGCCTTGTTTTAGAAGTGGGTTACAGACCATCCAATGCAGACAGAAATTTCAACACTCATTTTTTTTATTAATATTAAACTGACAAATTTACAGGACATTATTATAGTCATGGGTGGGGGTGGGGGGGGGGGCTTTAACTAGCCAAAAAATGAACTGGGACAAGAGCAACAGTTTTTAGACTTAATCAGTGACTGTTCGTAACACAACAGCGTGGGGTGAAGTCCGTCTAGATTTAGTGATTTGTAATAATCGGGATAGAACTGAGGGTGCAGAGGTGATTGGACCACTAGGGTCAGGTGACTATATTATAATACAATTCTCAGTGCTTTGGCAAGGTGCGGATGCAAAGACAAAAACTGTTAAGTTTAATTTTGGTAGGGCAAAGTTTGAGCAGATGCAACAAAGTCTAAGGAGAACGGACTGGGATAAGCTTTTAAATGTGGAGACAGTCGAGGAGCAGGTTTAGAAATGTTTTACGTGTAATGCAGGACAGGGACAAACCAAAATCTGGAATTAATAGGAGATTTTAAAAACTCTGCAATGGGTTAATAAAATGATAACGATGAAGCTGGAAAGGATAAAACAAAGGACTGATGCATACAAGACAAATAACTCCAAAGTGAACTGTATGAGAACTTGAGGGCAACCATTAACCCTTAAACCACCGGAACCCGCTAGAGTCGCATCCTAATGCAATTTGCCGGCAAGCTGAAGCCGAGTATATTCGGAGACGTACATTCATTGAATGCTGCAACAGGCTATAGTCGTGCCAGCACGCCGGAGCTGATCAGTCAGTGCTGTATATTCGTTGAGCAGCCAGCTCGTGACCACTGGCAGCCCTGGCAGAACTGTAGCATCATTGTCCCTGGGATTCAACCGCTGCATTAGACTAGTGTGCCAGTATCAGCGTTGGCCTCTGTGTGCGGCCAGTTCAAGTTCAGTTGGCTCAGTGATTTACTGAATTTCACATCAATGGCGTACTGTCCTTCCAACCATTATCCAACCCGCTACATCCTAACTACAGGGTCACAGGGGTCTGCTGCAGCCAATCCCAGCCAACACAGGGTGCAAGGCAGGAAACAAACCCCGGGCAGCCCACCGCAGACCTTGTACTGTACATATCATAATTGATTGTTGCAATAGTTTTCTTAATAGTTTTTACAGTTCATTGGCAGTGTGTAAAATGATCAGTGTTGCAGTAATTGTGATGCTTTTTGCATGAAAGAAAATGAATTCCATTAAAATTTCACATTTTTTTGTGAATTGTGACGTTTACCTAAAAAGTGCAGCAAAAAAGTATTTGGGATCCTGGGGTGCATTAACCCCCAAGTATGTGGCAGTTTAAGGGTTAAGAAGGATATTAGGGAGGCTTAAAGGCAGTTAGATAGGAATATAGCAGATAAGGCGAATGACGACCTTAAGAGATTCTTTCAGTATTTTAGTAGTAAAAGAAGAGTCAAAGAGGAGGTGAAGTGCATCAGGAATAGTAAAAGGGAATTCAAAGATACAGACAGTGAAGTAGCAGACGCTCTAAACTCGCACGTTTATCTGAGGTCCTCACAAGTGAGCAAGTGGGTAACCTCAGAGCAGTAACAGGGACTACTAAGGAGGTACTGAGGGATTTGGAAATTGTAGAGAGAGAAGAGCTCCTGAGATTAAATAAGCTGAAATCAAACAAATCACCAGGACCAGATCATATTTACCCTCGAGTTCTTAAGGAGGCTACCAAATACAAATTTAAACCCTTGACACATATTTTTAGGACGTCATTGTGCACTGTGGAAATACCAAAGGACTGGCAAATGGCCGATTTCATCCTGTTTTATAAATTGGGTGAGTGGGCAGATCCAAGCAACTATTGGCCAGTAAGCTTAATGGGCATCAAAGGAAAATTAATGGAAGGAATTATTAAGGAGAAGATGGAGCAACACATGGCAGGTACAGGAGTTATTAGGAACAGTCAGCGTGGGGTCAGAAGATGGAAGTCGTGTTTTACTAACAGGCTGGAATTCTATGAGGAAGCAATAAAAGGGTAGGAGAATAGTTGAACGTATGATTATTTATCTTGACATTCAGAAAGAATATGATAAGGTGCCACATGAGAGGGTGGGCATCAAACTAAAAGAAGTGGCAGTTCAGGGTGATGTTTTTAGATGGGTGCAGAATTGGCTCAGACACAGGAAGCAGAGGGTGATGGTGTGAGGAACCTCATCAGAATTGGCTGATGTTAAGAGTGGTGACCAGCAGGGGGCAGTGCTGGGGCCGCTGCTATTTTTCATAAATATAAATGATTTAGATAGGAATATAAGGAACAAGCTGGTGAAGTTTACAGATGATACCAAGATAGATGGATTAGCAGATCATTTGTAATCCGTTATATCCTCACAGAAGGACTTGGACAGCAGACAGGCTTGGGTGGATTTGTGGACGATGAAATTTAATGTCAGTAAATGTAAAGAATTACACATAGGAAGTAAAAATGTGAGGTTTGAATACACAATGGGGGGGTCTGAAAATCGAGAGTCCACCTTATGAGAAGGACTTAAGGAGTCGTAGTGAACTCAACACCATTAACTGCCAGACAGAAGCCATTAAGAAGGATAATAGACTGTTAGGTTATATAGCGCCTTGACATGTGCAGTACAAGTCACAGAAGGTTCTGCTCAAGCTTTATAACACACTGGTGAGGCCTCATCTGGAGTCCTGGGTGCAGGTTTGGTCTCCATAAAGACATAGCAGCACTAGAGAAGGTCCAGAGAAGAGCAACTTGGCTGTTTCCAGGGCTACAAGGGGTGAGTTACGAGAAAAGATTAAAAGAGCTGAGCCTTTACAGAGATGAAGAGGAGACCTGACTGAAGTGTTTAAAATGATGAGTGGAATTCATTCAGTGAATCAAGACTGTTATTTAAATTGAGTTCATCAAGGACACGGGGACACAGGTGGAAACTTGTGAAGGGGAAATTTCACACCAACATTAAGAAGGTTTTCTTTACACAAACAACGATAGACACTTGGAATAAGCAACCAGGTAGTGTGGTGGGCAGGCGGACATTTGTGTTATTTTATAAGAATTAAGTGGACAGGACTGGTGAGCTTTAGTGGGCTGAATGGCCTGTTCTCATCCCGATTATTCTATGGTTTTGATGTTCTCTTGAAAGCCTTTCCATTTCATGCTAGAAACCTACAAGCCAAAACTAAACTGACCTGCATTACAACTAGCATTACAGTGTAACTGGACACTGGTATATTATGTGCGTAGTCTGCTGATATAGCGAAGGCCGGTATGCCACCAGTTAACTTTGACAGCAGACAAGTGTGGTGGCCTTTCAGGAATAGGCCTCTGAGGCAGTGGACTGTGAGATTTAGACAGCAGCGTAAGGCTAACAGCTATGTGAAGGTCATTATACAGGCCAGATGGGTCATGACGGTAGATAGGTGGGACTTTTATATCGGCCTTTCGGGTTATTTACCAATATGCAGTAGGCCTGTCAGGTCCAAAATGTTAAACACATCTCCTTTTTTTTTGACTTTTGACTATGATTTCTGGTTAACAAACTTTGTGCGTCTCGGCCTACGTTTTCCCTTTACGGTCCTTTTCAAATTTCTTTCTGTGTAGTTCAGGCAATAAAATAAGGAAGAGCACCTACAACTGACCTCAACCCGTGTCACACATGTAAGTCACAGGGTCCCCTTCCAGGTTCATTAGAGGTAAGCACTACCACTCCAGGACACTAGGGGGCACTGCTGCTGACAACATGATCTCTTTTTCCACCCACAGCTCCAAGTAGATGCCCAATGAGAACAACTGACTCCGCCCCTTCCTGTCTGAGGACTATAAGACGGAGACGCTCCCAGAAGGTGACATCATATTTGGGAAAGAGATCTCTGACCTAACGTGACCACTCTGTTCTGTTCTGGAGACTCTACAGCCTGCCAGTTGTTCTTTTTGTTCATATTTGTGCATTCACGTGTCTCTTCATTTTGACTTGCTGCCACAGATACTATGATTGGCAGCCCAACATTTCATTTTGGATGCGCTCAACCAATGACAACTGTTACACCAATCAGCAACCTCCGAGGCCACACCCCTGCCAATGGTGGGACATGGACCTAGTGATGGGTTAATAAAATGATGTCATCTGTAGGAATTTAAAATGGCGGCCAATGTGGTCCAAAATGTACACAACTACATTTGGAGAATTGAGAAATGACAGGAATGAGTTCTGTGGCTCAGAAAACACCCAACACGAGTAAAGGAGCGAACCAAAATGATGGACAATATTGAAAGAAAAATTAACAACATGACCCGGTACACAACAGGTGCTTTGTTCCATCTTTGCAGAGCACTGCTGACCCCAAACATGACCGAGATTTCTGACACGCATGGTCTGCAACGCTCTGACACTCCACCCAGGGTCAATTCCCGATTTGCACCCTGGTTACCCGTCCCCTCTTAATGAAGGAGTCCCAAAATGAACGGACAGATCAGTGACACCTCCCTCGTACCTCTCAGCTTCGAATTGGCCACACCGGTGACACATCATCTGTTAATTTGAATTGGTAATCTCTCCTAATGTCACGAAAGCCCCGCATGAACACAGCAGCGCCTCCTGAATATTTCATCAGACGGAGGCCAATACAAATACACTTTCGAATGAAAGGCCTCCATTGTGTACCCAAGGGTGAGCCGTTCGGAGTCTTGTTTGGAAGTAGACATGGACGCCAAGGCCCACCGAGGGAGCACACAACGACTCATTCATTATTTTTCTTTTCTTTTGCTCCGTGCTATTTGGTGAGAAAATATTGTTATAGGCGCTGTTTACAGGCGGCTCTTCAATTATTTATAACACAGGCCAAGACAGTAGCATCAGGGCAGTCAACAGTTATTATTATTATAATTTACATTATTAATAATTAATTGGTACAAATGTAATCGCGTACATGCATTACATTATGCATGAGATCTCTTTATAAAGTATAGCAAATTAAAACCAGAATTTAAATTGAAATCACAGACAAAACAGATTGTTCTGTCCTGCTTAGCCGAAGGCGTCAGTCCGCAGCCCACCAGTCTCTTAATAAGACTCGAATTGGCATCTCTCGTTGCACCTCGTTCGTTTGCTTTTCTCCAACTTTCTTATCGCATTAAGATGTTGCTTGTACTAACGGCACGAGGTGGCGTCGTGCTAGAGAGACAAGCAAAAAAAGTTTCCTGAGTAACACGTAGGAGAAAACACGTAGATGAAAAAACTGGAAAAAGAGCCGAGACTGGGATTTCCATTGGAACGTTTCCAAAGCCAAAACGAGAGTCGAAGATACACAAGTCGACACCAGAAAAAGAACAATTTAGAAAAAGAGATTTGAAAAGCTCAAAAGGGTTTTGTATCCACAAACTCGGACAAGAAGTGTTCCCTTTGTGACCTTTCAGGCCTGACGCGTTGTCACGACCTCTGAGGACACACCCTAACAGAGCCAGGGGCCAAAATGGCGGTGATTAAGGGACCGAGTAAATTAACAAAAGCATGAGAAGGCTTCAGATGAAAAAAATGAACATCCGACTCAGAGTCAGGGACCACCAAAACCAACAAACTGAGCAGAAGAAATTTTAGAAAGACACGAAGAAACCCTCAAATAATATGAATGCGTCATGTAGCTTGTAGCTTTGAGTGAAAACTGGAATCAGGAGATGTTGCTAAGTCAAAACTTTCAGAACCTAGAAAGTTGAAAGCTTAAGTGAGCAGCAATCGGGATGTGTATCAAGAATTGAAGATGAGCAAAAAATAAATACATAACCCCATAGTAAATTGAAATCGTAGTCGGGAAAAGTTTGATAAGCAAAAAATGGAGAGGAAAACATAAACCTATCGTAGGTTGAAATTATACTTGTGAAAAATTTGAAAAGCAAAAATAAAATGGAAGAAATAAGCATGTTGAAACTCAAAACTGTACCCGAGAAAAGTTAGATAAGCAAAAAAGAAAACACGTAAACACATCATAAATCAAAATCTCGAAAAATCGACTCAGGAGAAGTTTAATAAGCAAAAATTAAATGGAATAAATAACTTGAATTAAAATTTAACTTGTACTTGGGAAAAGTCTGATCAGCAAGAAAGGAAAGGAAACCATAACTACTGTATATCGTAAATCGAAATTGTAGTCAAGAAGAGTTTGATAAGCAAAAAAGGGAAAGGAAAACATAAACCTATTATAGGTCAAAATTGTACTCGTGAAAAATTTGAAAAGCAGAAATAAAATGGAAGAAATAAGCATATTGAAACTCAAAACTGTACTCAAGAAAAGTTAGATAAGCAAAAAAGAAAACACGTAAACTACAGTGACCAGATTTTTCTGGGGGCAACCTGGGACACCAGGCATGGGGTCTGGGGGGGCAGAGACCTCCAGAAGCCAGATAGACTTTAATAATGGAAATGCCTATTTTCGTGTTTCCTGCATCTTATTCTGTACGAGTTTCTTCCATTTGAAACAATCATATTATTAAACCACAAACATATACCCATTTTCAAAGTAGGGTTCTATACCATTGTATGCTATTTTTCGTGAAATTACAGGCTAGATCTTGCCAAAAACAGTTCGTGAAAATTGACTGAAAGACACGCTTTCCTGAAGAGCAAATAACAAACTCATTAGTGTCCATTATATAGCATACTGTATGTTATGGACGTACCGAAACCTTACGTTGTTAATCAGGAATCGCAGTGAAAGTAGAGAAGTGCTAGAAATGTTTTGTGAATAATTTATTAATACTTTCTGAAATTGAACATGACACTTTTTCAATGTTTATAAAGGAAAACCAGCTTTTCAATGAGTAACTTTCATAATCATGAGACACTAATATTTCTGAGATGAGTGGATAGCTCTCAGGATATCAGGATTTTGTAATAACGGGTCATAAAACTTGTCACATGAATCACTGAAATTGCATTTCACAACCAGCATATGTTTCAATGTGTCGACTTTAAGTTGCGATTTTTCTGGTGTCCACATGTTGTTAATCATAGAAAAGACTCTTTCAGTGGGAGCATTTGTCCCTGGAAGACATAATGCAAATTCTGCCATGAGTTTCATATTATTACATGGAACATAATGGTTGACAAAGTGCTGAAGGATTTCCACCCATCGTTTCTCTACTGGTAATTCTGCTGTACCCCATTCATTACATTTTTCTGCAGTGACATATCTTTGGATATCTCATCAAACAGTTCATTGTCATTTATCTTGTCAGGAAATATGTCATTCACAAAACCAATGCACTTTTGAACATCTATTCTTTAATTATTAATATATAAATTAATATTATCAGATTCACAACTACAATGAAATTTACAGAGAGTACAGTCTGCAGACTTGAGACTATACAGTAAAGTGTGTACAGCAGTACTTACTTAAAGAATAAAGAGCTAAAATTAAAGTTAAAAAAAATAAACTTTGTCAGAACTTTCAATTTTGTCGTACAAAATAAATTGGCAAGTTTAACTCTTTTAAGTTTAAGCTTTATCTTCAGTGAAAACAGCTCACCTCGAACGCCGTATTGACGAGTGAATGACTGAATCAGGCATCAGCTCTTATATCAGGCTCAGAGCAGGCAGGAATAATAAGAGAATTCCTGGCTCAGAGCGTAGCATCGCCAAAATGTGTCGTATCACAAGGCACGGCCGATACCATCCGACGATGCGTCCGCTTCCGTCTTCTCGCCTTCCGTGCGTTTCCATACTGCAAACAATGGCCACCAGCAGGCGTCAGACTCAGAAGAAGGTCGACTAACCGTCTGATGTCATGATGGGTAGAAAGTATGATTTGGAATCAGAAAGGCTGAATGGGGTCTAGGCCTCTAGGGAAAAGTATGCATTTTGTCGGAAAACGCCACTGGCCGGGACTTTTCCTGATCTTTCGGGGACGCCGGGACGGGTGATCCAAAAATAGGGACTGTCCCGGGTAAACCGGGACGTCTGGTCACTGTACGTAAACACATCATAAGTCGAAATCTCAAAAAATGGATTCAGGAGAAGTTTGATAAGCAAAAATAAAACTGGAATAAAAAAACATATTTTAAACGTAACTTGACTTTGGGAAAGTTTGATCAGCAAGAAAGGAAAGGAAAACATAACCTGTGGCGGACTTCCGGGACACCCTTTTGACACTGGATCCGGGGGAGCAGCCATGGGACACTTGGTGGCAGCCCCCCAGGGTTGCATCGAGGCCACAATAGTGTTACACTGGACCTCATCCCTGTTGGGCTCCGTGGCCACCGTCACGGGGAGCTGCATGGCTTCCTGAGCCCGGGTTCTGGGTGGACTATAAAGGGAGCCAGAGTCGGGAGGAGGAGGACAAAGTGGAGGATTTAGAGAGAAAATGAATTGTGACTGTGGGAACGGGGAAGGTGTTGCCCACAGGCGAAGAAATAGAAATAAAACATTTATTTATTTTATCAGTGTGCCTCCCGTGTCTGTCTGTGTTTCGGGTCAGGTGCCCATTTAGTCGCCTTTTGTTACAAACCATATTGTAAATCAAAATTGTGGTTGAGAAAAGTTTGATTAGCAAAAAAGAAAAACAAACACCTAACGACACCATACGTTGAAATTGATGTCGTGAAAAGTTTGATAGGCAAAAATGACAAGAAACACATAAACAAATCAGAAATCATACTCAAAAAAAAAAAAATGACCAAACATTCATAACCCGAATTTCATAAGCAACAAAGAATGATTGCAGCGTTAGAATCCGCAATCTTGGACAACCACCAAGTGCACAGATTGACCTTTCTAGTATAGTGTGACGTGTCTCGCTGCTGTGTGGGCTGTGGAGTGGAGTCTTGGGGGAGTGCAGTTTGTGCGGGTCTGGGTTTGGGGGGACCTCCCTAGAGAGAGCTGAGGGCCAGGGGTCGGGCATTAATTAACAGTGCAGCCGGGCAAAAGTGGGAGTGGGTAGCTGGGGAGGAGAAGGAAAACAGCATCAGGGTGTGAAGGGAGTGAGCAGTTAAAGGGTAGGCAAGAGGCAGGCAGGACAAAGACAACCTGTTCTTATTATTTTGGAGGTGCCCCCGTGACCCACAAAACATCACAGCATCTTTTATATATAAACGTCTACACATGGAAGTGTGTGTGTGTCTGTCTGTCTGTCCGGCCCAGAAGTGTGAAGCTACAACATAAAACTCAAAGAAATCAACTCCGTCACCAAAGTGAAACCGCAGAGAAAAGAGAAACTCACTTAGCCGCAAATACACGAGCGAGGTGAGCACATCGACAAAACGAAACTTGCTTAGTCGCTGATAGACAATGGAGGTAAGCACGTCGGCAAAATGAAACCGCCGAGGAAAGAGAACCTCGCTTAGCTGCTAATGCACAACCGATGCGATCGATTGATTGAAGTGCCAGAATCCATGGGTTCTAGGAGCCCGGGCTTTTTACAGCACTGGCTTACACAGCTACTATCAAAGAAAATGCCAGTTGGCATTTGGAAGACAAGTGGCTGCTGTGTGCTTCTTATTCGTCAGGACGTCACAATATGTTGTAATTCTAGCAATACAAGATAAATAACGAGTGAGGCTTTCAAAAATATCCGCAAAAAGACAGACAGGCCCGAATCCTAACTGGCCTTCCCCAAAATAGGTGTCACCCATTGTACTGGGGGGGCACCTGCTCCTACATTAAATGGGAGACTTTGGGCCAAAAGGCATCAGACAAGGAGCACTGGAATTCATTATGTCACTAAATATGTCAAGAATATCAAAAATGAATAAGTCGACAAATATATCAGCATGGTGGCACAGTGGTAGGCTGCTGTCTCGCAGTAAGGAGACCTGAGTTCACTTCCCGGGTCCTCCCTGCGTGGAGTTTGCATGTTCTCCCCGTGTCTGCGTGGGTTTCCTCCCACAGTCCAAACACATGCAGGTTAGGTGGACTGGCGATTCTAAATTGGCCCTAGTGCCGCTTCAGGAGAGGCTGTGATGCCCCGTGTGCCTGCAGCCTTGGCACTTACCTGCTTCCCAGGGCATCGACAGTCATGGCTGACGATGAACCAGGATGAGGGTGTAAACAAACGTGAGACTTACTTATCAAACTCTGTGAAAATAAAGTGCATTCAAAAATTAATAAGTTGTAAAATGAATAAATAATTCAGAAAGTCGTGCCATCAAAATCAAATCCGTGTTCCAGGGTGTTTAAAATACATACACCAAATGACGTCAAAACCCAAATCAGTAATGCAAACATTTCTCGCAAGCGTCCCTTCAGTCTGTTACACCGTCCTCATCAGGACCCATGGATGACCCACAAATGCAGCCCACCACATCCCTCCCATCCACCACCTCAGCCAGTACCCACATACCCAGAGCTGCCACCTCTGCTCCTAAGGTGCCACATCGGGAGCCCATCCTTCCACCTGGCCTCTATCATTGGCTCCCACCTCGGCTCTCGTCAGTGCATCCTGCTCTCCTCTGGCCCCCCGTGCTGCTCTGAGTGTGGTGCGGTGCGGTGTGGTGCGGCCCAATTCGTCCTCCACTGCTTACCCTTGCCAACTAGCGACTGTTTCCTTTCAGTTTTGTTCCTTTGTTTTTTGTGTTCTCTCATCCCCTGCACTGACGCTGCTGCCTTTAATTCTATAAATCACCCTCAGCTGGCTTAAAAATTTATAAAAAGACGCCTCACTTCACAAAACAATGCAATGAGGCAAATGACATGACTGTAAAGAAATGCCTCCCATTTTAAAAATGCCACACTTATCCATTAGCGACGTGGGGTCTTCTGCACCACCATACAGATGCATGAAGTTTAAGAAAAACCCTACAGGGTGGCATCCAGAGCAGCCCTTGGTGATACCACCAGAGAAAAGACGGAAACCCCTGAAGAGTTAAAAGAAAATAAAACAAAAAAGCAACTGACAATAAAAGAAAATGTGAAATGTTCTGCAATGGTCACAAGAGCAGCAGCATTGCCCACTATGGTGGACTTTGTGCCCTTCTTTGAGTGTTTGCTCGTGCTTTTGGATGCTCCCATGGGTGTCTGTATCAGTATGTGACTGGCATTGGAGGCTCCTTCACCAGGATAAGTGGCACCTAGAATTTCAAGGGACGGACATTCTCTCCAACACAAACGCACAGATGGGACGCTTGACGACTTTTGTTCACATTTCTCCCTGAGGTCGCCCGGTCTGTGGAGACGGCTCTTCTCGACGTGCATCTACATTTCTTCTCCGTTTATTTTTTTATTTTTTTGTTCCTCAGAGGTACGTCTTAGTTACTGTTTACAGTTTCTTCTCCCCTCTGCAGATGAGCTTGTCAGATTTGTGCCCGACACCAATTAGCGACGGACCAGTGGCTCTCAAATGCTCTCTGCCAGCCTAAAGGCAGGAGGAGGCAGCAAAGCGCGGCGGGCCGATCCCACGGGAATGACACTCTCTGCGGAGATCACAAAATGTGCTTGAAGAGGTGGAGAGGTGAGCATCGTGGGTGGGCTTGAGGAGATGTTTCCGGAAAAAAGAATAAGGGGACTTGGGGAAAAAAATACCTGCATACAAAACCATCACTTTTTTAATTTTTACAGCACATTTTTACAAATATATAAACATATATATATATATATATATATATACAGGATATACAAAATAACACCTGCAAAGCGTGTGTCCCATAAGTGAGAATTCAACAACAGAAATAGAAGCTGCAGTCGCTCTAGCAGAGCTCCGTCCGGCAGGTCATTCTGGACAGTAATGGACGCCTCCTTCTGGGACACCTGGGATTATTATGGCGGCTGGACTGGAAAGGGTGGGTCCTAAAGACCTTCACCAGGTGGCTCCTTGGCACTGTGGGGAAAGAAGGAGATGACAGCGTTAGCACCAATACCCCCTTCTCATGTCGGTGGGTTATTACAAGCCTCAACTGGCAGGCGGGCAGTGTGGCACAGCGGCTAAGGCTTTGGACATCAAACCCCAAGGTTGTGGGTCCAAATCCTGCCACTGACACTGTGGGACCCCGAGAAAGTCACTTCACCCGCTCCAATTGGGAAAAGAAAAGAAATGGAACCAATTACATCTCAAATGTTGTAAGCCGTCTTGGATAAAGATGTCAGCCAAATAAATAAATGTAAATGAGTGAGCGTGCAAAACGGTCCTCTAATGCACATGCTTGACTATATATATATATATATATATATATACAGTATATACAGTTAGGTCCATCAATATTTGGACAGAGACCACTTTTTTCTCATTTTGGTTCTGTACATCACCACAATGAATATGAAATGAAACAACTCCGATGCAGTTGAAGTTCAGACTTTCAGCTTTAATTCAGTCGGGTGAACAAAACGATTGCATAAAAATGGGAGGCAACTAAAGCATTTTGTTAACACAATCCCTTCTTCATTTCAGGGGCTCAAAAGTAATTGGACAAATTAAATAACTGGAAATCAAATGTTCATTTCTAATACTTGGTTGAAAACCCTTTGCTGGCAATGACAGCCTGAAGTCTTGAACTCCTGGACATCACCAGATGTTGGGTTTCCTCCTTTTTAATGCTCTGCCAGGCCTTTACTTTCAGTTGCTGTTTGTTTGTGGGCCTTTCTGTCTGAAGTTTAGTCTTCAACAAGTGAAATGTCTGCTCAGTTGGGTGAAGATCAGATGACTGACTTGGCCATTCAAGAATTGTCCACTTCTTTGCTTTAATAAACTCCTGGGTTGCTTTGGCTGTATGTTTTGGGTCATTGTCCATCTGTATCATGAATCAATGTGACTGCTGTATTTAGCTGGATTGAGCAGACAGTATGTCTCTGAACACCTCAGAATTCATTCAGCTGCTTCTGTCCTGTGTCACATCATCAATAAACACGAGTGTCCCAGTGCCACTGGCAGCCATCACACTGTCTCCCTCCACCGTGTTTTACAGATGATGTGCTATGCTTTGGATAATGAGCTGTTCCACACCTTCTCCATACTTTTTTCTTGCCATCATTCTGGTAGAGGTTGATCTTGGTTTCATCTGTCCAAAGAATGTTTTTCCAGAACTGTGCTGGCTTTTTTAGATGTTCTTTAGCAAAGTCCAATCTAGCCTTTCTATTCTTGAGGCTTATGAGTGGCTTGCACCTTGCAGTGCACCCTCTGGATTTACTTTCATGTAGTCTTCTCTTTATGGTAGACTTGGATATCGATACGCCCGCCTACCCCGTGGAGAGTGTTGTTCACTTGGCTGGCTGTTGTGAAGGGGTTTCTCTTCACCATGGAAATGATTCTGTGATCATCCACCACTGTTGTCTTCCGTGGACGTCCAGGTCTTTTTGTGTTGCTGAGTTCACCAGTGCTTGCTTTCTTTCTCAGGATGTACCAAACTGTAGATTTTGCCACTCGTAATATTGGAGCAATTTCTCCAATGGGTTTTTTCTGTTTTCGCAGCTTAAGGATGGCTTCTGTCACCTGCATGGAGAGCTCCTTTGACCGCATGTTGTCTGTTCACAGCAAAATCTTCCACATGCAAGCACCACACCTCAAATCAACTCCAGGCCTTTTATCTGCTTAATTGATAAGGACAAGGCAAACTGGTCCTAGGTGAGGGATGAGACAAAGAGCGGTTATACAAACCTCCTATGACGAATAAAAAATTTGGACGGCGTTTTCCCTTGCCCGGACGCGGGTCACCGGGGACCCCTCTGGAGCCAGGCCTGGAGGTGGGGCTCGATGGTGAGCGCCTGGTGGTCAGGCTTGCACCCATGGGGCTCGGCCGGGCACAGCCCGAAGAGGCAACGTGGGTCCCCCTTCCCATGGGCTCACCACCTATGGGAGGGGCCAAGGAGGTCGGGTGCAGTGTGAGTTGGGTGGTGGCCGAAGGCGGGGACCTTGGCGGTCCGATCCTCGGCTACAGAAACTGGCTCTTGGGACGTGGAATGTCACCTCTCTGAAGGGGAAGGAGCCTGAGCTAGTGCGCGAAGTTGAGAGGTTCCGGCTAGATATAGTCGGGCTCACCTCGACGCACAGCTTGGACTCTGGAACCAATCTCCTTGAGAGGGGCTGGACTCTCTACCACTCTGGAGTTGCCCCCGGTGAGAGGCGCCGAGCGGGTGTGGGTATACTTATTGCCCACCGACTTGGAGCCTGTACATTGGGGTTTACCCCAGTAGACTAGAGGGTAGCCTCCCTCCGCCTTCGGGTGGCGGGACGGGTCCTAACTGTTGTTTGTGCGTATGCACTGAACAGCAGTTCGGAGTACCCACCCTTTTTGGAGTCTCTGGAGGGGGTGCTAGAGGGCATACCTTCTGGGGACTCCCTCGTTCTGCTGGGAGACTTCAATGCTCACGTGGGCAATGACAGTGAGACCTGGAAGGGCGTGATTGGGAGGAATGGCCCCCCCTGAGCTGAAGCCGAGCGGTGTTTTGTTATTGGACTTCTGTGCCCGTCACGGATTGTCCATAACGAACACCATATTCAAGCATAGGGGTGTTCATATGTGCACTTGGCACCAGGACACCCTAGGCCTCAGTTCGCTGATCGATTTTGTGGTCGTGTCGTCGGACTTGCGGCCACATGTCTTGGACACTCGGCTGAAGAGAGGGGCGGAGCTGTCAACTGATCACCACCTGGTGGTGAGTTGGCTTCAATGTTGGGGGAGGATGCAGGTCAGGCCTGGTAGGCCCAAACGTGTTGTGAGGGTCTGCTGGGAACGTCTGGCAGAGCCCCCTGTCAGAAGTAGCTTCAACTCCCACCTCCGGCAGAACTTCGACCATGTCCCGAGGGAGGTGGGGGACATTGAGTCCGAATGGGCCTTGTTCCGTGCCTCTATTGTTGAGGCAGCTGACCGGAGCTGTGGCCGTAAGGTGGTCGGTGCCTGTCGTGGCGGCAATCCCCGAACCCGTTGGTGGACACCGGCGGTGAGGGATGCCATCAAGCTGAAGAAGGAGTCCTACTGGACCCTTTTGTCCTATGGGACCCTGGAGGCAGCTGATAGGTACCGGCAGGCCAAGCGGAATGCGGCTTTGGTGGTTGCTGAGGCAAAAACTCGGGCATGGGAGGAGTTTGGGGAGGCCATGGAGAACGACTTTCGGACAGCTTCGAGGAGATTCTGGTCCACCGTCCGGCGTCTCAGGAGGGGGAAGCAGTGCAGTGTCAACACTGTGTATGGTGGGGATGGTGAGCTGCTGACCTCGACTCAGGACGTTGTGGGTCGGTGGGGGGAGTACTTCGAAGACCTCCTCAATCCCATTAACATGCCTTTCAATGAGGAAGCAGAGCCTGGGGTCTCGGAGGTGGGCTCTTCAATCTCTGAGACTGAGGTCACCGGGTTGGTCAAAAAACTCCTTGGTGGCAGGGCCCCGGGGGTGGATGAGATACGCCTGGAGTTCCTCAAGGCTCTGGATGTTGTAGGACTGTCTTGGTTGACACGCCTCTGCAACATCGCATGGACATCAGGGACAGTGCCTCTGGATTGGCAGACCGGGGTGGTGGTCCCCCTCTTTAAGAAGGGGGATCGGAGGGTGTGTTCCAATTACAGAGGGATCACACTCCTCAGCCTCCCTGGAAAAGTCTATTCAGGGGTCCTGGAGAGGAGGGTCCGTCGGATAGTCGAGCCTTGGATTCAGGAGGAACAGTGTGGTTTTCGTCCTGGTCGCGGAACAGTGGACCAGCTCTACACCCTTAGCAGGGTCCTGGAGGGTGCATGGGAGTTTGCCCAACCAGTCTACATGTGTTTTGTGGACTTGGAAAAGGCGTTCGACCGTGTCCCTCGGGGAATCCTGTGGGTGGTGCTCCGAGAGTATGGGGTACCGGACCCCCTGATAAGGGCTGTTCGGTTCCTGTACGATCAGTGCCAGAGCCTGGTCCGCATTGCCGGCAGTAAGTCGAACCCGTTTCCAGTGAGAGTTGGACTCCGCCAGGGCTGCCCTTTGTCACCAATTCTGTTTAGAACTTTTGTGGACAGAATTTCTAGGCGCAGCCAGGGTGTTGAGGGGGTCCGGTTTGGTGGGCTCAGGATTGGGTCACTGCTTTTTGCAGATGATGTTGTCCTGTTTGCTTCATCAGGCCGTGATCTTCAGCTCTCTCTGGATCGGTTCGCAGCTGAGTGTGAAGCGGCTGGGATGAGAATCAGCACCTCCAAATCCGAGACCATGGTCCTCAGCCGGAAAAGGGTGGAGTGCCCTCTCAGGGTTGGTAGCGAGATCCTGCCTCAAGTGGAGGAGTTCAAGTATCTCGGGGTCTTGTTCACGAGTGAGGGAAGAATGGAGCGCGAGATCGACAGGCGGATCGGTGCGGCATCCACAGTGATGAGGGCTCTACATCGGTCAGTCGTGGTGAAAAAGGAGCTGAGCCGCAAGGCAAAGCTCTCAATCTACCAGTCGATCTACGCTCCTACCCTCACCTATGGTCATGAGCTGTGGGTAGTGACCGAAAGAACGAGATCGCGAATACAAGCGGCTGAAATGAGTTTCCTCCGCAGGGTGTCTGGGCTTTCCCTTAAAGATCTCAGAGTAGGGGCTCAGAGTAGAGCCGCTGCTCCTCCGCATTGAGAGGAGTCAGATGAGGTGGCCCGGGCATCTGATCAGGATGCCTCCTGGACGCCTCCCTGGTGAGGTGTTCTGGGCACGTCTAACTGGGAGGAGGCCCCGGGGAAGACCCAGGATACGTTGGAGGGACTATGTCTCCTGGCTGGCCTGGGAACGCCTCGGGATTCTCCCGGAAGAGCTAGAAGTAGTGGCCGGGGAGAGGGAAGTCTGGGCATCTCTGCTCAAGCTGCTGCCCCCGCGACCCGACCTCGGATAAGCGGGAGAGGATGAATGGATGGATGGATGGATGGATGATAAGGACATAACGATGGACTTGACCACACCTGCCCATGAAATAGCCAAAGAGTCAATTGTCCAATTACTTTTGAGCCCCTGAAATGAAGGGATTGTGTTCACAAAATGCTTTAGTTGCCTCACATTTTTATGCAATCGTTTTGTTCACCTCACTGAATTAAAGCTGAAAGTCTGCACTTCAACTGCATCGGAGTTGTTTCATTTCAAATTCATTGTGGTAATGTACAGAACCAAAATTAGAAAAAAGTTGTCTCTGTCCAAATATTTACCGACCTAACTGTATATACAGTATATATTTTGACAAGAAGAGACATGAGACATGGCAAAGGTTTGGGGCAGCCACCCGTATAATCTGAATCCTGGCTGCAAAAAGTAAAAGTTGAATGCAAGTAAAGTTTACAAGACAGAGTCCAAAACAGAACTGAATTCCAGAAGAAGGGAGTGAGGCTTTATAGGAAGTCTGGGGGAAGTGATGTCGTCCTTGGTGGCCGGGGCCAGAAGTAGCGTGTCCCAAGTTGAGCCAGTGGCTCCTGGTGGGAAAGGTCTGCAGGGAACTTAGAAAGAGCGTCAGTGCACCCCGCCACCCCCTGGGCAGATGTGTTACCATTATTCTCCAAGCCCTTCAGCTGCCTCCTATTCACATGTGTGTGACAATATATATATATATATAGTCACGCATGTGCGCATAGAGAGACGCTTAAAGACCCAACGAGCAACATAGCGTATCGTGCCAGGGGACAAAGGCAGGGTACTAATCTCTGTTTCTTTATTTCCACAGAAAGAACAAAGCACCATTGCCTTGAATTCACCCCGACTCCCTAAACATCAGTGTTCCTTCCTTCCCTCTGGTCCCCTTCTGATGACGTCATGAATCCCATCCACCACCACGGTTTCCTTCCCAGCATTCCGTCTGCCTGTTTCCGGTCCCACCCCATAAATTGTTCCCCTACACATACCATTTCGTCCATTGTAACTGTTAAAGTGAACACTGACCTTAAACTTGAAGTTGCTGTATACGGGGCTGGAAAACCCCAAACCTTTATGCTTGTCTGCGCTTTTGTTTTACAATATATATAAACATATATGTAAATATGTAGTATATCTTATATATAAACATCTACACGTGGAAGTGTATGTGTCTGTCTGTCTGTCCTGGATATGAGAGGTGGAGTCAGGGTCAGGCTCCGCCTCCAAGGAAACAGAAACTCACTTAGCGAGGTGAGCACATTGGCAAAATGACACCTGCGAGGTGAGAGACGCCCTTTCAATTACCTGACATCTCTACATTTCAATTGTTTCTTTTTACAGCATGGCCTTACACAGCTAGTTTTTATAGATATACCAGCTGTACCCCGTGGCTGCACCCACATAGTAATGAGACAGGACAAACTTTAAAAATCAATAGACGTTGGCACTGTATCTGATCTTGTTCCGCTCTGACGGGAGAGCGTTCCCCGCATTGGGAGAAAAGCACATGGCCGTGATATCTCTGACAATCAGCAGCGACCCTCTAAAACACACGGAGCTCTGATCACTCTCTCAAAAACGTCAAACGTTACTCCTTAATAATCTGTAGATGATTATATCTGCTGAACAAACTGGTATTGCTAGCTAAGCAGAGGCGAGGTGCACTCCAACACGTGGCGACAGGTAGACCAACTTGAAAAGAGCCTGGCGAGTGAATGAGGAAGGCCCCGCCCCCCTGCTCTTGGCCCACAGCCACTCTCTTGGATTTGCATAAATATTTCGGTACCGCAAGCGAACCCTGGTACTTAGCACGATGAGAGAAGTCGCAAAATCAACCGGAAAGTTGAAGCAAATTCTAGAAAACAACCAGATCTAAATCTAAATTAAGTAATTCTCTTGTGAAAAGCGGAGAGACATACAGACAGAACGTGCTTCAACCACAAAATTTTTCAAACCGTTTCTTAGCGAGCACCTATGGGCCAAGGGTAACCTACATTCCAAATTTCAAGTCCCAAGTCCTCATGGGTCGTGATGAGTGAGTTAGTGGTGTTTGGTTTTTTATATACTGTATATTAATATATACTGTGTAAGTAAATATATATATCGAGAAACTCTGCAATATTTGGGGGTGCCATTCCAGCCACAACCTTATTTAATGATGGACAGTCCAACAAACAGGACATACCGTAAATGAAACAAAAATACCTTATGCTATTTGCCACGTATCATAAGTCGGTTCGCTGAGAACTCCATCTTAATGTCTCGCTTGGGTCAAAAGACGATCTCCTTCCTTCTCGGACCTCCCTGTTTATATTGGTCCGCCCCCTGAAGGGGCGGTGCTTCTGGTGCCTCACAGGGGGGCGGGGCTAGGCCTTGTCACATGGCAGCAGGTCCACACGGAGGAGGAAGAAACAACAGACACAGCTAGCAGCAGCCCAGAGGTGGAGGAACTCAGCTGCCCTGAACCTTCTATTTATACGGTTTACAGAGTTATATTATTATTTAATTACTAATTATTGTATTATTTATTTGTATTATATGTCTTCCTGTATACCTTCTTCCTATTCTTCTTATTATTATTATAGTGTGCTTGTGTAGCTGCATCATAATGCAAGGTAAAATAGCTGAATTAGTCCCATTACATTTTATTTTGTTCATCAGGACTTTGTAAGTTGAAAATAATTACTAAGGGACCAGAAGTGTGGTGCACAAAGTTCTTTCTGATCAGTTTCTGAGGGGTCAGTTATTAATGTGACACATCTTGCATGCCTGCGGTGGGTTGGCACCCTGCCCAGGATTGGTTCCTGCCTTGTGCCCTGTGTTGGCTGGGATTGGCTCCAGCAGACCCCCGTGACCCTGTGTTCGGATTCAGCGGGTTGGAAAATGGATGGATTTTGCATACCTCCTGAGCTCTTTTGCACTTTCTCTCAAAGCATAGTGCAGCGGTTCTCAATCTGTAGGGGGACGCGAAGTAACAAAAAAGGGGGCACGAATGTTGCCATATGTGGCGTAATTTCGCTATTCGTAGGTAAATTTTAAACTTGTAGCGGTATATTGGCAGCAAAAAATATAGGAATACATTTTATTCGGGTTTCAAAAAAATGTTAGGGGGGGCGCGATTAAAACTGTTATGAAAACTCGGGTTGCAAATACTTCAAGATTGAGAAACGCTGGCATAGTGGATGCTTGAGATGGCAAGACGTGTTTTGTGCTCTTTCTAATATTTGTTAATGTTCTTCTGTAAACTCTGCAATATGTATATATTTTTATCCATCCATCCATTATCCAACCTGCTATATCCTAACTACAGGGTCACGGGGGTCTGCTGGAGCCAATGCCAGCCAACACAGGGCACAAGGCAGGAAACAAACCCCGGGCAGGGCGCCAGCCCACCGCTGGGCTATATTTTAATTATATACTAGACGAAAGAGGCCATTTCGACAACGTAAGATGAAACGGGCACGAGTGGAATAGTATAATATATAATAAGTATAAGCACCACAAACCTGATATCGGTGTATTGAATGAATGCGTAATTAGGCCTCGAGCTGTAGTCAAAATCGCCTTTCAGGCCTCTAGAGCTTTAATCGAAGTCGCCTTTCTCTTTGAATTTTTGCGGCCGTAAATCCGCCGCCTGCCGTGATATCAGTCTCGTAAGGTTTTTCGGGCAGCTGCGCAGAAGGCGACTGCGCATTCGGCTTCGGATGGACGTGAGTGAGTGAGTGAGTGAGTGAGTGAGTGAGTGAGTGAGTGAGTGAGTGAGGAGACTGGCGAATTATGTATTAAGATATATATTTATATATGTTACCAGACAAACCTGATTTTAAAGACAGACTGGTTCAGACTGGGCCAAACCAGTTTCTCAGAAGTGCAACAAGATTAATCGGTTTGGCTCAGTCTGAACTAGATAATCTTGAAGTCAATGTAGAGCTCCCAGGACACCCTGCTTTGTTCCAGTCTAAACTAGTTTGGCCTGCAATCACACTTTCCTCTATAGGATAAACCAGTCTGGCCTAGTCGAACCTGATTTGTGTGATTTTTCACATTAAATTTGTATAATCCTGCAAATTTGGGGGAATCCCCCTGCCTGTGTCCCCCCTCCTACCCACATGGCACCGCCACCATCCCGTAGTGAGCCGTAAGTTTGCAGAGCGTTCCTGCATTTTATTTGTTTCGTTCTTTTTATTCTTTTTGTTTCTCACCTTTTTCTCCCACTTTAATCAATAGCATATAGAGACAAATTAAGGGGAAATGAAAGAAATATATTTATTTATTTACAGTTTTAAAGGCATTGTTGCCATTTGATAAAAAGAAAAAACGCATTACTTTCTGCCAACATTCAAAACAATCAATTCAAACAGTCTAAATACACTACTACATTAACACAGAAAAGGGAAAGAATTACTTATCATAATTGTGTACTGCAATGCAAGCCGGCACATACATAATAAAAGAAAATATAATAAAACAAGCAAAAATGAAATATGATAAGCATTATAATCTTTATAAAAATATTTGTAAAAGATAACCACTGACATTATTACATTTTATCAACATATCAATCACATAAAATTAAAAGAATATAAACGATTTACATGCAGAAAACTTTAAATTACACATAATAAAAGCATGTAAGCGAAAACATATATTTATACAATAGTAATTAAAATAAAACATCAATAATTTGCAGTCATGCTAAAAAGCTCAAAACAAAATGTACGTGAAGAATAAAGCAATGATCACTTTGTATGCAGTTTATCTACGTGTTATTACTCTGATGGCATTTTGAGTTGCAGAGTATTGATTTCTTCTTACACAGACACCTACTGTAGCTGATGAAGTGTTTTTGGCACCAAACGTAACCTCGTTTGATCGCCGCAGTTCTCAATGGAATCTCATTCTCCTGATTTGCATCCTCCTCGTGTATGAATTTCTGTACGCAGATGTCAAACTCTGTTCTGAAAAAATAAATCAAAATAAGCAAATCAAATCACATTGAATTTTCTTCTTCTTCTTCTTCTTCTTCTTCTTTTTCTTCTTCTTCTTCTTCCTCCCCTCAACGTTCCTCTCGGGAACACAGGGAGACAACCAGACCCTGTTGCAGGTCTTAATTGCCTAAAGACAACCAAGAGAATCGAGGATGTCGAGTGAGCAGCTGGACGATACCAAAGATGACAGTTCAGCTGGTGAACTTAGAACTGTAGAGCAGTTTCTCCAGGTCAACCAGGTCCATCTCCATCCTACTGAGAATTTAAAAATGTTAATATTCATGTGAGTGTTGTTCTGATGAAGAAGATGAAATTATTCCTTAATAAATAAATAATATAAACATAATTACCTGCAGTATATTTTCTGCAGGACACCATATTAGGTACCAATCTTGTAAAACCCATCATCATTTATCTGAAGAACAACTCCAATAACATTTTTAAATCTCCTTTGCCTTTGTCTTCATCGGTGATGGGTATAATAACGTTGTCTCCAGTGTTGGCCAGCGGATGTGACTTATCAGAAGTGGCTTTCATTTTCGTGGCTTGCTTTTCAAGGTTTTCTATGGCTATTGTAGAAATGTGCTGACAGGACTCCATCATTATACACAGAAGTGAGATATGGTGTCCCGCAGGGCTCAGTACTGGGACTGTCACTGTTGTCACTTTACAGGCTTCCACTGGGATCTCTCATTAGGGAACATCACTCGTATGCAGATGACACCCAGTTCTACTTTTCTTTTAGACCAAATTAAGTTTCTCCGATGTTGTCTTTAATTAGTTGAGTTAGTGAATTAAAGGAGTGGATGGATGAGAACGACTTGTCTTTAAACACCGATAAAGCAGAGATGTTAATTATTGGAGGGAGTGACGCTGATCACAACAATATTCTGTCATCATTAACTCAGTTGGAGTCCCCATTAATTTTACTGAATCAGCTCACAGTCTCGGAGTTCTCTTTGACTCTGGCATGCCATTAGAAGTGCTTTCTTCCATCTTAAAAATGTTGGGAAATTTAGGTGCTTTCTAAATAAACAGGATTTTGAGAAATTAATTCCATCCATCCATCCATCCATCCATCCGTTATCCACTGCTTATCCGAGGTCGGGTCGTGGGTGCAGCAGCCTAAGCAGGGAAGCATAGACCTCCCTCTCCCCGGCCACCTCCTCCAGCTCCTCTCGGGGGACCCCGAGCTGATCCCAGGCCAGCCGGGAGATATAATCCCTCCAGCGTGCCCTGGGTCTGCCCTGTGGCCTTCTCCCAGTGCCCGGAACACCCCCCCCAGGGAGGCGTCCAGGGGGCATCCTGACCAGATGCCCGAACCACCTCAACTGACTCCTCTCAATGCGGAGGAGCAGCGACTACTCCGAGTCTCTCCTCACCCTAATTCCTGCTTTTATCTCTAGTAGGATTGACTACTGCAATGTGGTGTTCACTGGATGTTCATACTCTTCTTTATACAGCTGCCAGTTAATCCAAAATGCTGCTGCAAGAATTATTACAAGAACAAGAAAATACGAACACATCACTCCAGTTCTTAAATCCTTACACTGGCTCCCAGTTAAGTTTAGGGCAGATTTCAAAATCCTCCTTTTAACATATAAAGCCTTAAATGGCCGAGGTCTGGCTTACTTGTTTGAACTTATCATGACTTTGTCACACACATGTGTTTAGGAGACAGCTAAAGGGCTTAAATACAGGTAATTCCATGCCAGACCAGGGGGTGGCGGAGTGCACTAATTTTCCTTCTCGATCTTTTGCAGACCATTCTAGGGAAATCTGGGGCAGCCACTGACCTCACTTCTGGTTCCGGTTTTGATGACATCATTTCCGCTACTGGCCTTTAAAGCTGCCATCTTGCTCCCTGGAAATCAGTTCTGTTTTGGACTCGGTTGAATGAGCATGTCTCTGTTTTTTGATCAGTTTAGCAGCTGTAAACAATTATATGGGTGGCTGCCCCAAACCTTCTCGATGTCTATTGGTTGTTTTTCTGACAACTTACAAACCTGAGCGCACAATAAGATCTCAAGATGCCAGTCTGCTTAGGATTCCAATGATTAATAAAATAACAATGGGAGGTCAAGCTTTTAGTTACAGGGCACCTAAACTGTGGAGTGGTCTGCCTGCTATTATAAGAGATGCCCCTTCTGCCTCAGCTTTCAAATCTCACGACTTCAGTTTAGCATACCCTGGCTAGAGCTGCTGATTAAATGTACAGACTGCATCTTTGTTGTCAGTCATTAGCACTAAAACATAAGTAACATGATCGTTAGAATTTGTTACTAACCCTCACCTATTCTGTTTCTCTTCTCAGTACTCAAATGTGGCACTTGGTGCCCACTGCCCACCTGCCAAGTTGTCCTGCCAGCCTAAGGTAAAGTCATCCCTGATGGAGGATCACATGAATCATCAGGTAGAGGGGTCCTTTCATTGGATTGGCTGGCCCAGCGCTGTTTCATCTGTGGAATGGCCAATAGGAGGAGGCAACTTTGATAGCCGAGGTCTCCAGGATTCTAAAAAAAATCCAAATCCTATTATGGGTTGTCATCTACTGTTAGATTCTGGTCTGTACTTCTAAATTTTTTTATTTTTATACTGTATTGAGGATTAGTTCTGTTCTGTGTATTGTATTGTACTGTATTGTATTGACCCCCCCTTCTTTTTAACACCCACCCTACCTGGAAAGGGGTCTCTCTCTCTGAACTGCCTTTCCGGAGGTTACTCCCATTTTTCCCTACAAGGGTCTTTTCTTGTCTTCTTAGAGAGTCAAGGCTGGGGGGCTGTCAAGAGGCAGGGCTGTTAAAGCCCATTGCAGCACTTCTTGTGTGATTTTGGGCTACACAAAAATAAATTGTATTGTATTGTATTGTATTGTTCTTGCTGTTTGAATGCCCTTTACAACAGACGAAGGATTGTCAGCTTCTAAAATGTTTTAACATTCTACTTCTTTTTCAAAGGTCCTCCTCATCCCAAATTTCTTCAAGTAATTCTGAAGTAGTAGAGAGGCCTACTCTGAGTTCAGTGCTAAAGTTGGTCTTGTAAAGATACGTTTCACTGCTCATCCAAGTAGCTTCTTCAATCTGAGGAATGTCGTTAGAGACCACAAATGTATCCTCCAGGTTAGTTCCCCGTCACACCTACCCTGAATAGACTTGTTGGGTAATACAGAGGGTGAAGGCGTGGGTAGATGTAACCATCACACCTTTAACAGCCCCCATAGAGTGGGTCGTTAAGAGTGGTCCACCTGGTGGAGGTGTGATTTGGGCCTGATTTTCCTGGGGATGGATGAAAGGACATGAAACCATGATGGATGAAACCCCTCTGTTGAGTGAGGGGTTGTTGATTTGCACATCATTTTGAAGGACAAAGGACACTCATTTGAGGACATTAACGTCCAGATATTGGATAGAGAAGACAAGTGGTTGGAGAGAGGGGTGAGCGAAGCTTTGCATTCGCAAATCAACAACCCCTCACTCAACATGGATGGAGGCCTTAGGTATAACCTGTCTTCAGTTTATCAGCTGCCCTTTCATCCATCCCCAGGAAAGTCAGGCCCAATTCACACCTCCACCAGGTGGACCACTCTTAATGACCGACTCTACGGGGGCTGTTAAAGGTGCGACGGTTACATCTACCCACACCTTCACCTTCCTTTGTTTTACTCAACGAGTCTATTCAGGGCAGGTGGGAAGTGCAACTTACCTGGAGGATAAATTTGTGGTCTCTAACAACATTCCTCAGACTGAAGAAGATGCTTGGATGAGCAGTGAAACGTATCGACCTAACAAGGAAGAGGTCCAGTCGCCATGACTCAGCTACCTGGATGACTGAGAATCTTCACAGACATGGTGTTATAAAGCGACTGTTTAATGCCCAAATGAAACATTCAGTGCTTCACAAACTGAACACACCTCAGCCCAGTTAGTTGTGTGGTTGTCCTTCAACCAAGAACTGAGCATATTCTCAAAGTCCTGATTGGCTCTTTCGACTGAGCCCTGGCTCTGGCTGTGCCGCGGTTTCCCATGAACAATTTTAAGCTCAGGCCGCAGATTTGTGAGTTCAGAAGTGACATGATTCACAGATTCTCGTCTGTTGTCTGACTGCAAGGTGCACGGTGGTCCTTTAGTTAAGAATATGCCATTCCGCTGCTCAGCTCTCTTGGATTTCAATGGACAAAGCAGAACACATTTTGTCAAATGGTCTTGATGGACCATCACAAACTTGAATGTACCATCTGGTTGTGTGTGGACGTCAATACGATCAAATTATAATAATAATTAATAATTCTTTGCATTTATATAGAGCTTTTCTCACTACTCAAAGCGCTCAGCAATTACAGGTTAAGGGCCTTACTCAAGAGCTCAACAGAGCAGAGTCGCTTTTGGCATTTATGGGATTCGAACCTGCCACCTTCCGATTGATTACCAGTGCTGCCTAAACCGGCACCTACTGTTCATTTCCAAGTACAGAATTCACTTTGAAACCATTTCTTCATTTTCTTTTGCTGATGTACATTTGCACAGGCACGTCACGTCATTCCCTTTGTGACTTCTGAACATTTTTTAGACGTTTCAGCCAACATTCTGTCACGACCACCAGGCTCCTCCGCCACATGGGCTGCGTAGATGACATCATGTAGTTCATCAGCAGGGAGATTACATTTTATTTTTTCATTACGTTCGTTTTTTATGCCTCCAACTTCTAGAACATTCAGTTGTTTTAACCTTCTTTTTTGTAGGCGTGTTGTCTTTTCCATTTTCTCAGCCTCTTTCACCTCTTGTATAAGTTCTAAATATTTCTCTATTGTAAGCACATTAAAGAGACTCCATTTTTCTCTTTCGCTTTTCAAAATTTTTGCCAACAATCTCTCTCTCCACTCCCTTTGATATCTGCAGTCGAAGCCTCGTCCATAACGGTGAGAAACACAAAAAACAAAAAGAACGAAACAAATAAAGTGCTGGGACACTCTCACTACAGAATGGTGGTGGGGCACTGCGGGGAGGGGGGGGGGCACAGGCAGGGGGATTCCCCCAAGTTTGCAGAATCAGACATATTTAATGTGAAAAATCACACAAATCAGTTTCGACTAGACCAGACTGGTTTATCCTATTGAGGAAAGTGGGATTACAGGCCAAACCAGTTTAGACTGGAACAAAGCAGTGTGTCCTGGGAGCTCTACATTGACTTCAGGATAATCCAGTTCAGACTGGGCCAAACCGATTCATCCTATCACTTTTAGGACAAGCTGGTTTGGCCTAGTCTGAACTAGTTTGTCTTAAAATCGGGTTTGGCTGCTAGCATAAAATTAGAAATATATATGTTTTTGAATAGGAAGCCCATACTGTAACGCTGGAATATGTGTTCTGACGTCAGGTCAATCAATATATTGTTATTGTAACTTTAAGTGAGCGACTGACTTACATTCCTGTCACCATTGTTACGCCCTTCACAGGAATGGAGAGCAGTTGGTGTAGGAGCGGTGCATTAATACGACGTCATTCTACTTTTATATAAAGGAATAAGCCGTAATAAACCAGGACTTTACACTGTTTAAACCTTCTTTGATCTGAGGTGACTGTGTGGGGACCTCATCCAGATATTTTAAATCTTCAGTGGCATCCATAAAGGAGATCCAGCAACATTCTTTCATCTTAATGGTGTCACATACTCGAGGACACCTACTTGTGACTCTGGGGAAGAGCTTTAAAAACTGCAGTCAGGAAGCACTTCTTTATGTATAGAGTTGTGGGTCCTTGGAAAAAAAGTACCAAGACGTGAAGATGAAGCAGATACCTTGACAAGCTTTAAGTAGAATTTGGATGAGACATTGGGAAAGAGACTTGATGGACTGAACGGTCTCCTCTCGTTTGTCAGATTTCTGATGTGACCCTCAAGTTCCACCAAGCTCACTGATACTCAGATATCAAATCCACCCAGCCTGCTGGAACTCAGGCCTCTGTCCCCTCCCAAACAAAGGGCCCCATCTAGTTTGCTGCCACTCAAGTATCAAATCCACCCAGTCTACTGTCACTCAAGCATGTAGCTCCACCCAGTCTGCTGTCACTCAGGCATGTAGCTCCACCCAGTCTGCTGTCACTCAGGCATGTAGCTCCACCCAGTCTACTGTCACTCAAGCATGTAGCTCCACCCAGTATGCTGTCACTCAAGCATCTGTCCCCTCCCAGCCTGCTGCCACCCAAACAAAGGGCCCCACCTAGCTTGCTGCCACTCAAGAATCAAATCCACCCGGTCTGCTGTCACTCAAGCATGTAGCTCCACCCAGTCTGCTGTCACTCAAGCATCTGTCTCCTCCCAGCCTGCTGCCACCCAAACAAAGGGCTCCATCTAGCTTGCTGCCACTCAAGTTTCAAGCTCCACCCACGTTCCTAGTATTCAAGAATCAAGCCATGCCTCGCACGTTACCAGTCAATCATCTAAACCCCGCCCATGCAATTCTTAGCACCTCCCAGCCCATGAAGAGATTCTTTAACTCTGCTATAATATTTTCTCTCAAGCTCAGTAATGAAAATTGAGTGATTTATAACACCATGATATGTTATTGAAATGTTTTGCAGGAACCTTCCCATAATATTGATATTAAGGCTTTCAGGGTGACCACAGTGTAAAATAGAGGCTCCCCACCTTCCTAACAGGACCCCCCCCCCCCCAACATATTCAACCAATAGCTTTACACTATTCCCTACCTGTCAGGATCACAGGATCAGCAAATCACTATCACATTAGTAAGGTGATGTTCCTCTTGTTATTTGTTGACTATGCAACTCTCCACCATGTTTCTGGAATCCTCCTTTGTTTTAGAATTTTTTCTCCTTCCTTGTCGCTGCTGCTGCCACTCAAGCCCTTAGCCACACCCAGCCAGCTACCACTTAAGCAATTAGCCCCACCAAGCTGTCTGTCACTCAACCATCAAGCCCCACCTAGCTCACTGATACTCAGATTTCTAATCCTGCCACTCAAGAATCCAGCTCCACCCACCCTGCTATCACTCAAGCATCTATCCCAACTCAATCTGCTGCAACCCCCCAAAAACAGTAATGCCTAGCCTGCTGTCACTCAAGAATCAAGCTCCACCCATCCAACCACACCCATGCTTTAGCCACTAAGAAACGTTCTAAAAATAAAGAGGCCCAACAATATTGATTTTCAGACTTTCAGGGTGACCACAGAGTTAATTAGAGGGTCACAACTCCAACGGGACCCCCTATTTTCAACCAGTGATGTTCTGTGGGGTCTTTCCTGGTCCTTTGGCTAGTTTGCAATATTAAGTGGAGCTGGCAGGTTGTCTCTTATTGTATTCATCCAACACATCCAGTAGCAGCGATAAAACTGCAAACAATTTTCTGATCCAGTGCAGGACCAAAAGTAATTATTTGGCAGACCACCCCCCATCCCCATCCCCATCCCCACACTCAGGTCATTAGCTGCCAACACTGCATTTATTTATTTAGACACTGCAGTAATTAAAAGGCCCATAGATAGCTCGAGCATGTCTGTCTGATTTTCATGCATCAGCTGCTCTAATTAACAGAGGAAATATTGCATTTTTTATAGTCTTTAACGTGCCTGAGGAAAAAGAGAAAATGTGAGGCATTCATCTCTTAGCTCTCCTTTGTTTAGAAGATTGATGCATTCCGCTAAGGGGGTCTTCTTTAAACCACAATCCTCGTGCATGAAAACGGCGGCCAACGGGAATAAGAAAGGCAGGCATTGGATAGCATCCTCGTTATGTGGTGGCTTCACGATGACACCTATGGGGGTCACTTCTACTCCTCCACAGGGGACACAGCTGAAGTGTTAAGGGTGGTCTCTAGGAGTCCGTCCGGTCTGACTCTGCTTTGCCCTTTTGTACTCTTCATTGTGTGGACTTTATCAGGATACCTGTAGACTTACCACTGTTTATAAGGTACGTGTAAATACTGGCACCCATACAACCTGATAAATGCTAAATGTGGGGACTGAGGTGGCACACGGACTTGTAGTTACTCAGATGTTATAGAAAAATGTATTCTTATAATTGGTCATTTCTACATATTAGAAAAGTATTATAAACTGTGATGGACAGCAGGCAGCTTAGCTGGAAAGGGCACTATAGGATAGAATGGATAAGGCACTATATGGCAAATAGACTGGAAAGGCGCTATATGGCAGGTAAATAGAGAAGGCTCTATAGAATAAATAGAATGGATGAGGCACTATATGATAGACACATTGGAAAGGCACTATATCATTAATGAATTGAAAAGTACTATATGACAGATACACTGGAAAGGCACTATATGGAAGATATACTGGAAATGTGCTATATGGCAGATAAATAGAGGAGGCTCTATAGAATAAATAGAATGGATGAGGCCACTATATCATTAATGACTTGTGTAAGGGATGGCCAGCAGTTCAACCCGGCCGGGACGCTCCGAAAATGAAAGGATGGGGGAAGGCAGCTACTTTTGGACACTGCCCCCCCCCCCCCCCCCCCCCCCCCCCCCAGACATTAGATGGCACCTCCCTGGGAGTATAGCGGTGACCCGGATTCCCACAGGGCATCCTGGGACTTGGAGTTCGCTGTCTCAGCCCTGTTGGGGGATGCTATGGAAGGACTGGGGGCGTTTGGGAGTTGTGCTTCCCTTATAGACCGGAAGTACTAGGAAGTCACAAGGACAAAAATCCAGAAGTACTTCCAGGCTGATTAAAGAATTTGAATTCTCCGTCTGATCCAGAAGTGCTGATAAGTCACATGGGAGGAAGAACAGAAGCACTTTCGGGTCAAGAACTATATAAAGGACTGCTGAAGACCCAGCAAAGGAGCCAGAGTCAGGTAGAGGTGGACAGAGCTTGCTGGGAGATGTGGAGGAGGAGAAGTTAGAGAGAGATTTGTGTTTATTTGGTGCTTGGTATTTCACTTGCCTGTGATATTGTGGCTGTGGTGCTTTGAGCACTATTTTTGAGAAGGAAATAATTAAATATCTTCTTGGTGCTTTTACTTTGTGTCCTGAGTGTTTGTCTGTTGGGGTTAAAGGGGCAACAGCGACCCCTAGCGTTCACAAAACACATGAGAATAGTAGACACTAAATTTTATTTTAGTTAAAAGGCTCATGCCCATATATCTTATTATTACCCTGTATAAGCCACAGACCACCATTACCTCTCAAGTTACAGTCTGGATGTGTAGGAGAGATCGGCCCCTTGGTAAGAAGGGGAATGTAAACTCTTGGGTTGTAAATAATTGGTGAGGGCGGTGAAGGAAAAGAGGTGCAGGTAGGGGTCAGGGCCGTTCTTAGGTATAGGCAAAGTAGGCGACCGTCTAGGGCCCCCACTTCCAAAGGGCCCCGCCCAGCCTTTTTTTTTTTTTAGCCAAATACAACTTATAGAATCCATATTTCAAAAATGTACAAATTTTCTAACATGGCAGAATTATCAGTATGGTTACGTACGAGCAGAGAGGAAACAGTGAGGACAGGCAGCATCAATGGTAATGGTGGGGCCTGGGGTAGTGAGCGGGGTCCCAGTGGGAGGGAAGGGCATCTGCGCAATAGATCGATCATACAATTGTGGCGGATGGCTGGGGTCCATGCCCGGCTGGGCTGCCCCTTCATTATATGTTCAGGGGGGAGCAGCCATGGAATGTGCAATACCACCCCTTGGGTTGGAGCGGTGCCTCGGTTTCCCGCAGGGCTCCATGGGAATTGGAGTTGGGTGCAGCCCTGTTGGGTCCCACAGGCGCCACCAGAAGGTGCTGCAGCTGGAACTCCTTAGCCCATATGGGCAGCGTATTCGCCACACCTAGGAGTGCAGCTGGAACTCCAGCTGGGGCACTTCTGGGTGGACTATAAAATGGGCCAGCGACCACTACTCAATGGCCAGAGTCGGGAGGAGGAGGACGAAGCTTGGAGGAGTTGTGGTGGAGGAAGAAGAAAGAGTGTGGTGTGTTTTGGTGGGTGTACTTGGGACTGTGTTGTACCTGTGGTGGTCACGGGGAAGATATGCCCCACAGGTGAAGAAAAATAAAAAGTTTTAACGTGCCTCTGTGTCGCTCTGTGCTGGGTCAGGCTTGAATATAGTGCCTTTTTTACACTATAAATAGCGGAAGCTGAGAGGATAAAACCAGTCCACAAAGCAGCACGACTGTGGGAGGTTTGCTCCGTGAGATGTTGGAATAAGCAGAATCCAATCCGGGAGCGGTGCACAAACCAGTCAGAGCACAGTTACACTATTGGTTTCACATGTCTACATTACAACACTCACACTTCGTTTATAACAGCATCCACTGTGGAGACCATTTTTAAAAATCTTCGTTTTTAGAGGTTGAAAACGATGGCCTGGACAAAACAGAGACAATAGTTTATAAACCAAAACATGGCAGTGAGGAAGAGGACCAGGGTGTCAAATTCAGACCCTGGAGGGCCTGTTCTCGTTTTTGCCACTTTCTTAACTATCTACCAATTACAGCCATATCAGTGGCGATTCAGAGCAGGTCATCCATCTGAAACTCAGCACCTTTGGGACCATCTAGTGATGGGACGAAAGACCATCAAAGAAGAGCTAAGGTGCTGCTGGTGAGGCCAACAGTAGACGCTTGCCTGCTATAATTAGAACTTACTGCGTTTCTGTCGACTTACAGTACACGTTATTCATCATTAGACTGTCTATATGCCACTAATATAGTCAAGACCACTGCTCTATGGTCTACTGTAGCATCAGTATTTTATTTTATAGTACACCATGATGACTCAGGCGCCGCCATGAGTGGCAGCCTTTCCAGAAGCTCTGTGTACGACTTTATCTTTCTACCTTTTTCTCTATTTCTCTGATCACTCCTACCACTTTCTTTTATGTGGACTCGTTTCCTGGACACTTTTTACTACTTGGACATGGATTTTTACACGCCGAGACTCGTCTATTCAGGTAGTCAACTTCAAGTGCTGAGAACAAAGGCCCGTGCTGGTGTGGTTCCTTATTTACCCGACGAGGTAAGAAGGTGGTATCGTGGCAGCAGAGCTGGCGCTAAGCTAAAGGCTAAGCAGCTAGTGAGGAAGTGGCGATACAAGCCTTCAGTACCTTCTGTGATCCCGGGAAATGTGAACTCAATCTCAAATAAGATCGACGAACTGGCCACACTGGTGAAAAATGTCAGGACCTACAGAGAATGCAGTTTGTTGTGTTTTAGTGACATGTGGCTAACTACCACCATCCCAGAGGCTAACGTGGAGCTACCCGGGTTTAGCACAGTTAGAGCGGACAGAGACGCAAGTACCTGCGGGAAGCACAAAGGAGGAGGACTCGCTCTCTATGTTAATACACGGTGGTGTAACTCTGGACATGTTAACGTCAAAGTTTTCCCCTCCTCATCTGTTTTGTCACTCGTTTTGCATTTGGCTAAGCTCAGTGTCACTACTGGTAGCATGAGGCCATACCTGGACCCTACAGAGCTGGCACAGGTAGTCCGACTTCTCCATCAATATGTGCCTCCCATTGGCAGAAGGTTTGCTGTGTCTCCCAGCACAGTCTCAAAGGCATGAAGGAGATTCCAGGAGACAGGCAGGCAGTTCCTCTAGGAGAGCTGGACAGGGCCCCTCGTAGAAGGTCCTTAACTCATCAGCAGGACCCACCGGTATCTGCTCCTTTGGGCAAGGAGGAACAGGATGAGCACTGGCAGAGCCTACAAAATGACCTCCAGCAGGCAGGCAGGCAGGCCACTGGTGTGAATGTCTCTGAGCAAACAATCAGAAACAGACTTCATGAGGGGGGCCTGAGGGCCCGACTATGTCCTCTAGTGGGCACTGTGGAGCTCGACTGGCATTTGCCATAGAATACCAGAATTGGCAGGTCCACTATTGGCGGGTGTCTTTGATGTCTTTCACAGATGAGAGCACATGTGACAGACGTGAAAGGGTCTGGAGAAGCCGTGGAGAACGTTATGCTGCCAGTAACATCTTTCAGCATGACTGGTTTGGTGGTGAGTCAGTGATGGTCAGTCTGGGGAGGCATATCCATGGAGGGACACACAGACCTCTACAGGACTAGACAGCGGTGGGCACCTTGACTGCCATTAGGTATTGAGATGAAATCCTTGGACCCATTGTCAGACCCTATGCTGGTTCTTCCTGGTGCACGACAATGCCCGGCCTCATGTGGCGAGAGGATGAAGGAATTGATACCATTGACTGCCTCCCCAACCTCAATCCAATAGAACACCTCTGGGTGGGACATAATGTTCAGGTCCATCTGACGCCCCAGCCTGTCCAGGAGTCTCAGTGATGTTCCTAGTCCAGATTTGGGAGGAGATCCCTCAGGACACCATCTGTCGTCTCATTAGGATGTTGTCAGGCGGGGGTAATGGACATATTTGGAGTTGCTGCAATGAAATTTGGACCAAATGGACTCGCCGGCTGCCTTTCGTTCCTCACACTTCACCACATCAGTCCATAGCAGTAGAGATAGTCAGCAGGGGTTTTTTTTCCCATTGAGCTCTGATGTATTTTCAAAGTGTTCCTTTCATTTTTTTGAGGAGTTTATATAATCATAAAATGATAAGCTATACATCACTAGTTATTAAGCATTCATATGAATAAAATAATTAGCATATATTCATATGGATAGAAACAGCAGGTACCTTTGTCTAGGGACCCCAAAAACCTAAGAACGGCACTGTAGGGGTTGTTAGACAGAATTGATGGACAGCGAAGAGTTTGACACCCACCCAGCCGAGAGATAACGGTAGATTAATTAGGGGCAGAACTTGAGCAGTGAAATATCAAGGAGTTAGATGAGGATGAATAATGACTTGTGTTGATAAGATTTGTAATAAATGTACAGTAAGAGTTGTGTGCTCACTGTTCCATCTTAAGCGAGTCTATGTGAGGGCCATACAATAAAGCTTAATTCTGCTGTCTGTTCTGAAGTCTCCGAGTGCCTTCACTGGGGCTCAGCCTGCTTCAGCAGTGTCTCTGGTCCAGTCGGCATTTCTAGTCAACTTTCTTCAGGACGGGCCGCATGCCTGTCTCAATATGGCTGCTGAGTTTGTGTTCTCTTCATGGCCACAGTGTGTGCGTGACAGAGAGAGAGGTGAAGCGACCAACTTTTTATTCCTCTCCAAATCTTTAGGCCAATAAGGTGTCGGGGTACAGAATGGCCTCTGATTCCACTTCCTTGCCACTCCAGCCCCTATTTCTGGTCAGTGCCAACGTGAAAGGCCTCAACCCCAGGCTGCCTCGCCCCAAACTCGGAAGAACAGCTGTAATATGCATGTCACATAATTCACAGTAATCTCGTGGAATGTTGTTCCTTATCATTCGGACAGAAGTTTATCCATACATGAAACAGTATTAGATGCAATAACTAATTCACCCAGTCAAAAAAATTAAACACAGGACAAAAAAAAAAAAACAAATAAAACCAAAATCAATAACACAAAATAAAAAGTAAACACACAAATCTATATAAGCCACAAAGAAGGTGAAAGAAGCCTCAAAAACACCACACAAAAGGCCATGCCAGTCCAGCTCCTATTTCTGGTCTGTGCCAAAGTGAAAGGCCTCAACCCCAGGCTGCCTCACCCCAAAATCTCCATAGGTGGGCCTTCTACCCTGCCTTGGCCTGTAAATGAGTCTCCTTTATTATTCAAATGTCCGCAATAACAAAAGAGAGAGAGAGAGAGGAAATCACTCAGACCTGGCCACTCCCCCAACAACTGCATAATTAGGTGGCTCCTCCCCCTCAGGCTCTACTTATATGAGACAAGGAGGTTGAAAATAACAAAGCAAATGAATATAAAACAAAGCACAGCAATATATAACAATCAATAAGCACAATCTCTCTCTGTATAAAATCCAACGTCTGTCTGTCTTTTACTGTCTGTCCGCTTTTCACGAGAGAACTACTTAACGGATTTAGGTCGAATTTTTTTCTATAACTTGCTTGAATATTCTGGTTGATTCTGTGACTTCTCTCATCGCTCTGTTATAGTTCGCTTGCAGGAGTTATTTGCACTAATCCGAGGCTGTAGGCAGAGGGGAGGGGCAAGAGTGATGTCAGGAGTGGGGAGGGAGGCGGGACTTCAGGAGTGGAGAGGCGGGACTTCAGGAGTGGAGAGGCGGGACTTCAGGAGTGGAGAGGCGCCCACCTCCATTCGAGCGGGTCTACCCCTTGCTGTGTTTTGGAGCGCATCTCGCCTCAGCTTAGCTAGCGATACCTGTTTGTTTACTGATTTTTAAAGTTTGTCCTGTTCCGCGTGGAACTTATATATAAATATCCAATGTCTGTCTGTCTGTCTTTCCACTTTTCACGAGAGAACTACTTCATGGATTTTTTCTAGAATTTTCTTGAACATTCTGGTTGATTCTGCAACTTCTCTCGTCACACTAAGTGTCATAGTTCACTTGCAGAAGCGATATATATCCGAGACAGAGGGGAGGGGGAAGCGTGACCTCAGGAGTGGGGAGCTGGGCAGCGCCCTCCTCACTCATGCGCCAGCCTCCGTTCAAGTCGGAGTTTATTGATTTTTAAAGCTTGTCCTGTTTGTCGACTATGCGGGCAGAGCCGTGACCGACGGCTAGTATTAAATAAACAAAGCACAAAACCGATAAAGAAAAGAATTCATAATACGCTGAAAACTGATATTTAAGTAACAAGACATAAACTTGATCCAGAGTACCAGTCCTGGCTGGGCCATACCTACATAAAGGTGAAACCCACCTCTGATGCCAGTTCCCATCACCACCGAGTGAACTCAAGAGCGCCCCCTGTGTGGTGAACGTCTCCATTCCGCTCTTCTCTTCACTTCATGAATAAACACCACCAGGAGTCTCCAGCCTCCTCTTTCCATTCAGATTAACCTTCAGAATTTTCCTCATCTCACCTCAATATGTTCCAGCCATAATAAAAATATTCATAACATGAAAGCTCTTTATTTATTCATTTAGCTGTTTTCTTAAAGGCTGAGCTATTGATCTCCCTTCAGGACCAGAGCCCCTTCTCCGAGTTACAATGCACTCGATAAATAATGAATCTGAGATGGAATTGATTTTGGGAGCTGATGCTGATGAAGTGACCAAGTGGCTAAAAAACATGAAGGCGATTGTGGCGGTCGCTTGCGATCAAACACGGCGAAGTGGCAGAGAAGGGCGCAGCGCGAGCCGTGAATAATGAGGCCATCACTTCCAGCAGGAGTGCGTTGGGGACTTTCATATTTTCAAGCCCCTGATGCTCCTCCAAAAAGCGTCTGACCGGGGGGCTCAACTCGATGATGGGGTGGAACTCCATTTGAGTGACGCGGCGTGTCTCGCGACGTGCAGACATCCATCCGCACCACTTGCCTTATCTCATCTTCTCTGCTCCGTTTGTTTCCCTGTGGAGTTGAGCAGAGTCTTTGTGTTTTAACCCTCACCGTCCACGAGTCAGCCCTGACGCTGCATCACGTTCTCGTTACCATCAGAAAAGAGCAAGGAGCTGATAATGGAGCAGAATGGAGTGGGGCAGGGCAACCTCAAAGTCTGCTTCGTAGTCGTGAAGGTAGGAGGACGCAAGGCATAGCCCTGGAGGGGGCACTAGTCCATCACAAGGCCCTTTAGATCTTAACTCATAAAGCCCACCTAATCCATTGCATAGTCACAGGGGACAACAGCCTCACCTGCTAGGAGTGCTTTTACAGCAAGTCAACATGGTGTCAGTCCACCAGATGGCGCCTTACACCTTAACCTTCTCAAACTCGTTTAATCCAATTAAAGGCAGCATACAGCGCAGCACGAGGTCCTGGAAGGGGTCTTTATGCATGGCGGGTCCCATTAGAATATTTTAACACTTAATAAAGCCCACCTAATCCACCTGACAGCAACAGGGGGGTACACAGTTTATACCAGTATGAGTGGCAGGACTCAGTGCTAGATGGGACCCCAGTCCACCAGAGGGTGCTATATGACATTTTTCAAACCTGCTTGATCCAATTTAAGGTCACAGGAGACCATGGAACTGTCTCAGCAGCAGAAACACATACAAGGCAGGTAATCAATGATGGTTTGTTCATCTTAAACCATTTATACCCACCTAATGCACCATCGTCTATCCCAGTAGCAGCGAGTACAGAAAAGGAGTCAAAGCGGCATAAGACCACCAGTGGGCATTGTGTAACACAACAAAAGTGTTTCTAACCCACTTCATCTATTGTAAGATCATGGAGGACCACGGCCTGTGCCAGTAGCAGCAGGTACAAGGCAGGAATCCATGCTGGATAGGACCGTCAGTCCGCCAGAGGGCACTTTAAAATTTTACTTCCTGAAATTCAAGCCAACTCAAGGTAGCATAAAGTGCAAGATAAGACCCTGGAGGGGCTGCTAGTCCAACAGAGGCTCCATTACAACATTACTACCTGACCTACCCACCTAATCTACCATACTGTCACAGGGGGCCACAGCCCCTTTCCAACAGCACTGGGTATGAGGCAGGATGCCATGCTGGATATTCCATCACTTAATCCTTTAGAGTGAATGCCAACTCATAATGAAACCCACTTAATCCACCCGTCAGTCACAGAGGGTCACAACCCGGGCCAGTAGGAGTGGCAGCAATCAATGTTGGAAAGGACCCCAGTCCAAAAGAGGGTGCAGTGTAACATAATTCAAGGCCATGGGGGGGCTACAGCCTATCCTAGCGGCAGCAGGTACAAGGCAGGAATCAATGCTGAATACAACACCAGACCACCAGAGGGCGCTTTATAATTTGACTCCCTCAAATTCAAGCCAACTCAAGGTAGCATAAAGTACAAGATAAGACCCTGGTGGAGGAGCCAATCCCACAGAGGTTCCATTACAACATTACTACCTGACCTACCCAGTACAGATTAGGAATATAAGATCTAACACCATCACACTGAGCACAGGTGCCCCCCCAGGGTTGGGTGCTGAGCCCGCTACTCTTCACGCTGTTGACCCATGATTGCACCTCCAACTCTGACACAAACCACATTATCAAGTTCGCCGATGACACTACAGTAGTGGGACTCATTGAGAACGACGATGATGCGGCGTGCAGAGAAGAGGTGGAACGGTTGGCACTTTGGTGTAAAGACAATAATCTGTCTCTTAATGTTGAAAAGTCAAAAGAGTTGATTGTTGACTTCAGGAAGACAAAGGCTGTCCATCTCCCACTCAACATTGATGGCGTCACAGTAGAGAGAGTGAAGAGCACCAAGTTCCTCGGTGTTCATATCACAGAGGACCTGTCCTGGACCAAAAACACCAACTATCTTACAAAAAGAGCCCAGCAGCATCTTTACTTCCTGTGACAACTGAAGAAGGTGCACCTCCCTAAACCCATACTTACCACCTTCTACAGATGCACCATAGAGAGCATCCTGACCAGCTGTATTACAGTCTGGTATGGAAACTGCCATGCCTCCAACCGCAAAGCCCTTCAGAGAATTGTGCGGACTGCTGAGTGCATCATTGGCAGCTCTCTACCCAGTCTGCAGGAGATCTACACCTCACGCTGCCTTCATAAAGCCACTAGCATCATGGCTGACCCCCACCACCCCTCCCACCAATTGTTTACTCCTCTTCCATCTGGAAGACGACTCTGCAGCATCAGGAGCAGGTCTGCGAGATTGTGCAATAGTTTCTTTCCCCAAGCAGTCTGGCTCCTGAACACCATGCTGCCCTTCTTCGCACTGGACTCTTTACTCCACACACTCTCTGGATTACATAATATTACTTAATACTGTATATGTTTTTTAGTTATATATATATATATATCTTGTGTACTGCACCTTTTGACTCTGGAGGATGATATTTTGTCCCACTGTGTACTGTAAGTATATTGTTAGGATGACAATAAAGCTCTACTTGACTTGACTAATCCACCCTACTGTCACAGGGGGCCACAGCCCCTTTCCAACAGCATTGGGTATGAGGCAGGATGTCAAAGTGGTGGCTCTGAGGCTAAGGATCTGCGCTGGTATCCAGAAGGTTGCCGGTTCGAATTTCCGTCACTGCCAAAAAAAGAGATCCTACTCTGCTGGTCCCTTGACAGTAACCTGTAATTGCTCCAGGGGCGCTGTACAATGGCTGACCCTGCGCTCTGACCCCAAGAGGTATGCGAAAACTAACAAATTCCTAATACAAGAAATTGTATAAAGCGAAATAAAGAACAAAAAAAAAAAAATGCCAGATAGTCCACCACATTTGAGTACTGAGAAGAGAAACACAATAGGTGAGGGTTAGTAACAAATTCTAACTATCATGTTACTTGTGGAGGGTGGCACAGTGGCGCAGTGGTAGCGCTGCTGCCTTGCTGTAAGGAGACCCGTCTGGGTTCGCTTCCCGGGTCCTCCCTGCGTGGAGTTTGCATGTTCTCCCCGTGTCTGCGTGGGTTTCCTCCCACAGTCCAAAGACATGCAGGTTAGGTGGACTGGCGATTCTAAATTGGCCCTAGTGTGTGCTTGGTGTGTGGGTGTGTGTGTCCTGCGGTGGGTTGGCACCCTGCCTGGTATTGGTTCCTGCCTTGTGCCCTGTGTTGGCTGGGGTTGGCTCCAGTAGACCCCCGTGACCCTGTGTTCGGTTGGAAATTGGATGGATGGATGTTACATGTGTTTTAGTGCTAACCAGCGAGATACCCACGCTTTGCAGCGGCGAAGCACGCTTATGTAAAGGCCACAGCCCCTTTCCAACAGCACTGGGTATGAGGCAGGATGCCAGTGCTGGATAGTCCACCACATTTGAGTACTGAGAAGAGAAACACAATAGGTGAGGGTTAGTAACAAATTCTAACTATCAGGTTACTTGTGTTTTAGTGCTAACTAGTAAAACCCCGAGCTTCATAGTGGCGAAGCACGCTTATGTAAAGGAGTTAGAGAGACTTTACCACCGTTACAGCACAAGCCAGGAGACTCGCATTTCCACCTATGAGCTTGACAATACTGACAGTGAACATCCATGGATCCAATGTGTACTGTTTTGTCAGATTCATAATGTATGTTTGGGTCGTACGCAAATCCACAATCGGCTTTTCTGAGCCAAACCTGTTGTTTTCGTATGAGCCGCTTTTCATTATTGGGATCGTACCGAGAAACAGAAGCTCGATCAACTTGTGGATTTGCCTGCGAGTATTTGGTGGCAGGGTCACAAAGTTGTTTCCGTCCAGCTGCATCAGAAAATGTACCACGATGTCTGACGCGCCTCCTTTTTACTGTTTTCTCACAGCTTGGATTGCTGCTGTCATAATCGGTTTGAGTTTCATGCTTTGTTTCAATTCCGTTAGTATTTGCAGGACTTGTTGTGTTGAAGTGATGTTCGGCATCTGTCAAGCGTTGTAAGCGTACAACTGGTTTCATCGATAACTTGGCATCCAGCTTTTGAGAGTTGAAATATTCATAAACATCAAAGTGTCCACTACTCAAATCGTCACCTGTGAATCTAAGATGTTTAAGAGGCATGGCGGTTGTCCAAAGGTGTAAAATATTTGGCCATTTCGGTACACTTGAAAGCGACAACCAAACAATTCAGCGGCAGCCATCAACTCCCATGCAGAACCACAGGTGAAGGGCTTAAGCATTTCACTCTTCTAGTGCTCCTGTGTAGTATAATGATCTCCTGTACCGTCGTCAGTCCACACCTTGAACCTGTGCCAGTCATTCAATACATAAGACACAATGTGTCACAAAGTGAGCCTGATATGGCCGTGCAATACGTAACATAGAGAATGGAAAAGGCAGGCGCCATCTCCGGGCATGGAAACCACTCGGTAAGTGACAGTTCTTTGATCGATGGTGATCACCTCCATACTACGGTTGGAACGATAAAGGAAATGGATACCTGAACAACGTAAACTAAGTCTAAAATACCTACACAATAACTATAATCGTAATAAATGAACAATAAAACAGTGGAGAGGCCGTGGATTAAATAAAAAGGCTGCAGTTATCAGCAGGGAGACGTGAATACCGTGGCGAAGCAAGGAAGGCAATGAAGAGACCGGAGTGACGGATGGCCTTATATAGGCAGGCAGCCAACTACGTGGGAGGTGTGGGGATGGGGGACCCAACGCCACCTCACACGGCGACCAAGCTGCAGGCTATGGATGTATATATGTATGCAAGTAGGATTCAGTTAGCGTTGGGAACCTGCGTACCAAATTTCTTGAAGATGGGCCCATAAGTAACAAAGACCGTTGGAAAGTTCAATATGGCTGCTGACAGTGGCGTCATACCACCGAAATAAGATACGTACATCGGTTTTGGTTAGCGCAGCAAAACCGCCTACCAAATTTCGTGAAAATGGCGCCATAAATAAGAAAGTTTAACATGGTGGACATTGTCGACCGTTATGACCGTTACGTATAGAATTTCGAAATGAAACCTGCTTAACTTTTGTAATTAAGACGTAAGGAATGAGCCTGACAAATGTCAGCCTTCTACTTTCACGGGAAGTTGGAGAATTAGTGATGAGTGAGTCAGTGAGGGCTTTGCCTTTTATTAGTATAGATGACTAACAACTGAGATGCAGTCTGTACAGTTAATCAGCAGCTCTAGTCAGGGTGTGCTAAACTGAAGTCGTGAGATTTGAAAGCTGAGACCGAAGGAGCATCTCTTATAGTAGCAGGCAGACCAGTCCACAGTTTACGGGGCCTGTAACTAAAAGTTCGACCTCCCACTGTTATTTTATTAATCATTGGATTATTATATATATATGATTATTTATCTTAATATTTGAGAATGGCAGATTAAATTTATTATACGCAAATGTAAAGTATTACAAATACGCATTAAAAATGTCAGATCTGAATGCTGTTCTGTCACTACACTGGCAGATAAACTTTTTGAGAGCAACCAGAAACGATACGAGAGTAAAAGTTAAGCCAAAACCAAGACAAGAGACAAGATCTGAGGCTGAGAGAACAAGGAGACACAAAATGAGCCAAAACCTGACGGGCAAACTGTGGCCATCATGCAATATCTGAAAATAAAGGAAGATGAAGGGTCTCAGGAATGTCAGTCTGCTCAGGTCCTGAAACATTTCAGATAATGAACGCGATTGTACAACAAGAGCAGCAACACGCCATGGAATTAAAGTACGGGATTTTTTGCATTTTAAACCCCAGCCGGGGGACATAGCCGGGCAGAAATGCAACACCAAAGTGGTACCGAGTGACTTGTAGAGAGGGAAGTGTGGCGTTGATTAAACAGGCTGACATTTAACAAATCACCGGGAACAGCTCACATATTTCCCCAAGTGTGTAAAGGAGGTTAGTGAGCACAGAGAGGAACCCTCGGCACACATTTTTTTAAAAAGATCTCTGCACCTATTGGGGAATTCCTAACGATTAGGAGCTGAGAAATATTACTTAATAGAATAAAAGGGGAAACCGGGATGATCCAAGTAACTAGAGGTCAGTAAGCTTAATGTGCACCACAGGTGAATAAATGGATGGAATCGATAAGGAAATGATTGAGCAGGAGTGTTTAGGGGACAGTCCACAGGGGTTCAGACAGAGAAGGTCATAGTTCAGTAATATTTAGCAACTAGCCAACCCGTGGCGTAGCATACACCGCATAATTATGTATTGATGGGTGAACACTTCCTGAAAGACACAGTTGTCCAAATGGGGTTGGTTTGAGGATACGACTGTAGGTGAATGAAAAGATGGAACTCTGGAGAGGGCAACATACAATACAGCATTTTACACGCTGCATACAGCGATTCACATCTGCGACAAATATGATTCTTCTTAGATGGTCCTGTCGCATCCACCCTCGCTCTCGAAGCATACACACTGCCTGGTCATGTGCCCGCTCACAAGAGCAACTAACAGAGACCCGCCCACCAACTCTAAGACCACGGGATACCCCTCGCAATCTGTTTTACACGCTGCATACAGCGATTCACATCCGCGACAAACGTGCTTCTTCTTATGGGGTGGGTTTGAGGATACGACTGTAAGGGAACTCTGGAGAGAGCAACATACAATTGTCCGTGACTGAAAACTAGAGGACCGCCGCCGCGTCCCCACCTCCCAAGAGCGAGAGACGGGGCTGGACGACAGGCGCACGTGGAGGGCGGAACACATCCACGACAAATATGATTCTTCTTAGATGGTGCTGTCACGTCCACCCTCGCTCTCGAAGCATACACACTGCCTGGTCATGTGCCCGCTCACAAGAGCAACTAACAGAGACCCGCCCACCAACTGTAAGACCATGGGATTCCCCTCGCAAACTGTTCTACACGCCGCATACAGCGATTCAGATCCGCGACAAACATGCTTCTTCAGAGGTGCATGCGGAGTGTAGCAGAGACGAACGTGAATGACGCCCTGTTTTGTGAGTTGCTGTGTCCGAGTTGGTGGGCGTGGCTCTGCGTGTTGTCGTCGTATCCAATGGTCTTGGAGTTGGTGGGCGTGGCTCCGTCCTGCGTGCTTCCATGGGTGTCTTGCTTGCGCTGGCGGTGGCTTAGTGAATTTTATATATATAGATTCTATGAGGAAGCAATGAAACAAGACTATCAGAGAGGTTCATATACAATACAATTTAATTTTGTAAGGCCCAAGTGCCACATTTGAGTACTAAGAAGAGAAACAGAACAGCCTGGGCACGGCCTGTGTGCCCTCCCTGTACCCCCGTGTGTGCCTTTTCCCCTCGAGTACCTCATCTGTAATCAGAATATAAGTTTAATGTCACTGTGCTCTCTTAGTAACAAATTCTAACTATCATGTTACTTATGTTTTAGTGCTAATGACTAACAACAGAGATGCAGTCTGCACAGTTAATCAGCAGCTCTAGTCAGGGTGTGCTAAACTGAAGTGGTGAGTCTTCAGCCTGAGACTGAAGGGGCATCTCTTATAGTAGCAGGCAGACCACTCCACAGTCTTGGGGCCCACTGTAACTGAAAGCTCGACCTCACATTGTTATTTAATTAAACCTTGGATTATTATATATATGTGATTATTTATCTTGATATTCAGAATAGCAGATTAAATTTATTGTACACAAATGTAAAGTATTACAAATATGCATTAAAAATGTCAGATCTGAATGCTGTTCTGTCACTACACTGGTAGATAAACCTTTTGAGCGCAACCAGAAACAATACGAGAGTAAAAGGAAACCAAAGCCAAGACAAGAGACAAGATCTGAGGATGAGAGAACAAGAGAGACACAAAACGAGCCAAAACCTGATGGGCAAACTGTGACCATCATGCAATATCTGAAAATAAAGAAAGAAGAAGGGTGCTCAGGTCCTGAAACATTTCAGAAGTGAACGCGATCGCACAACAGGAGCAGCAACACGCCATGGAGTTAAAGAACGGGTTTAATTAACGACAAAAATTGGCGCCTCGTGAAGCAACTGGGTGGAATTTGGGGCCCTGACTCAGGTGGTCTTCTGTTGGCACACTCACTTCACATTTCATTTCAGTTTGGGTGCCATTTAAGGAAACAAGTGAATCAATTGAACAAGTCAATTAAAATGAAAGGAAAAGAAGTTAATTAGCCAGAAAAACTGGTCACCATTTGAGAAAAGGTTTAGAATGAAAACCTGCAGCTGCTGGGTATTGTCCCCATCATAACACATTTTATCCAAAGTGACCGATGACATTCGAGACAACATTTGGTTCCATTTCATTTGCACCTTGAGTTGCAGGTAAATGTTTGATAAGGCGCTATATAAATAAAGTGATTATTACTGTCGTTTCTAATTGGACCACAGGTGGGTGAAGGCTCTTCTTGATACCCTCTGAGTGTCAGCAGTGGCAACCTCAGGGTTGAAGCCCACTGTTTTAACATCTATGCCAATCTGAGAATTGTCACAAGAAACAGCGCACATCTGCACAAAAATGTGGAACCGCTTGAACGAGACAAGAACCCCACAGTGGGGTAGGAAGATCTGCCGTGATGTACTCAACTACGTGCTGTGCTTTAACGATGGATGTTTCTAGAATTTCTGGACTTGGGAGGGGGAGGGAAGCTGCCAGCCTGCTACCCTAAACCTGAAATATTTCTGTCCCTTTGGGCCGACAATTCCAGTTCTGCTAACAGCCTGGTGATTGAACCCTGGAGCTCGAGACACTTGGGCCACCATCCTGCCCTCCAGACTTTCATTGGAACCTGAAATGACTTTAATGTGACGAGTTCGGTTTCAAACTCATGTTGTCGAGGACTGCAAAAAAGAATAAAGTTGCCTTTGAAGTAGAACAAAAAAAAAAGGCCAACACAATCAGGCCTATTGACTTCCCGTCATGCTAAAGCATTGCGCCATTAGCCGATATCAGAATTGTGTTTATTTCCAATTGTGCTGCTTTCCGCTGTTCCGCCTGATCTTCATCTTTATGTACATGAAGTTCTTTTCAGCGGTGAGCAGCTTCAGGTCATTTAGCTGCAGAAGGCACTATATAAATAACATTATTGATTTGCCGAGAAATGCTGCGGAATTGTACAACTCACTTTAAAGCATTGGCCCTCACTTTAGCTTTCATTACTGTGTTAAGATGAACGTCTTTTGTTTTTCTGTATTAGTAAAGACAATGTGGGGCTATCAGGTGTCTGCTGGTGCCGAGCAGACTACATCGGCCTCATTATGGCACCTCCGTTCAGCTTATTACCGTAATAAAAAGTCAATCAGTCACACGAGGACTCGGCCTGTGGCGCACGTGTAGACAGTGCTGAGACGCCGACAAAGTATTTGAATATCCAGCTGGTGCTGCTGAAGTGGCACAGTGGGCACCGCTACCACCTCACAGCCTGGGCACAGCCTGTGTGCCCTTCCTGTACCCCTGTGTGTGCCTTTTCCCCTCGAGTACCTCATCTGTAATCAGAATATAAGTTTAATGTCACTATGCTCTGTTCAAAAATCCACTAACATGTACAGGCCAGGCCAAAGTCAGCACACATTTAGAACTGCTGGGCAAGCATTTGAAGAGAGAAGGTACAACTACGAAAAATGGGCATTGGACTGTATCTGTATGTTAGAGACGACATGGAATCCTCTCTTGTCCTTATCTGGAACCTAAGTAAGGGCCTACGTGTGGAGAGGACAGTATAAATCTATCTATCTATCTATCTATCTATCTATCTATCTATCTATCTATCTATCTATCTATCTATCTATCTATCTATCTATCTATCTATCTATCTATCTATCTATCTATCTATCTATCTATCTATTATATAGTGCCTTTCATTTCTATCTATCTATCTATCTCTCTATCTCTCTATCTATCTATCTATCTATCTATCTATCTATCTATCTATCTATCTATCTATCTATCTATCTATCTATCTATCTATCTATCTATCTATCTATTATATAGTGCCTTTCACTCTATACAATACAATACAATACAGTTTATTTTTGTATAGCCCAAAATCACACATGAAGTGCCGCAATGGGCTTTAACAGGCCCTGCCTCTTGACAGCCCCCCAGCCTTGACTCTCTAAGAAGACAAGGAAAAACTCCCAAAAAAAAACCTAGTAGGGAAAAATGGAAGAAACCTTGGGAAAGGCAGTTCAAAGAGAGACTCCTTTCCAGGTAGGTTGGGCATGCAGTGGGTGTCAAAAGAAGGGGGTTAATACAATACAATACACAGAACAGAACAATTCCTCAATATAGTAAGAAATAAAAAATATAAATTTTAGAAGTACAGAGCAGAATTTAACAGTAGATGATATATCCCATAATAAGATTTGTATTTGTATAGAGTCCTGGAGACCTCATCCTTCAAGCTGCCTCCCCCATTTGGCCATTCCACGGCTGAAACAGTGTTGGGCCAGCCAATCCGATGAAAGGACCCCTCTTTCCCACGATTCCTGCAATCCTCCATCTGGGATGACTTTTCCTTAGGCAGGCAAAACAACTTGGCAGGTGGGCCATGGCACCAAGTGCCACATTTGAGTACCGAGAAGAAAAACAGAGTAAGTGAGGGTTAGTATCCAATTCTAACTGTCATGTTACTTATGTTTTAGTGCTAATGACTGACAACAGAGATGCAGTCTGTACAGTTAATCAGCAGCTCTAGTCAGGATATGCTAAACTGAAGTAGTGAGTCTTCAGCCGGGATTTAAAAGCTGAGACTGAAGGGGCATCTCTTATAGTAGCAGGCAGACTATTCCACAGTTTAGGGGCCCTGTAACTAAAAGCTCGACCCCCCACTGTTATTTTATTAATCCTTGGAATCATAAGCAGACCGGCATCTTGAGATCTTAATGTGCGCTCAAGTTTGTAAGTCATGATAAGTTCAGACAAGTAAGCCGGACCTCGACCATTTAATGATTTATATGTTAAAAGAAGGATTTTGAAATCCGCCCTAAACTTAACCGGGAGCCAGTGTAAGGATTTAAGAACTGGAGTTATGTGTTCGTATTTTCTTGTTCTTGTAATAATTCTCGCAGCCGCATTTTGGATTAACTGGAGGCTGTATAGGGCGGCACGGTGGCGCAGTGGGTAGCGCTGCTGCCTCGCAGTTGGGAGATCTGGGGACCCGGGTTCACTTCCCGGGTCCTCCCTGCGTGGAGTTTGCATGTTCTCCCCGTGTCTGCGTGGGTTTCCTCCGGGCGCTCCGGTTTCCTCCCACAGTCCAAAGACATGCAGGTTAGGTGGATTGGCGATTCTCAATTGGCCCTACTGTGTGCTTGGTGTGTGGGTGTGTTTGTGTGTGTCCTGCGGTGGGTTGGCACCCTGCCCGGGATTGGTTCCCTGCCTTGTGCCCTGTGTTGGCTGGGATTGGCTCCAGCAGACCCCCGTGACCCTGTGTTCGGATTCAGCGGGTTGGAAAATGGATGGATGGATGGAGGCTGTATAAAGAACAGTTTGATCATCCAGTGAACACCGCATTGCAGTAGTCAATCCTACTAGAGATAAATGCATGAATTAGTTACTCAGAATCCTGTTTATTTAAAAAGCGCCTTAATTTCCTAACATTTTTAAGATGGAAGAAACATGTTTTGGACAACTTTGTAATATGAGCTTTAAATGACATGCTAGAGTCAAAGATAACTCCTAGATTGCGGGCTGATTCAGTAAAATTGACTGGGATTCCAACTGAGTTAAATGATGACAAAATATTATTGTGATCAGCATCATTCCCTCCAACAATTAACATCTCTGTTTTATCTGTATTTAAAGACAAGTAGTTCTTATTCATCCACTCCTTTAATTCACTAGCACAACTAATTAAAGACAACATTGGAGAAACTTCATTTGATTTAAATGAAAGGTATAACTGGGTGTCATCTGCATACGAGTGAAAATTAACATTATGTTTCCTAATGATAGATCCCAGTGGAAGCATGTACAATGAAAACAGTAAAGGTCCCAGTACTGAGCCCTGCGGGACACCATATTGAACTTCTGTGTATAATGATGGAGTCCTGTCAGCACATTTCTGTACATATTGGAATCGATTTGATAAGTAAGAACTAAACCAAGCGAGCACGGTGCCTGTAAGCCCAACATCATTTTCTAGCCTGTGCAGTAAAATAGAATGGTCGATGGTGTCAAATGCTGCACTTAAGTCCAACAACATAATTACAGTTGAGTTTCCTTCATCAGAGGATATCAGAATGTCATTTACAACCCGTGTTAGTGCCGTTTCTGTACTATGACCAGTGCGAAAACCAGACTGGAATTTCTCAAATAAATTGTAATGCGTAAGGTGTGACTGAAGCTGACTGGCGACTACTTTTTCTAGTATTTTAGAGAGAAACGGTAAATTTGAAATAGGCCTATAATTATTTAGTATATGTGGGTCAAGGTCTGACTTTTTAAGTAATGGTTTAATGACTGACACTTTTAGTGTATCAGGTACTGTGCCATGCAATAATGAACTACTGATAATGTTTAAAAGAGGCGCTGCAAGAACATCCATTGCACTTTTTATTAGTTTTGTTGGCACTGGATCTAGGGAGCAAGTAGTGAGCTTCATTTTAGAAATTAAACTTAAGACTTCCTGCTCAGTTACAGGATTAAAATTACTAAAGTGCTGAGTGCAATGTGAGACCGGGTCTGCTAAGCTAGTATGTGGTTTGTAGTGTGATGCAGAGATCTGGGATCTTATATTTTTAATTTTCTCATTGAAGAAGTTCATAAAGTCTGTACTGCTAATGTCTGTTGGTATTTTGCACTGTTGATCTGAATTTCCATTTGTTAATTTAGCCACTGTTCTAAACAGTGCCCGAGGATTTTTATTATTGCTATCTATTAATGTTGAATAATATTCTGACCGAGCTTTAAAGAGGGCTTTTTTATATTTATTAACACTCTCTGTCCATGCAATTTGAAAGACCTGTAGCTTTGTTGTTCTCCATCTGCGTTCCAGTTTTCAACACTCTAATTTAAGAGCTCAGTGTTTTCATTAAACCAGGGAGAGTTTCTATGTGCTTTGATCAGTTTTGTTTTAAGAGGAGCCACTGTGTCCAGAGCATCTCTCAAGGTCACATTATAATGTGATGTTAGCTCATCTCAATTGTTTTCTGTGTTTACATTTGATGTTAACTGATCTAAATGGTTTTTCCACAATTACACTCGACTTACTCAAAGTATCTATAGATTTTGAAGCAGAATTACAATCTAGATGTCGCACTGTCTTTGTTTTAATCTGGGAGTGTGTTGGCAAGGGCAGGACTAAATCAAATGTAATTAAGTAGTGATCGGAAATAACTTCATTTAATGGAATAATAATTAAATTTTGAATTTCAACTTTGTAAGTTATAATTAAATCTAATGTGTGGTTATGATTATGAGTTGGACCTCTGACATTCTGACAAAATCCTACTGAATTTAACAAATAAGTAAAACATTTGCTAAAAGTGTCAGTTTCCACATCAATGTGTACATTAAAATCTCCCATCAGTACTACGTGATCATAATTTATAGCCAAGTCAGATAAAAGGTTGCTAAATTCAGACATGAACAATGAGTACGGCCCTGGTGGTCTATAGACTAGCACTATAATTGTGTTGGAATCTGTTTTAATATTTAAAATGAATGCTTCAAAGGATGTAAAGTTACCTAAATTTTTAGAAGTGATTTGCATTTTGTTACAATGAATTATTCCAAGGCCTCCTCCTCGACCTGAATCTCTAGACTTATGAAGGAACGAGTATCCATCTGGTGACGCCTCAGCTAGGGGGACAGTGTCACATTTACTAAGCCAGGTTTCGGTGAGAAGACACAGATCAGATTTTGTACTTAATATAATATCATTTACCAAAACAGCTTTAGTGCCAAGAGAGCGAATGTTCAATAAGCAGCATTTAAAACTGTATGCTTCTTTCTGAATATCTATCTATCTATCTATCTATCTATCTATCTATCTATCTATCTATCTATCTATCTATCTATCTATCTATCTATCTATCTATCTATCTATCTATCTATCTATTATATAGTGCCTTTCACTCTATCTATCTATCTATCTATCTATCTATCTATCTATCTATCTATCTATCTATCTATCTATCTATCTATCTATTATATAGTGCCTTTCACTCTATCTATCTATCTATCTATCTATCTATCTATCTATCTATCTATCTATCTATCTATCTATCTATCTATCTATCTATCTATCTATCTATTATATAGTGCCTTTCACTCTATCTATCTATCTATCTATCTATCTATCTATCTATCTATCTATCTATCTATCTATCTATCTATCTATCTATCTATCTATCTATCTATCTATCTATCTATCTATCTATCTATCTATCTATTATACAGTGCTTTTCATTTGACATCTTATATTCCAAATCGTAACCTCAGATCCTCAATTGAGTGTCTCCTTAGAATTCCAAGAACTAAACTTAAAAGAAGTGGTGAGGCGGGAGGGTGATCTTCTGCTGTTATGCACCTAAAATCTGGAATAGCCTGCCAATAGGAATTCACCAGGCTAATACAGTGGAGCACTTTAAAACAGAGAACACATTACTGTAACATGGCCTTCTCATAACTGCACTTTAATTTAATCCTGATACTCTGTATATTCAATTAATTATCATTATTATTCATGGTGGCTCTAAAATCCGTACTAACCCCTACTCTCTCTTCTGTTTCTTTTCCCGACCTGCGCCATCACCATCTACTCAAAGCACCGTGATGTTCCTACATTGATGGATTAAAAGCCAGAAGTCTACATGACCATCATCATCAAGTCCTTCCATGAGAACCCTAAATACAAAGAGGACTGATCATTTATGTTAGGTAGAATGCCCAGAGGGTGCTGGGTGGTCTCGTGACCTCGGACCCCCTGCAGATTTTATTTTTTTTCTCCAGCCGTCTGGAGTTTTTTTGTTTTTGCTGTCCCCTCTGGCCATCAGACCTTACTCTTATTCTATGTTAATTAGCGTTGTCTTATTTTAATTCTTACTTAGTCTTTTTTTTCTCTCTTCTTCATCATGTAAAGCACTTTGAGCTACATTATTTGAAAATGTGCTCTAGAAATAAATGTTGTTGTTGTTGTATGACATGAGGTTTCTGCTTAACCCGGAAGTGCTTGATTATCACATGAGCAGAAGCGCATCAGTACTTCCGGGATGGCCAATGCAAAGGGTCGGGTGGAGGAGGATGAAGCTTTCTGGGAGAAGTGGAGGAGGCAAAGACAAGAAAAGAACGAAGGAAGAGTCATTGTGCTGTACTTGTATTGTGGCTGTGGTGTTGGGAAACGCTTTGTGAAAAGTTGTTGTCACAATAAAAAGTCTCTTTAGTGTTTTAACTTGTGCCCTGTGTTGGCTGTGTTGGGTTACAGGGAGCTGGAACGCCCCCTAGTGTCCACAATATAAATACTGTGTCACACACGTGCTCATGGGAGGCAGCTAAAGGGCTCGAATAGTGACATATTCCATGTCTGACCAAGGGGTGGCGAGCAGCACTGGCTTTTTCTCTCAGTTCTCTGCAGACCATTCACAGGAAATCCCACAGGGCTCCGGCGCCCGTGATGATGTCACTTCCTGCCCAGACGAAGTCACTTCCAGGTTCCGACGACCATGATGACGTCACCTCCGGGTCTGGCGCCTGTGAAGACATCACTTCCGGTGCCTGCTCCTGCGATGATGTCACCTCCAGTTCTGGCCTTTATGACACATGACCTCTGTGGTTTGAGACGTTCCTCAGGAGGTGAAGCCCCCGTAGTTTGAGTTTTAGAGATGTACACAGCACTCGCTCTTGCTGGTGGTTGAGTGTCACTGGCAACATAACCATTGCTTATGCCCTCCCTAGCAGGATGCTTTACAACTCAGCAACTGTCCTGCACCATTTTAGGTTGACCCCATTGGTCCTAACATGAGTCCCGTGGCAGGATTTAAGGTTCCCAAGACCATTAGAGAGTGATGTGTAGTGGCTTTAAAAATTTACTGTGGAGGACAACCAATCTGTAGTGAGAGAACTTGCAAGAACATCTGGTGCCAGCCATACAACAACAGAGACTGATGATGCCAGTCACGACTCCAAAAGTGGTTATTAAAGGCTCTTGCTTCCTTTGCTCACAGAACTTAGACTTAGGAGGCCAATGGTCAGAAGGATGGAAGGAGAGCAGGGAAGATATTTGACAGAGCAGTTGGGGTGTCCGTTAGGCCGTAATGGGGGCCTACAGAGGTGTTTGTTATTTTCTGTCTTTGTTGTTCTTTGCTGTTCCTCTCTATTATTTGTTTAGCTTTTGTTGGCATTTTTGGTTGTGAGACCCCCTACAGGTCACAATATGTACTGTACATACACTTTGACTCTTCTACTCTTCATCAGTGTGGGTTAGAAGGACTCAGGCTGTCCATTCAAAACCAGCAGGACCAGAATGTCATGTGAGTCTGGTGGCTTTCAGCCCCCCTATGAAGCCGTTAACGCTGAGTCCTTGATGGACGCTGACATCTCTTCTATTAGGCACGACTTGAAGCTTTAATAAATGATTCGCATCAGCAGCCCGCTCAGAAACTGAAGAGATGACTTAATGAGCTCCTGTCACCAGTCGATGGCTTCATCCACAGGGCTTGTAAATGAGGGCCCAAAAACTGACTGGTGGCACACACAGAAGAGTCACCACAGGGCACTATTTTAACAATGCTGTTTCAGCGATTAACACTGCTGATGGACGTTTGAATCAGGGTTCAAGCACTGTTTTGGGATGAAATTTTAGGACAAGTAAGATCGGTCAAGTCACTGAGCCAGAAGAACCAAAGGGGTTCTCCTCATTGGTCAAACTCCTCCAGTTCTTCCTGTGCCCACATGGATTATTGTCCAGTGGTTTTGATTTTCCTACCACACCCTGATAACCGGGTTTAAATAATGACTGACTGACCCTGATAACCTGCTCAGTTTAACTTGTCCCAGAGACGGTGTGTGTGTGTGCACCAGTGTGCTCTGAGGTGGGCTGGTATCCCACCCAGGGTTGGTTACCGACCTGCACCTGCCACCAGGATTGTCTCTGGTCCCATATGACCTTGCAACAAGTTTGAAATGACTGGATGGACGTGACCGGCAAATGTGTTGTAAATTGGGGGGCCTGGCATAGATGGTGTGTTAAGTTATGGCGGGAGCAATTAAAAGGAGTGACATAACAAAGGAGTGAAACCTCAGATATAAATTTCAAAGGAGTGACAACCATCAAACCAACCATCCAAGTGGTAGATGAGGTGACAACGATTTTTTTGGCGAGCGTACTTTCAGTTGTGTTCCTACTCTCTGTTGAAGCAAGATAACAAATTATTTAATAAAATTTTAATCATAATTTGTCACTCCGTCGTTATGTCACTCCAATAAAATGTCACTCCTTTTTTATGTCACTCTTATGAAGTGTCACTCCTTCGATACAGACCCATTATGGCTGCATTTATTACATTACAATACAACACAATTTGTTTTTGTGTAGCCCAGAATCAGCCAGGGAGTGCAGCAATGGGCTTTAACAGGCCCTGCCTTATGACAGCCCCCCCAGCCTTGACTCTCTAAGAGGACAAGGAAGACCCTTGTAGGGAAAAAAATGGAAGACACCTTAGGAAAGGCAGTTCAGAGAGAGACCCCTTACCAGGTAGGTTAGGCGTGCAATGGGTGTCAAAAAGAAAAAGGGGGTTCAATACAAAACAATACACAGAAAAAAAACACAAGTCATCCTCAATACAATAAAATAGTACAATAGAAATATTAAAAGTACAGAGCAGAATTTAACAGTAGATGATATCACATGGTTTGTTCAGAGTCCTGGAGACCTCAGCCATCAAGCTGACTCCCCCTCCATTCCACAGCTGAGTCAGCCAATCCAATGAATGGACCCCTCTACCTGATGATTCCGCTGATCATCCATCAGAGAGGACTTTACCTTAGGCAAGCTGGTGGGCAGTGGGCACCAAGTGCCACATTTGAGTACTGAGAAGAGAAACAGAACAGGTGAGGGTGAGTATCCAATTCTAACTATCATGTGACTTATGTTTTAGTGCTGATGACTAACAACAGAGATGCAGTCTGTACAGTTAATCAGCAGCTCTAGGCAGGGTGTGCTAAACTGAAGTGGTGAGTCTTCAGCCGGGATTTGAAAGCTGAGACCAAAGGGGCATCTCTTAAAGTAGCAGGCAGACCAGTCCACAGTTTAGGGGGGGTCCTGTAACTAAAAGCTCAACCTCCCACTGTAATTTGATCAATAATTGAAATCATAAGCACACCGGCATCTTGAGATCTTAATGTGCGCTCAGGTTTGTAAGTGTGAAGACAACAATCTATCTCTCAATGTCGACAAGAGAAAAGAGATAATTGTGAACTTCAGAAAATCACGTCCTGCCCACATCCCACTCAGCATCAACGGTTTAGATGTGGAGACTGTTAGGAGTACAAAGTTCCTTGCTGTGCACATAACTGAGAAACTTACGTGGACACATAACACCTCATCACTAAACAAGAAAGCCCGGCAGAGACTACACTTCCTGAGGCGGCTGAAGCAAGCAAGTCTTCCCCCTTCCATCCTCACCATGTATAACAGAGGCACCATTGAGAGTGTTCTGACCAGCTGCATCACTGTCTGGTATGGCAACTGCAACATATCTGACCGCAAGCGCCTGCAAAGGATAGTGAAGACAGCAGAGAACATTATTGGGGTGCCTCTCCCTACACTACAGGACATATTTTACAAATGCAGTGTCCGCAAGGCCTGCAGCATTGAGCAGGACCCCTTACACCCCTCACATGGACTTTTCACACTTGCCATCCAAGAGAAAATACTGCAGCATCAGAGCCAGATCTGCCAGGCTGCAGGAGAGTTTTTACCCCCAAGCTGTTAGACTCCTGTGGACGAAGGTTCGAGGCAAACAGCAGGCAGACAGCAGATGTAAAGTAAAAAAGCAATTTCTTTATTCTTGGTGGCAGAGGAAACTATTGCAGCCCCTGCCCAGCTTTGTGTCACTGACAGTTTACCAACAATAGCCCCCTTTTTGGGGGGGTGAGTTTCCTTTTTATAGAGAGTTACAGTGACAGCTTTATCATGAGGTAAGGTTACACAATTCTTTGGGGGAATTTAGTAATATTACAACACATTTGTTCAAAACAACTTAAGAAGAAGTGAAAGAACCTATTACTGTTGATTAAACAAAAATCACAGACGTTTGAACTTTAAAAAAGTTTAAGTAAGTCATATTAATAATCAATTAATCCATAGCCTATTAATACAATCTAGTAATATACTTATAGATAAAATGATTATACAGGTAATGGTTTCCCTATTTTAACAATCTTAATGCATTCATATGGTTAACACAAAGAACTCTTATACTTGCAAATATATATAGATATACATTTTCTTAGCATCAGCTGGTTTGCATAATAATATATTTTCCATCCACCCAGATGCATACAGATAGTAATCATCAAGGCATTTTAGATTTGTTTATCTAAGTACAAAAATAGGTCAAAAGTTCCTCAGTCCAAGATTCTTTGCTCAACTATTATTTATTATTCCACACTCCTTAACACCAGGCTGCCCCCTGGGACCTTCCACATGGCCTCAACTACCTCTAGAAAGAGAACTTTTATACATGGGAGCCACTGTCCTGTAAAGACGAGTGTGCAGGGAGAGAAGAACTGAAAATCTCATACTGACCTTTATGGAATTTGACACTCTTGATATCCTTCTGCGGTGAAACATTCTGACCTGTCATTGTCTACACGTCTTAAACAACTATTATCATACATGGATTATTTCTGTATTATCTATATCTATTATTTATTTATTATGTTACATATCTTACACATCAATATTGCTGCTACTTCTTTGTCTTTGTCTTGTCTTGTTTGTGTTTTAATTTTAATTTAAATTTTAATTCTATTTTTAAATTATTATTTGCACGTCATGTTGTTACACTGTGGACCCTGAGCTTCACAATTTCATCTATCTGTATACTTATATATGGTTGAGATGACAATAAAGTTCACTTTGACTTTGACTTTGAAGTCATGATAAGTTCAGACCAGTAAGCCGGACCTCGGCCATGTAATGCTTATGTTAAAAGGAGGATTTTGAAATCTGCCCTAAACTTAACCAGGAGCAAGTGTAACAAACCTAGGACTGGAGTGATGTGTTTGTATTTTCTTGTTCTTGTAATAATTCTTGCAGCAGCATTTTGGATTAACTGGAAGCTGTATAAAGAACAGTTTGGACATCCAGTGAACACCACATTGCAGTAGTCAGTCCTACTAGAAATAAAAGCAGGAATTAATATCTCAGAATCCTGTTTATTTAGAAAGCACCTTAATTTCCTTGCTTGGGTTTCTTTTAATCTTTTATATTTTTTATTTTTAAACAAACAACGACCCCCAGAGCTGCTGCTGCCCATAACAGGCTTACAGGTGGCATCGAGATGGTCAGACCTGCCCACAACTTTACATATAAAGGCACCCAGTGTTGTGGCAGAAATGTGCTGCTCACAGAAGGTACACAGAGTTTCAGGAAGACAGCACAATCAAGTTTTACTGCGTGATGCGTACACGGACACAAATCAAGTGAAATGAGCAATTAGCAAATTCGGCGAGCGTACATTGAACATTAGGAAGTTTTTTAATATTAGGAAGTTTTTCTTTACGCAAAGAACGACAGACACTTGGAATAAGCGACCAAATAGTGTGGTAGACAGTAAGACGTTGGGGACTTTCAAAGCTCGACTTGATGTTTTTTTGGAAGAAATGAGTGGAGAAGACTGGCGAGCTTTGTTGGGCTGAATGGCCAGTTCTCGTCCAGAGTGTTCTAATGTTTTACATTTATTACAATTTGTATCACTTATGCAAAATGCTCTCCACCTTCTGGCTCTTCCCATCGTTACCTAATGTCCATCACCTGAGCGAAACTGCCATCATTACTTCATTCCCTGGGCAGGTGTCCAAAACGTATTAATCAATGGATTCCCACCAGTAATCAGGCAGACCCACACATTAGAGATCAGGTTAGAGGTTGGGGCAGCTGCGCCCCTAAAGCAATAAGGCTGTTTCTTATAAACTGCAGTTTATCATCACCTGTCCAGGTAAGCAGACCGGGAAGCAGAGGCTCAGCCACTGCAAATGGAAGAGAACGGCCAGTCTGGTTTTTTGTGTCATGGCCACAGACTCAATGGCTGCATTTCTTAAAATCGATGGCCTGTTTAGCCCACTAAAAGTACCCCACGTGGCCTTGACTGAAATTTTTCAAGCTTAGCAGTTGCAAAGAGAAAAATAATAAAATAGACAAGTGAGGGCTTTTTATGGTTTAACCCTTACTATGCTAATGTACATTAGAATATATACAGTGGGTACAGAAAAGAATCCCCCCTTTGAAATATTCCCATTTGTTTTGCTTTACTGCCTTAAATGTAAACACACACATTAATATTTCTTCCCAGCTTTACTTCCTCAATGCCACCTCAAACATCCAAGTGAAGGAAATCACAGCTACAGTTCAGAAGAATGATAAAAAATCAAAACCAAGACCTACTGAGATTAATAAAGGACCCCCCCAATGTCAATGTCATTTTGTTGACCCCCCTTTTGCTTTAATGACAGCCTTGAGTCTGTTGATTCTTCTCTATCAGCTTTGCACTCCTAGATTGTGTAATATTTGCCCCCCACTCTTCTTTACAGTTTAACTGTTCGAGTTCGCTCACATTGGATGGTGAGTGTTGGTGGTCTGCTATCTTCAGATCTTTCCACAGATCTTCACTGTGATTTAGCTCTGGGCTCTGACTGGCCACACCAGGACATTCACTTTTCTCTCCTTCAGCCACTCAATTTTGTTGTGTTCTTCGGGTCGTTGTTGTGTTGACAGGTGAACATTCTGCCCATCTTCAACGTTCTGGCAGAGGGTAGCAGGTTTTGTTGGTATTTTCCTCCTCCATTTTTCCTTCTACCCTAATGAGAGCCCCAGACCCCCCACAACAGGATGCTGCCCCCTCCATGCTTTACTGTAGGTATGGAGTGTTGTGGATGGTGAGCTGCATTGGTGGACCGTTTGGTATTGAGGTCAAATAGTTTGATTTGGGGCTCATCTGACCAGAAGACCTTTTTCCACTTGGCATCAAAATCTTCAAGGTGCATTCTGGGAAACCTCAAACGAGCCTTAATGTGGCCTTTCTTGAGAAGTGCAACCCTCCCAAACAAGCCACAATTGTGGAGGAGCGCTTGTGAAATTATTGTCACATGCACAACATTAATGACCACTCTGTGCCATCAAATCCTGGAACTCCTTCAAAGTGGCCATTGGCCTCTCGGTAGCCTCTCTTACCAGTTTCCTCCTTGCTCTCCCATCCAGTTTGGAGGGTCCTAGTCATACCAAACACTTCTTTATGATGGACTTTACTAGGCTCCTTGGGATTGATAAAGCCTTTGAGATGTTTTGGTCTCCATCTCCTGCCTTATGTCTGTCCACAGCTCTATCCCTGAGATCTTTTGAAAGTGACTTGCCACCCACAGTCAGTTGTTTGCTGTCAGTGGCACTGCCAAGGAAGGGAATGAATGGACCAGGAACAGCTTCACTAATCACACTCATTACAACTGAGCACAGGTGGAAGAAAGCCAGTAACCACAATGGAAATGGGGGGCACTGACACCTGACTGAGTTTAGGAGGGGGGGGGGGGGTCCTTTATTAATCTCAGGATTTCTTGTTTTTGATTTGTTACAATTCTTCTGAACTGTAGCTGTGATTTCTTTCACTTGGATGTTAGAGGTGGCATTGAGGAAGTAAAGCTGGGAAGAAATCTTAGTGTGTGTGTTTACATGTAAGGCTGTAAAGCAAATAGAATGGGAATATTTCAAAGGGGGGGATTGTTTCTCTACCCACTGTAATACTTGTTCTCATGCATGCTTTATGATTCTCTTTAAATATATGCAAATCATCAACTTTAAGAATATTCTTTTCTACAGCAGCAAGTCCACAACAGGAAGGTGCCATTATTTCCATTTAGAGTTGTCGGGTTGAAGACGCCAGCATCCAGAAGGATCTCCTCTCTAGAATATTCCCATCATTTCTGTTGCCGAGTTTCAAAATAAACATCGACAATAAGATGGGAGCCCCTCCTAGTCGGTAACTTCAGACTTTGTTTCCAAAGGACTCGTTCTTTAACTTTACGATACTCACTCAAGTCCCCAGACCCCCTTCTACTTTGTCCACTCTGTCTGATTGACGTAACCCGCCCAGCATTAACTTTTGTCTGAAGTAGGAGGTTTAAGTACCCCAAAATGTGACTCGCCATGTGACAGATGTGTCAGTTCTTTCAGGTTGGCCAGTTTGGAATGGTTTCCACCTTACATTTATCTTCGCTGAACAGACTGGGCGAGATGTTCCTCTGGTGCGTAGTGAGATGACTTCTCCGGTGGAAGTGCTACCAGCCGAGTACAGGAATAGGCCAATTATCTCTCCCTTTGTCCTTTTGTGTTCTCCCTGTGGCATTGCCTATTCTTCGTGATTTATATCTTTTTTTAATTTATACCTTTTAGGGGCTCATTTGGGTTTAGGAATTGAAAGAGAGCGCCCCCTAGAGTCTATGTGGAAAACAAATGAAGCCCAAATCAAGCCCAGTTCCTGCAGGACGCCTGAAATGAATGCAAATCTCGGCGGTCCGGTCATCATCAAGCGGTCTCTTTTCCAGATGCCCCCCCTCTTCGTCTTTTCTCTCACTGGTTTTGTGACATGTTCATGCCAGCCCTTCATACTGGACCCTTTGTTTTTTAATGTTGACTGGCGGCCCCCGGTGGGTTTGATCCATTTGTGCAGCCAGTAGCTGCAGGCTAAGAAAGTCATTGTGTCACCTCATTTTGCTCTAAACAAAAGCATGGCAAGAAGACACTTAGGAGCGGCTTTCACACCCCGGCGAGCTCATCATCTTTCATGTCATGGCGAATAAACTGCTTCATAAAGTGCGGCTGAAACGATTTCAAGTCAATTACACCCAGACAGACGGCTGGTGCCACGCTCGTTTTACGGAGAGCTGGAAAATAAAACCCACAAAAAAATAAAAATGCTTGGAATTCAAGTCTCTTCAGGACACACCAGGAAATGTAACAAATAAACTGGAAATGGAGTTGGCTGACGAATGAACGTGAAGTGATGGGAAGAGGGCTTTTCAGTGCTTCGTTGACTGCTCTCCATGTTAGTCTTGGTTGTGGTTTACTCAACCTTTCTATTCGAGACGCTCAATAAAGCGGTCTGACCCTCCATCTGAGTCTCTGTCATCCTCTTCTGCTTTTGCCTTCAATTTTACGCAACATGAGGGTCTTCTCCAAGGAACTGTGGTTTCATTGTATGGCCAAAGCATTTCAGCTTCTCTTATAAGATCTCTGGTTGGAATTCTTCAGGTGTTCATTTGTTGGATCTTCTTGCTATCCAAAGACCTCTCAGTACTTTCCTCCAGCACCAAAAAGTTTCTTCTGCTTTCATCTTTTCAACTCTTCCAGCCATAGATCAATATCAGAAACACCATAGCTTTAGCAGGATGGACCTCATGTTGGCAATGTGACGGCTCTGCTCTTCAGTGTCTTCTTTGTATTTGCCACAGCTGTCCTTCCCCAAAGGCGAGCATCACTTATTTTTCATGCCTCCAGTCTCCATCTACAGGACATTTGGTGTCAAGTGAAAGGCAAAGTCCATTACTGACATCAGTGACAGGGCTGGGGGATATCATCTTGGTGTTGTTGATGTTCAGCACTGGGCCAGCTTTGTCACTTTCTTCTTTCACTTTCATCAAAGGCCTCCTCGCTTTCAGCCATGAGAGTCGTGTCATCCACAATTCTATGGTTATTGATATTTCTTCCAACAGGTTTGATTCCAGCATCTGAGTCCTCTAGGCCGGTGTTTCTCAAACCTTTTGATGTTGTGATCCACTTTTTCCCATGTAAGTGTCTTCTCAGCCCTTTCAACCAAGGGACAGTCCTCTTGGTGAAGGGAGTACAGTTGTCATAGTGACAGGAGGGTGGGAGGTGTCCCCCTTACTGCAATCATTAGGGTGTGTGTGTGTGGGGGGGGGGGGGGTATAGGATTGGTGACTCACTTTATGCCCCACCGTAACCCACTGCAGAAACCATTGGTGGCAGTCCATGACCCCAAACATTGCTTTAGACCAGCATTTCACACGATATACCCAGTATTGAGGTTAAACACTCATGATGGACCTGTCATGGCAGAAACGTCAGACTGAATATGGTCCACTGGAGGAGGAAATGGAAACCCACTCCAGTTTCTGGCCAGAAAACCTCATGGACAAAAGTAGCCAGAGACATGTGAGGGTGACACCAAAAAACGAACTCCACAGGCTTGAAGGTACGCAATATCCCACTACAGAAGAGCAGAGAACAACTGTGAGTAATGCCAGGCTTAACAATAAAGCTCCGCAGATGTCCAACTGCTGATATGTCTGGAGATGAAAGGAAAGTCTGATATGGCAAAGAGGTTGGTCTGCCTTCAGTGTTTCTATCATGCTTGTTCTCCATGATCCCCCATGATTCAGGCAGGAAGAGGCGGGTCAGGCGGATGGACACTGAAAGTGACGTCAGAGGTGGTAAGCTTGTCAATCATCGAGTCTGCTAAGGGAGGAAGACAAGCGGCGTAACAATGCAGCACCACCCTGTGGAGCGGCGAGGAATTACTACCACCAAAGCTTTTAAGCTGCCCCCAAGGCACACATGTGTGACACGACTACATCATACACTATTGAATACACTTATCTGGTTGGGTCTCCATATTACTAGAAAGACAGAACAGCACTAGAGAAAGTCCAGCGGAGAACAACTAAACTGATTCAGGACCATGGAGAGCCCTGTAAGCCACTTTTATCCAAAATGACTTATAACAGATGTGAACCTCATCGAGTAAACCTCAGTCTGGGGGGCTGTTTGGGAGCAAGTGTGACAGGATAAGGTGACAAAATTATTGATGACCATAAGTGAAGAGCTCAGCAGAAACATCAAGTTAGTCACAATCCATTAGTAACAAGAACCAATCAAAGCCATCATCGCCCAACAAGAGAGTCCTCTTAGACATTTTGAGGGAGCCATCAGAATGAATGGAGGTGAGAATCTCATTCCACCAGCCAGCGGCTACCCATAAAAAGAGCCTGGACTGAGATTTGATGCCACACAGATGTTCATCAGCAGACCTGATTGGGCACCAAGGTGCAGAGGACCCCTCATGTGTCTCCACGGGTGCCTACCCATTGACTACTCTGTAGGAAGGCATCAAAAATTTGAACTTAGTATGTGTTGCTACAGGGAGCCAGTGTAGTGCTAGTGGCATGTGCCCACCACAGCCAGTTTAATACCAAACATGATGCTGTATATTTGTGTCATCTGAATCAGCTGGGTGACACATGTTGGTGGATGTGACAAGCCCAAAGCCTGGATTGAGAGTTGTGCTGCATTCTCCATCAGATACAGTCTAATCTTATACACTGCCATGTGGCCAATGAAGGACCGCTGGTCATCAGTCACCACCACAAGGCTACATACTGACTTGGCGGGCAGAGCTGAACAGAGATGGGATGCTGGCAAGATGGCACATCTGTGACTGCCAGATTGAGCTGGAAATGGTGTGCTTTCATCCAGGAGAGATTTGAGCTGATGCCATGAGGTCCTCTGGAGGGAATGACGGATACAGTTGTGTATCATCAGCATAGCAGTGATACGAGAAACTATGGGAGTTGATGATAGAGCCTAGTGAGAAGGTGTATAGAGAGAAGAGGGGAGGACTCAGCACCAGTTCTTGAGGCATCCCCAGACTCTCCTGGTGCACCCTTGATATCTCTCACCAAGACACATGGTAGGATCTGCCCAAGTGGTAGGACATTAGACCTCCTGGGTGCAGCCCCAGTGATGCTGGCAAGGAGGAATCCGGTGTCTGACAATGTCAGAGGCAGTGGAAAGATCTAGAAAGATGAAGACAAATGAGACGTTGGTGGCTCTAGTCAGCTGTAACATGAGCCATCTCAGTGGATTGGCCCCTCTTGAAACCTGAAGACGAGCGAGAGGAGACCATTTAGTGTTTTTGTAAGCCTGTCTCCATGTCTCAGCCAAAACCCCCTTCAAGGATTTCAAGGCTTCTGCTCCTGGATCATCTAAACATTCTGATTTCTAGGAGAAGCAAGCAGCACACCAAAGAGTCATAGAAGTCACTGCATGTCACTTTTAGATGGACGCAGAAGTTTTAAATGAATGAATATCTGAACATCAGGGCCGTCTTAACAAGATTATAGGTCCCCGGGCAAAGCAGCGCACTGGGACCCCTACCTACACAACCACTCAGCAAGTCACAACATACATAGATTAGCATGGGACCCCTATGCTTGTAGGGCCCACCGGGCAACTGCCCAGCGTGCCCATGCATTAAGATGGTCTGCTGAACATCTTCGAAAATGGGTCCCAAGAACAGGCATGCCACTGATGATATGCTTTGATGTGCTGATTGGTCAAATATCACCCCATAATTGAGGGACTGGGATGATCTAAGGAACTCAAACCCAGTAAACTTTTCATGAATCATAGAGAAAACAGTGGAAGAAATGAATAAGGAGAAGATCGAGGTCAGGAGTGTTAATGAACAGTCAGCATGGGCTCAAACAGGGGAGATGGTGTGCCACTAATATGGAGGAAGAAGATCAGAGAAGCGCTGACGAGATTAGGGATCTGGAATTTCACAAATCGTACTATTTGATGCAATTTGAAGGGTTAGTCATTAAACTGAAGGAAGTGGGCATGGAGGGCACTGTGTGCTGGTGGGAATGAAGAGTGAGGAGGAGAGAAACAACACTTTGAACTTCAAACCCACACGAAAGGCGTTATATACAGCTAAAGTCAGACGTTTCCATCCACTTGGGGTGAATTCTTTCAGACTCACTTTCTAACCCCTCTATGGACTCTACATTTGGCATCTCGTGTAAGATGTCTACTCTGTGCAGAGCAGAAGTCATTTTTTCCCACCAATGTCCCCAGACCTCTGAGTGTTTCACTTTTTATTGACTACATCACAATTCCAGGATGTCACCAGTTTCCAGACACTTTCTTCATATTTGGTCGCATTTCCTTTAAATTATTTCACTTGAGCCAAACATTTTGGTCGCCTTCCATGAGCTTCTTACAGTTAGTTGCTGGAATTTCTGGCCCATTGCTCCTGATAGAACTGGTGTCACTGGGACAGGTGTGTATGCCTCATTTGCTCAAACTCAGTTTTTCAGTTCAGTCGGATTGAGGTCAGGGCTTTGTGATGGCCACTCCAATACCTTGACCTTGTTGTCCTTAAGCCATTTTGCCACTGCTTTGGGGGTCTGCTGGGGGTCCTTGTCCATTTGGAAGACACATTTCCGAATGAGCTTCAACTTCCTTGCTGAGCTCTTGAGATATTGCTGCCATGTATCTCCATCATTGACCTTCCTCATGATGTCATCTATTTTGTGAGGTGCACCAGTTCCTCCTGCAGCCCCCACAACATGACACTCCCACCCCAATGCTTGTTCTTTGGCTTGCAGGCCTCATCCTTTGTCCTCCAAACATAACGATGGTCATTATGGCCAAACAGTTCCATCTTGGATTCATCAGACTAGAGGACATCTCTCCAGAAGGTCAGCTCTTTGTCCCCATGTGCCATTGCAGACTGCAGTCTGGCTTTTTAATGGTGGCTTTGGAGAGTTGGGTTTATTCCTTGCTGAGCAGCCTTTCAGGTGACATCAATGTTGGACTTTTTTACTGTGGATATCAATACTTGTCTGCCTGTGTCCTCCAGCATCTTCCCAAAGTCCTTTGCTGTTGTTCTGGGACTGATTTGCACTTTTCACACAAAAGTCCATCTTCTCTAAGAGACAGACTGCGTCTTCTTCCTGAGCGGTGTAACAGCTGGGAGGTCCCATGGTGCTTATACTTGGGTATTATTGTTTGTACAGATGAATGTGGAACCTTCAGGAGTTTAGAAATTGGTTCCCAAGGATGATCCTGATTTGTGAAGGTCCACCATTTTTTTTCTGAGGTCTTGGCTGATTTCTTCTGATTTTCCCATTAAGTCAAGCAAAAGAGGCCGTGAGTTTGATGGTCGGCCTTAACATCCATCCACATGTTAATGTTCTGCGTTCATCAGAATCTCATTGTCTCGTTGCTGAAAGGCTTGACATCAATTTCTGGAATTTTCCAATTTGTTTAAAGGCCCAGTTAAATGGAAACTTGTAACCCACTGGAACTGTAACCTGGTCAATAAAAAGTGAAATACTCAGAGGTATGGGGACATTGGTGGGAAAAAAATGACTTCTGCCCTGCACAGAATAGACTTCTTACACGATCTCCCAAATTTATAGTTTGTTAGGGTCAAATCTGTAGATCAAATCTCTCTATATATACTAACATACAGCACACGCACACTCACCGGCTTTATTAGTACCTTCATGGAATCAAATCATCAAGGTGCTGGAGACTTTCCTCAGGGATTCTGCTCCATATTGACATGATGGCATCACGCAGTTTCTGCAGATTTGTCACCTGCACATCCAGGATGCGAATCCACCACATCTCAAAAGTGCTCTACTGGATGGTGATCTGGTGACTGTGAAGGCCATTGGAGTCTGGTGACCTCATTATCATGTCCAAAACTCAATGCCATTGCACTCTCGAGTTCCGAGTTTGCCTTCTGAGTGACTCTGGAAAGGTTGCTGGCACACATTGTCAAGTCAAATTGGATTTGTCTGAATTAAGAAAGCCCACCAAGATTGTTTGACTCATCCATTTTGGACTTTGCCCAAAAACCCCTTGAATAAGTTATGCAAAGAATCGATTTAAAGCCGATCTGAAATTGCAGGGAGTTTCTTGCATTATTGTGCTCCGGATTGTGGGAAACTCTTCATTTTTTGTTGAATTCGGTCAAATTTCAAGGCCGTGCCGGAATGTGTGTGTGAGTGTGACGGCCTGAGTATCCAGCAGATTACAGCTGGTGGGAGTGAGGAGACCAGGCCACCCCTGGCCGGTGTCCCTTCTGGCCCCACAGACAGGAGGACACCGCCGACAGGCAAATGGATGGATTTTCAATTCTTCTGCTAATCCGTATTCGTCCAAATGGAAAGTCCTGCATATGCAAAAGAGAGTTTGGCGAGCTGGAAAACGAGACCAAATAGACTAGTAAGGCGTCTAAAGGAATTTATTTTGCTCTACAGAATGTACAAGTAAGCAAAGAATTCAGAAGAGGCATCATTTAGGCAATCATGTGCACAGAAGTGTAAGCAGATTTGGATTTGTTGATGGCTTGGGGAACGCAGCGCAGAAGCCACAGACAAATGCTCGAGTCTCCCAGGAGGCATCCAAATAAATACTCGAATGAGTGAGGCAGCCGGCGTTTTTTTTTTTCTTTCTGAAATTCACCGTCGCCGTGCGGTGAGCGATATGCAAATGACTGGCTGAATCAAAAAGGGAAGTCAAATGCTATTCTGCAAAATGCTGTTTCTTTTGTGGTAATCAGTTTGTTCAGGTGCTGAGAAAATGCAATTCTGCAAGAGGGGGCCACAGGGGACTTGCAGGAAGCCAACACTTCAGTGGACATCTTATTCCCAGTCAGGCAGATGGCAGCAGGCCAAGGCTCACACGGGATATCTGGGGTCTCGTTAGACTGGCCAGTCTGTCCCTTTGTCTCAAATACGCAGATGTCAGATTTAGGGAGTGAGGGACCAGGGAGTGTCCTGGTGGCAACTTGTAAAGAAAATGACCTGACGGCACCGATGAAGCTGGGGCTCAGCTGGAGGTAAACCTCAAGACTGGGAGGGTCACAAAGTGAGAGAGAGAGAGAGAGAGAGAGATGACCGAGAAATGGACAACAAGAGGTGAGAGGAAACAAAGAATCAGAGTTGCAGAGAACCTTACAAATATGTGTGAAAAGAAAGAGAACTGGAGGAAAGGGGGTAACATGGGGGTACAGGGAACTGAAATTAGAGGGAATCAGAGGACAGAAGGAGCAGGGATCAGTCAAGAGAGCGGAGGAGAGGAGAGAGGATAGACCATCAGAGACCGAGGAACCAGAGGACCAGACAATCAGGGGACGGAAGAGCATAGCTGAGTGGGAAACCATAAGCGGGCGTATCGAGGCCAGAGAACCTTACGAAGATGGATTATTGAACAGGAGGTGACGGGAAGAGAACTAAAAAAATAGGAACATCCAGAAGAAAAAGTGAATGGAGATCAGGAGAGGAGAGGAGAGAAGATAGATGACCAGAGACCAAGGAAACAGAGGACCAGACAATGAGAGGACAGAAGAGTGTAGCTTAGCGGGAAACCATAAGTGGGTGTAATGAGGCCAGAGGACCTTACAAAGATGGGGCATACAGTCTGTGTGAAGAGAACTGGAGAAAAAGGGTAACAAGGGGGTACAGGAAACTTAAATTAGAGGGAATCAGAGGACAGAAGGAGCAGGGATCTATGAGGAGAAGAGAGGAGAGAGGATAGACCACCAGAGACCGAGGAACCAGAGGACCAGGCAATCAGGGGATGGAAGACTGTAGTTGAGTGGAAACCATAAGCACACGTAATGAGGCAAGAGGACCTTACAAAAATGGATTATTGAGGAGGAGGTGATGGACAGAGAACTATAAAATGGGAACAACCAGAAGAAAAAGGGAGTGGAGATCAGGAGAGGAGAGGAGAGGAGAGAAGATAGTTGACTAGAGACCAAGGAAACAGAAGACAAGACAATGAGGGGATGGAAGACCATAGCTTAGCAGTAAACCATAAGTGGGTGTAATGAGGCCAGATAACTTTACGAAGATAGATTATTGAACAGCAGGTGATGGACAGGGAATTTGAGGACAGAGGGAACAGACCACCAAAGTGGGACAGGGAACTAAAAATAGGAACAATCAGAAGAAAAGGGGAATGGAGATCAGTGAGGAGAGGAGAGGAAATAGACCACCAGAGACCAAGGAAACAGAGGACCAGACAATGAGGGGACAGAAGACTGTAGCTGAGCAGAAAACTATAAGTGGGAGTAATGAGGCCATAGGACCTTACAAAGATGGGGCATACAGAACTGTGTGAAGAGAACAGGAGAAAAGGGGTAACAAGGGGGTAAAGGGAACTGAAATACGAGGGAGTCAGAGGACAGAAGGAGCAGGGAACTATGAGGAGAAGAGAGGAGAGAGGATAGACCACCGGAGGCTGAGGAACCAGAAGACCAGACAATGAAAGGACGGAAGACTGTAGCTGAGTGGAAACCATAAGCACATGTAATGAGGCGAGAGGACCTTACAAAAATGGATTATTGAACAGGAGGTGATGGACAGAGAATTTGAGGACAGAGGGGACAGACCACCAAAGGGGACAGGGAACTAAAAATAGGAACAATCAGAAGAACAAGGGAGTGGAGATCAGTGAGGAGAGGAGAGGAGAGGAGAGGAGATAGACCACCAGAGACCAAGGGAACAGAGGACAATACAATGAGGGGATGGAAGACCATAGCTTAGCGGCAAACCATAAGTGGGTGTAATGAGGCCAGAGGACCTTACAAAGATGAATTATTGAACAGGAGGTGATGGACAGGGAATTTGAGGACAGAGAGAACAGACCACCAAAGAGGACAGGGAACTAAAACTAGGAACAACCAGAAGAAAAAGAGAGTGGAGATCAGGAGAGAGAGGAGCGGAAGAAGGAGAAGTAGAGGGGAGAGAAGACTGAAGGTGAGTGAGAAACGTTTTCTGAGAGAATGTGTCATAAGCCTCAAAAAAGATTCAAAAGTACTTTCAGTAAGGCTCACTTGGGGGGAAGAAAACACCGTCAAAATCCCTGGCTTGACACAACAAGGACTTTGAAGAATCTTTATAGAATATAATGTTCATTTTTCAAAAAATGCTCATAAAAAAATGAAAACTCCATGGAGCACAATGAGCCAAATGGAATCCCCTAAAAACACAAGACAATCCAGGTGAACAGAAGTCCGAAAGTGCAATCCAGAAACAAAGTCCAAAAACATAGCAAGAAGGTTCATAAATCCCCAAAAAATCCCAAAACAGGTACAAGAAGTTATCCAAACTCCCAGAGCACATCTATCATGAAATGAACCACGAGGAACCGTAGAAGATTTATAGGTTTGGATTGTGATTCCTGGCAGTGATTGGCTGGTGGCCCCGCCTCTTGGGGCACCACACAAAAAACACATGGGACATAAGAGAGGCAGCTTGTGTACAAGATCAAATCCAAAGAGTAATGCATAGGTTCAACAAAAGTGACATAACATGAATAAATGGCACACAAAAGAGCAAAACAACATGAAGAAGACTTTGATTCCCAGCCAGGAAAGGAACCTCAACTGAAACATGACATTATGAAGATAAAGAACCAAAGGAACAAGCCCATAGATAATCAAGACATGGACAGAACAGAGAACTAGACATGGAGGCAACCAGAGGAAAGAGAGGGCAGGGGACCCAAGGGGAGAGGAGAGCAACAACCAAAAGTGGACATAACCGAGACCTGGACACTCTGGAGTTGAGAGAGGAGACTGGAGGTGGGCTGGAATTCAGAATGTGACATAACTGAGCCAGAGAACTGGACAAAGAGGGGGAAAAATAGAAGGTGAGAGAGGACAGAGAAATGGAGGAAAGGGGAAAGAGACAAGCAGAGGTGACATAGAACAAAGAATCAGATGTAGAGGACAGAGAACCTTATGATATAAAACGTGAAGAAGAGACAAAGAACTTAAAATGGAGTCACACAGAGAAGAGAGGGCGGAGATCAGAAGAGAATGGCTGTAGAAAACCAGAGGTCGATGAAGCAGATACAAGACGTCACCAAACCTCCCAGAGCACATCTATCATGAAATTAACCACAAGGAACCGTAGTAGACCCTCCAGATTTATAGGTTTGAGGGTGATTCCTGGCAGTGATTGGCTGGTGGCATCTGCAGGCAACTGGACATCATCTTCCTCATAGAATTCCAGCATGTTGGTCAAACACGACCTCCCTCTTCTAAGCCCACGCTGACTCTTCAGTAAAACTCCTGCTCTTGCCAGGTGTTGCTCAATCTCACCCTTGTGAAAGATGCCCGGACACAGACAGACACTGAGACAGCCAGAATTCCAAGAACACACACGTTTAATTTCTGTTCCTGCACAAATCACCAGTAAAGCTCACAGTCCTTTCTCTTCCTCTCCCTCTATTGCCACCTCTACTCCACTCCTCGTAAACTCCCTGAATGGAGTGAGGTGGCCCCTTTTAGAGTGCTCCAGGTGTTTCCAGATTAGCCTCCGGCAGCACTTCCAGCCACACTTCCGCAGATCTTGTTTCCAGACCCCAACAGATCTGAGCTTCAGAGCCTCAAGCCCGTGGCACCAATGCAGCCCAGGGGGGCTGACCTCTAATGTCTATGGGTATACATTGTCCTTCTCCTGATCCCCTGCTCCTCCAGGTCTCCCAGTAGGGCATGATCCTCGGCCATCCATCACACCCTTAATATTTCCTTCCATTAATTTTGCTGTGATGCATGTTAAACTTACTGACCTGTAGTTGCTTGGATCTGCCCGGTCACCCTTTTTATATAACAAGATCATATTTGCCATTTTCCAGTCCTTCAGAATCTCTCCATTGCGCAGTGACTTCCTACAGCATGCGTCCAGGGTTTATATCTGTACTCACTAACCTGCTTAAGAACTCGCGAGTGAATATTATCTGGTCCTGGGGCCTCATGCATAACACCGTGCGTAGAATTCACACTAAAACATGGCGTATGGACAAAAGTGGAAATGTGCGTACGCACAAAAAAATCCAGATGCATAAATCTCTGCGTTCGCCAATGTTGTGATGTGAGATTTTGCATATAAATTTGTAGCGGTCAGGGGCCGCTAAGATTCATACCGTCCAGACTGACGGTGATTTATTTATTTTAATACAAGAGATCCCAGGAACGTCCCCAGCCTTGGATCGACCCACACACACTCACGACAATAAAGCACACGGGGAAAGGCAAACAATTAAGAATATAATGAAACCTAATTAACTAAATGAAAACAGTAATACCACCCCTGACCCCTTCGGCGATATTACATTTAACATATATACACACAAACACCACACAGCAAAGTCCATGAAACCAAACCGGATGAAATGAGAAGTGACGAAGTTAAGTCCAGCGATCTGTATGTTGAAAGGATGAAAGAAAATACAGTCCTACCGGTAGTTACTGAAAGGATGAAATCGGATGGATAGTTCAGGAGCGCTCCACTCTTCTGGAAAACCAATGAATCCAAACGCAGTCCTCAGTGCACAGGTAGACAGATGATCCAGACTCCAACAAACGAATACAGTCCAGGACACAATGATTAATTAAAGTTCCAACAATAGCAGGCAGCACGACAGATAAACGCAACACACAACGCACCAAACCAAACAAACTTTCTCTTTTCCCTTTTGCCCTCTTTTTAAACCTCCTTTGACCACCTTTGACCCCAGCAGCCCCTGCAAGGACTGCTGGGAGATGCAGTTCTTAGGAAGTAGCACTGCTACAACTTGATAAATATTTTGTATGTCTTTATTTTTAATTTAGGCAAAGCAATGTAATTTAGTGTTACTTTGGTGAGAGGCATTTGTGTTTGCCCCCCCTTTTACGACTGAGTTTCTTTGAATTTTACGACAGAGTTGGGGGGGGTGTTGTGCTTTAAACCACTGTGGCGAGTGTTTCTCTGCTAAAGTCTTTCAACCCCCGCAAGGAAACTTTAGCTCAACAAATGGTTTTGGGGAATGGCAGGTATTAAGATGTTCTATTACCCCATTGGTCTGAGGTATGCTTGTTTGGAATTGGCTTGTCTCAGAGACCTTTAAGTACTATGATGTCCTATTGGCTGTAGGGGTTGGACAGAACATCTATAAATCTGCTTGCTCAACCACATTCTCTCTCTCTTACCAACCAACATATGATGAAGAAGTACAGTGCATCCGGAAAGTATTCCCAGCGCTTCATCACTTTGTCCACATTTTGTTATGTTACAGCCTTATTCCAAAATGGATTAAATTCATTTTTTTCCTCAGAATTTTACACACAACACCCCATAATGACAACGTGAAAAAAAGTTTACTTGAGACTTTTGCAAATTTATTAAAAATAAACAAATTGAGAAAGCACATGTCCATAAGTATTCACAGCCTTTGCCATGAAGCTCAAAATTGAGCTCAGGTGCCTCCTGTTTCCCCTGATCATCCTTGAGATGTTTCTGCAGCTTCATTGGAGTCCACCTGTGGTAAATTCAGTTGATTGGACCTGATTTGGAAAGGCACACACCTGTCTATAGAAGGTCCCACAGTTGACAGTTCATGTCAGAGCACAAACCAAGCATGAAGTCAAAGGAATTGTCTGTAGACCTCCGAGACAGGATTGTCTTGAGGCACAAATCTGGGGAAGGTTACAGAAAAATTTCTGCTGCTTTGAAGGTCCCAATGAGCACAGTGACCTCCATCATCCGTAAGTGGAAGAAGATCAAAACCACCAGGACTCTTCCTAGAGCTGGCCGGCCATCTAAACTGAGCAATCGGGGGAGAAGGGCCTTAGTCAGGGAGGTGACCAAGAACCCAAGCTCTAGAGGTCCTCTGTGGAGAGAGCAGAACCTTCCAGAAGGACAACCATCTCTGCAGCAATCCACCAATCATGCCTGTATAGTAGAGTGGCCAGACGGAAGCCACTCCTTAGTAAAAGGCACATGGCAGCCCGCCTGGAGTTTGACAAAAGGCACCTGAAGGACTCTCAGACCATGAGAAAGAAAATTCTCTGGTCTGATGAGACAAAGATTGAACTCTTTGGTGTGAATGCCAGGCGTCACGTTTGGAGGAAACCAGGCACCGCTCATCACCAGGCCAATACCATCTCTACAGTGAAGAATGGTGGTGGCAGCATCATGCTGTGGGGACTGGGAGACTAGTCAGGATAAAGGGAAGATGACTGCAGCAATGTACAGAGACATCCTGGATGAAAACCTGCTCCAGAGCGCTCTTGACCTCAGACTGGGCGACGGTTCATCTTTCAGCAGGACAACGACCCTAAGCACACAGCCAAGATATCAAAGGGGTGGCTTCAGGACAACTCTGTGAATGTCCTTGAGTGGCCCAGCCAGAGCCCAGACTTGAATCTGATTGAACATCTCTGGAGAGATCTTAAAATGGCTGTGTACCGACACTTCTCATCTAACCTGATGGAGCTTGAGAGGTGCTGCAAAGAGGAATGGGCCAAACTGGCCAAGGATAGGTGTGCCAAGCTTGTGGCATCATATTCAACAAGACTTGAGGCTGGAATTGCTGCCAAAGGGGCATCGACAAAGTATTGAGCAAAGGCTGTGAATACTTATGGACATGGGATTTCTCAGTTTTTTTTATTTTTAATAAATTTGCAAAAACCTCAAGTAAACTTTTTTCACGTTGTCATTATGGGGTGTTGTGTGCAGAATTCTGAGGAAAAAAATGAATTGAATCCATTTTGGAATAAGGCTGTAACATAACAACATGTGGACAAAGTGATGAAGCGCTGGGAATACTTTCCGAATGCACTGTATACAGCAGACGCTGCTCCAGGTGACACCTCTTCAATGAACGCACAACATGAACACAGATAACCTGACCACGTGGAAGGATTTCATTTCATTTTTATTTTTTTCTTTTATGCGCCTTACTTCTCATATATTGAGTCTCAATTTGTCACCATCATTTAAAAGACCCGGGGGGGCCGAAGACTTTCTGAAGGTGGGACTGCAGATCATAACCAAGCAGCACTGACTGCCATCCTCATCTCTCTCCAAATGGACTTTCCCTCACTTTCTGTAAAAATGAACGCGGTCGCTCCTACACACGTTTCCTTTCTGTTGCCGTTCCGTCTGTTTGCATTAAATTGTTAAGTGAACTCTCAGATTTTCTCTGCTGTGTGCCCATTAATAATAACATTTTAATGTCAATATTCAACTCAATAAATAACTAATTTAAACGGAGGCAGCACTTAATTACACACCACGGCAATGAGCGCTTTTCTCAAATGAAGTAATAACAGCATTCTTTAAATAAATCTGTTCATAAAAGTGCAAACATGCACACCAACACACTGTGAAAAATCCCAATTACTTGAGTCCCCTTTTCTTTAATAGTCACCGCCAGCTAAGCGTTTTCCTCTTCTGTTATTAATACCTTTGCTTTAATAGGTACATGCCATTGCTTATACAAATATGAAACGGTTTTGCGAAATGCGGCAGTACATTTAATTACTTACACAGAGGCTGGTATTCACTTCTGTTAATCTGCTGGGATTGCTATTAAAATTCTGATCTGTTTGTGCAAAATTCGCGAAGCCTACGAAGAGGCCACTCAAGAGTTAACAAGTCCAAATTCACAAAAACAAAACATCATAAACCAAAAGTAAAAAATCCAAAAAAATAAAGAACTTACCAAATGTTCAGGGATGCACAAGAATCAAAGAAGAGTGACAAGCAAACTCAGACTTCAGTGGATTATAAAGGCTGGATGTGGAGGCCCCGTCCCCTTAGGCTAAACTTACAAAGTACAAACAGACAGACTGCTCTTATAACTACTGGTTTTCTTTTATTATTTTTTACTAGCAAAATACCCGCGCTTTGCAGCGGAGAAGTAGTGTGTTAAAGAGGTTATGTAAACATATATATACATATATACATATATACATATATATATATATATATATACATATCTACATATACACATATCTACATATACATATATATACATATATATATATATATATACACATACATATATATATACACACATACATACATACATACACACATATATATATATACACATATCAACATATATATACACATACATATACACACATACATATATACATATACACATACATACATACACATACATATATATATATATATATATACACACATACATACATACATACACACATACAGTATATATATATATATATATATATATATATATATATATATATATATATATATATATATATATATATATATACACATACAGACACATTATATATATATACATATTTACATATCTACATATAAATATACATATCTACATATATATATATACACATATATATACATATCTACATATATATATATAGACATACATATATACATGCATACATTCACATATACAGTACATATCTATATTTATATATATATATCTATATATATATATCTATATATAGATATATATATATCCAAATCCCCACGCTTCGCAGCTGCGAAGTATTGCTTTTACATTTTTATTAAGAAGAAAAGAAAACCTTTTTGAGTGAAAATTGAGTGAAAATATACCAATAACAATTTGTTAAGGATCTGTTTCTTTGTGAGCTGACTTCACACAGCCTCTCCGCTGTTTTATAAACGAACGCCATATAAGGCCGTCCTTTCTCCTTGCTTAGTGGTTCTGTATTGTTTTATTGTTCGTTTATTACGATTGTAATAGTTATTGTGTAGGTATTTGAGACTCACTTTTCTGTTCAGGTACCCATTTCCTTTATGTAGTCCACGGATTCTCCGCTATTTTTTGTTCGTTTATTATGATTATAGTTATTTATTGATTCCCTTCTTTAGCTGACTGCCTGCTCATATAAGGCGCTCTGCTGTTTTTTTGTGAAGCAGCCTTTACACAGCTTTTCTGCTGTTTTATAAACGAATGCCATATAAGGTCTTCCTTTTTCGTTGCTTCGCCAAGGAAGCAGCCTTTTTATTTAATCCACGGGTTCTCCGCTGTTTTTTTGTTCGTTTATTATGATTGTTATAGTTCTCTTTGTATTCCACATTGTCAGTTCAGCACTCCGGTTGTAATATGACCAAGCCGTGCAAGCTTACTGTTAAGAATGCAACGTATAGTTGTACAGGAGAAAGGCAATCTTGCCTCAAAGTTCAGTCAGTTCACGTGAGCCGCTGTCTTGTGTGATGTTGCGATGTCCACGGCTTAATTTAATGTTAGCTAAGACCCGGCACTTAAAAGTTTCTCGCTACAGCAATTTTAACTCCGTTACAAAGTGATCCAAAGTCTCGTTTATACCTCGTGTCTTCTCATTAAACTTGTATGTCGCGAATATGGTATTGCAAACAGTAGCGGGAGCGTTTCTATATACTTAATTTAAACTTATGGTTTACACCGTGCTTTGTTTCCGCAGTAGCTGCACTTATGAATATGCTTGTATGCGTCACTCGCTCGCTTCTTATTGTTTCGCTGCCTTCTCGATTTGTAGTGAATGTTTTCTTCAGCGCTCTTTGGGGCTCTTCCTTGTTTTCTACGTACTGCGTTCACAGTCAGTTCACGTGATTACGTGGGTGGCGTGATGACGCGATACGCAAGTCCGCTTCCCACGGCCATCGAGGTGCACTCCATTACAGTATATGGACAAAAAAGAGGTTCCAGTTATGACCATTACGCGTAGAATTTCAAAATGAAACCTGCCTAACTTTTGTAAGTAAGCTGTAAGGAATGAGCCTGCCAAATTTCAGCCTTCTACCTACACGGGAAGTTGGAAAATTAGTGATGAGTGAGTCAGTCAGTCAGTGAGTGAGTCAGTGAGGGCTTTGCCTTTTATTAGTATAGATATAACTTGTTGGGTTCATGTTTTATGTGAAATCTGGGGTTTGCAACCCTGAGGAATATGAATTGCTTTTATAAAATTCACATGGGTCTAAAAATGGAAATTCTAATACGTCTTACTGCAGTGACACCATTTTGTTTGTTTATCGGCCGCCTGGTTTTTTTTTTGAGTTAGCGTCGGTCTTTGCCATTGTGGTCCATCCAACCCCAGGGAGATCATGTCATCCAGAGTGGCGCAGAGCTATTAACCCTTAAACCGCCACATACTTTGGGGGGGGGGGGCGGATGTTAATGCACCCCCCGGACAGGAAAAACTTTTTTGCGGCACTTTTTAAATTCACGTTACAACTCTCCAAGTAAAAGTGAATATTTTTTTTCATGCAAAGAGCATCAGAATTACTGCAACAAACGATCGTTGTACACACTGCCAATGAACTGTAAAAACTATTAATAAAACTACTGTGACAATCAATTATGATATGTACAGTACAAGGTGCAACTGACGCCATTGATGAAATTCAGTAAATCACTGATTGTGCCATCTGCGCTTGAACTGGCCACACATCGAGGCTAATCTTATGCAGCGACTCAATCCCAGGGACAGTGAGGCTGCTAGGGGGCACCAGTGGTCACGAGGTGGCTGCTCAACGAATGGACGGCATGGACTGATCAGCTCCGGCATGCCGACAAATTGCACTGGGAACTGACTATAGCTGGTTCCAGGGGTTGGACAGTGTTCACGTTAAACTCTTCTTCTTCTTCTTTCGGCTGCTCCCGATAGGAGTTGCCACAGCGGATCATCTTTTTCCATATCTTTTTGTCCTCGTCATCTTGCTCTGTCACCCCCACCACCTGCATGTCCTCTCACACCACATCCATAAACCTCCTCTTAGGCCTTCCTCTTCTCCTCTTGCCTGGCAGCTCTATCCTTAGTACCCTTCTCTCAATATACCCAACATCTCACCAAACCAACGCAAGCTCGCCTCTCTGACTTTGTCTCCCAATCATCCCACCTAAGCAGACCCCCTAAGGTCCTCATTTCTAACCCTGTCCATCCTTGTCACACTCAATGCAAATCTTAACATCTTTAACTCTGTGCCACCTCCAGCTCTGTCTCCTGTGCCACCGTCTCCAGCCCAGGTACAAAAATCGACCTCCCTTCACCTTGATGTAATTATGGAACAGTCCAGATGTGACCTTCTTTTTCTTCTTCTTCTTTCAGCTGCTCCCATTTGGGGTTGCCACAACAGATCATCTTCTTCCATATCTTCCTGTCCTCGTCATCTTGTTCTGTCACACCCACCACCTGCATGTCCTCTCTCACCACATCCATAAACCTCCTCTTAGGCCTTCCTCTTCTCCTCTTGCCTGGCAGCTCTATCCTTAGTACCCTTCTCTAAATATACCCAACATCTCACCAAATCAACGCAATCTCGCCTCTCTGACTTTGTCTCCCAATTGTCCCACCTAAGCAGACCCCCTACGGTCCTCATTTCTAATCCTGTCCATCCTCGATGCAAATCTCAGCATCATTAACTCTGTGCCACCTCCAGCTCTGTCTCCTGTGCCACCGTCTCCAGCCCATATCACATAGCTGGTCTCACTACTGTCCTGTAGACCTTCCCTGTCACTCTTAGATAGATAGATAGATAGATAGATAGATAGATAGATAGATAGATAGATAGATAGATAGATAGATAGTTAGATAGATAGATAGATAGATAGATAGATAGATAGATAGATAGATAGATAGATAGATAGATAGATAGATAGATAGATAGATAGATAGATAGATACTTTATTAATCCCAATGTGAAAAAACTCTTGCTGTCACCAATCAGTCCTGACTCTCTTCTCCACCGTCACCACCCTGCCTTCACCTCTCTTCTCTGTTTCTCGGTGCTGTTGATCCCAAGTATTTAAACTCCTCCTCCTCCCCTCATCCTCGCCACTCCTCTGACCTCCTTCATCTGTTCTGTCTTGGTGGTCCTACTGACCTTCATTTCTCTCCTCTCACATCTCCACCTCTCCAGGGTCTCCTCCACCTGCAGTCTATAAAAGCCCACATTGTCAGACTCGGGCGTCACTACTTACTTTCTGAGTCACCCTTTGCCAGTTGCTTGACTTGGCACTTCTCACATTTGGGAAGCGGTGCCCGGTGATTGTCTCAGTGGAATGGCGCCATATGAAATAAAGTCTGCAGCTTTCTTCTTCTCCCTGCTATGTTTTGTACTTGACGTCACAAGAACGGGGACTCTGAAGCCACCAAGTGAAGACAAAGCTCCTTCTTCATCGGCGATATGAATGCCCCATCACATCTGCTCGCCATTCTATGTGTGCGTTGTTAAAGCTGCCGATGGTTTTGGTCTTTTCAGCGAGAACAGCACTCAACATGAAAGCAGGGTGTTGTGTCACGCGACGGCTAGAATTCTGATTGTTCTGAAATCAATATATAATTTAGGCTTTACGTTTGCCGTAATCATGCTTGAACTAATTTTTTTAATCATTATCTTTTTGTAAGCAATAGCAAATAAGCCCGTAATTACCCACAGCAGTCTCATTTTCACCTTTATGAATAGTAATAATAGCTATTTTTCCAATTTGTCATAACGTGATATGAATTATGATGGCCTCTTTTCTGTGAAGCTCCCGTTAATTTGTCCCTTTTTTTTTCAGGTAAAAGTATGAAGTGAAAATCACCAACTTTTTAGATTTACGCTTTAATGGAAACTTTCATCTTTTTTTCCACCCATCATTTTGTTCTTGGAGTTGAATACCAAATTTAAAAGAAAAAAGAATCTCGTCTTTTCATGTGAGGAACGAAATGTCTTTTTCTTTTTTATGTTGTACGAGGTTACGTCTGCCTGTAAAGACACCGAAGGTGTCAGAGCGGAGCGGTGGGTTCAGACTTGGTCAGTCGTGTCCGTCTCCGGCTGTGTGGGCGTCTCGCTGAGGCCTCCAAAGGTGCCTTGTGTGTAAATTTAATATCTTGTTGAGTTTTTATCTCCAGACCTTCTTCTTATTATTATTCTTATAAGAGTTATTTACAGAAAGGAGCTGAAGAAATGTGACAAGAGGGTCCCTTTGATGGGGAAGCAGATGTTTAGACCTGTAGGCCCTTCTCCATACTCACCAGTCTTAATCTTCTCCATGGTGGGCTGAAGTCTCCACACTACGATAAAACACTTCCGATAGGCCGATGATGGACACCACCTGATGGGCAAGTGAATGTGGCGGACGGCTGGGGCCGTTACCTGGCCGGGATGCCTCAATAATGGAAGGACCAGGAGACAGAGAGTGAGAGAGAGAGAGCTTGTCCAGGACATTATGTCCCCCAGAACACTAGAGGACAACGGCTGGCAGTGGGACCAGGAGTTTGGAGCATGGGAGCCCATGGCCCCTGGCCAGGGGGCGTCTGAATGTTTGCTGAGCCCTGAGGGAGGTCATTGGACATCTGGAGTGCCTCTATGTAATGAGCTGGCCGCCATTACTCAGGGAGTCGGGAGGAAGAATGACAAAGCTTGATGAAGAGGAGTGGAGGAGGAAGGATAGAGAGAGAGAAGAAAAGGAATGTGAAGAGTGCACTGTGGTGCTTTGTACTGAGCTGTGCTCTGGGGAGCATGTTGGGCCCCCTGGTATTCCACACTCCAAAGATTAACATCTGCTGGGATTTCATTTGGTTCTTCCTCAGAGAGAAGCTGTAAGTTGATTGGCTCAGATTGTGTTCGATCTCAGCCAGACCAGGGGTTGGCGCTGTCCTCTGGTCCTTTCTTCTCTGCAGACCCTGCCTCTCTGTTGACATCACCACCGGTCCACCCTTGGATGACATCACTTCTGATACCCAGACCCCACCCTCCTGCCACATCACTTCCTGTTCTGGCCTCCCTGACTCCACCCTCTTCTTCTAATCCACCATATTTACAGCTCAGACTCATCCTGTTAGTTAGTTTGGGTTTTGAACTCCGCCTCGTAAAGACGTGTTTGCTTTATTTTCTGATCTTCTAGTATAGTGGGGGCGGGCGGGGGGGCTATCCCCAAACCTTGTTCTGCCTTCTGCCTAATTTTTTAACCACAGCTTATAACCTTTCGGAAGTCAGTCATTGAGCTTCATCTTCATGTGTGTGTTTCATTTTAATGTCTTTGCCCGATGACGGGTTTGAATTTTCTTCTTCTTTTTTTATATTCTCCCAATTCACTTAACAGGTTGCTAGGCTACACATCCTGGTTGCTAAGGACCACCTCATTGAATCCCAATCATGAAGGCTCATAGATGAATAAGAATTTTGGATTCTTCAATGTGAGCCTTTAGAGGAACAGGCAGTGTTGAGTTTGGGAATTCTGTGGTGGTCCGCCTTCAAGATGAAAGCAGTTTCTGAGTCACTGCCTTCTGTCTCCTCAGAGTTCTGTCACAAAGTCATGGCGGTCCTGAGTCAACAGCCTTTGTCAAGTCCAGCCACTAATTCTCCACTGCATTGAGATCTTCTCTCTCTGACTTGGCCACTCCATGACATTCACATTTGTTGCTTTGCAGAGGAAGATTCTCTTCATCCTTTCACCTTCAGGTCAGTGTCACCAGATGGTAACTCCTCGAGGTGAAGCCGTGGGCTTCTTTATAACGAGACCCCCACCTGGTCTGTTTCTCTTCTTGCTACTCAAGTGTGGCACCTGGTGCCACTGCCCACCTGCCTGCCTAATTTAAAGTCATCTCTAATGGAGGATTGCAGGAATCGTCGGGTGGAGGGGTCCTTACATTGGATTGGCTGACTCAGCTCTGGAATGGCCAATAGGGGGAGGCGGTTTGATGGCCGAGGTGTCCAGGACTCTGAAAAAAAATCCAAATCCTATTATGGGATATCATCTACTGTTAAATTCTGCTCTGCACTTGTCAGATTTTTATTATACTAGTATATTGTGGTGAAAATGACTCTTCTGTTCTGTGTATTCTGTAGACACCCTTTTTTTGAGACCCACTGCACGCCCAACCTACCTGGAAAGGGGGTCTCTCTTTAAACTGCCCTTCCTGAGATTTCTTTCATTTTTTCCGTACACGTTTTTTTTTTGGGAGTTTTTTCTTCTGTTCTTAGAGAGTCAAAGCTGGGGGGCTAAAGCCCATTGTGGCACTTCTTGGGTAATTTTAGGATATACAAAAATAAATGGTATTGTATTGTAAAGGAACTATAATAATAAGAATAAGAAGAAGAATTCATTACATTTATATAGCGCTTTTCTCAGTACTCAAAGCACTATCGATAGATAGATAGATAGATAGATAGATAGATAGATAGATAGATAGATAGATAGATAGATAGACATGTGAAAGGCACTATATAATAGATAGATAGATAGATAGATAGATAGATAGATAGATAGATAGATAGATAGATAGATAGATAGATAGATAGATAGATAGATAGATAGATAGATAGATAGATAGATAGATAGATAGATAGACATGTGAAAGGCACTATATAATAGATAGATAGATAGATAGATAGATAGATAGATAGATAGATAGATAGATAGATAGATAGATAGATAGATAGATAGATAGATAGATAGATAGGCATGTGAAAGGCACTATATAATAGATAGATAGATAGATAGATAGATAGATAGATAGATAGATAGATAGATAGATAGATAGATAGATAGATAGATAGATAGATAGATAGATAGATAGATAGATAGATAGAGTGAAAGGCACTATATATAGATAGATAGATAGATAGATAGATAGATAGATAGATAGATAGATAGATAGATAGATAGATAGATAGATAGATAGATAGATAGATAGATAGGCACTATATAATAAATACATAGATAGATAGATAGATAGATAGATAGATAGATAGATAGATAGATAGATAGATAGATAGATAGATAGATAGATAGATAGATAGATATGTGAAAGGCACTATATAATAGATAGATAGATAGATAGATAGATAGATAGATAGATAGATAGATAGATAGATAGATAGATAGATAGATAGATAGATAGATAGGCATGTGAAAGGCACTATATATAGATAGATAGATAGATAGATAGATAGATAGATAGATAGATAGATAGATAGATAGATAGATAGATAGATAGATAGATAGATAGGCATGTGAAAGGCACTATATAATAGATAGATAGATAGATAGATAGATAGATAGATAGATAGATAGATAGATAGATAGACGAAAGTCACTATATGATAGATAGATAGATAGATAGATAGATAGATAGATAGATAGATAGATAGATAGATAGATAGATAGATAGATAGACGAAAGGCACTATATGATAGATAGATAGATAGATAGATAGATAGATAGATAGATAGATAGATAGATAGATAGATAGATAGATAGATAGATAGATAGATAGACGAAAGGCACTATATTACAGATAGATAGATAGATAGATAGATAGATAGATAGATAGATAGATAGATAGATAGATAGATAGATAGATAGATGAATATGACAGGCGCTATATAAAGGGCTAAATAGCTTTATATACAGGCACTTTATAATAGATGGGTATATAAACAGCTAGGAAAGACAGTGCCATTTTTGGTTAATCAGATATGATAAGCTAATTTATATAAAAGGGTTGAACATACAGATAGTGTGATGTGAAAGGCGCTATATAAAGCTGCACTGTGTTTCCTTTGGCTCCTGTAATCCCACTCTGCCAGGCTCCTCGCCTCATGTACACCCACAGGACTGAGTGCTGTGATTCCCTCGATGGTCTTGTGTATCCAATTACCGTTCAGCCCCCTTCATCTACACAGTGTCTGTGCCAAGCACCCATTTCTTTAACTGCCAGGATGACCCCCACATAGATCACTGTTATGCAGTGCCGCTTCCATAATGGCTGTATTTCTATTTTTGTAGCCCCCTGGGTACAGGCCTTCCCACAATGAGTTGTTTTCTAAATTGTGCCATCGTGTTTCACTGTCATGTCTGTGTCTGGAGGTTTGTGCCACGGCTCCCTTGTCATCCCCGTCCTCGTGGGCGCTGGAAGGCAGTGACATGCCAGTCCCAAGAGAGACAACTAATTTTTTTTTCTTTTTTAGATGAATGCCTTCCTTTGACTCTTTGCTTGCTGTTATCTCTTGGCAGCATGTTGTGGAATTCTTCAGGCCTGAAATGTGCTGGGAGTCAATAAAGCTAAGTGCCCCTCAGCTGAGCTCCTCCTCAGCATTTTGTAGTCTGGTTTACCCCAGGCCCAGGGTCCATGCCAAGTGTCCCCAAATTCTTTTATATCCAAAGACAACCAAATGTGAGGGACTGAAGAGGGGAGACGGTGGGAACAACAAGACAGCTGACTATGTGGAGGTCTGTTTGAGGGCCAATGAGCTGAACCTGCAGCTCCTATCAAGAAATGGAGGAGCACAGAAGTGATGAGAGCCATCTGTCTGAATGACCCTGGAGGGCATCATCCAGACAGACTGGGCTTTCTTTATATGTCAAGATTTCACAGGGCACCTCCTCTGTCATTTCACAGTTCAATGGTGCTTGTCCTCTTTTTGGACACAAGGTATACACAAGATATTACTGATGTTTGATCTCCATGGAGTTATATACAAAGATATAGAAAGATATGAAAAATATTATACATGAGATGAGTGGAGGTGGAAGGCACAAGATAGAGAAGTCTTCAGTACACATTTATCATAAATACACACATTATAGGTAAATTATGAAGAAGAGAGGAAGAACTGGGAGGGGCTGAATATCTGAGTGGCAGCCAATTGGTTCAGACAAAAGGTTTGATTGGTGGATGGGTGGGTGGAGAAAGACTAATGAGTGGATGGTAGGTGAGTGGAGGTAGATAGGCTTTTGGGTCCTTACTGCCATGTGTACAGAACATTGAAGTTCTTAGTTGAATGTGCTGATCAACATGCAGAACGAGATCATTCTCTGGTGACATCATTAGTGAGTACAACAGCCTTGGCCCCCAAAACTGACCTTGAAATGTCTGTCTTCCTTACCTGAGAAATCTAGAAATGTACTTCTCATTAGCAAACAAACAGGTGAAGGAATTCTAGTGCCCCATTAAACACACAGCCACGGAGAAGACGGTGCAGTGGGCCCATCTGAACAGTAGGGGGCACTGTCTGGAAAACACAAACCTGCAGTACCAAAAAGGAGAGAGCAGCGTCTTCTGTTTAGGCAGAGAAGTTCAGTAGAATTTGGAGTCTTCACCAGCCTTTAGATGGGGGGGCGGGGGGGGGGGGGGGGGGGGGCCCTCGATCAGAACATCAGGTGACGAATTCAACTCAGTCAGCCTTTAAAAAAACATCATGCAGGTCAGCATAAATGTGCAATGGACGAGATGAAGCTATGGGATTAAAACGAAACGAAACGTATCAGAGAGTGAAGTTAACGTGAATACAGAAACGAGGAAAACACAAAACAGCGCAGAAGATCCACCGCTCAGCGGCCCACCTGCCACCTGCGTATCGGCTTGTCTCTCTATCTATTATATAGTGCCTTTCACATTATCTATCTATCTATCTATCTATCTATCTATCTATCTATCTATCTATCTATCTATCTATCTATCTATCTATCTATCTATCTATCTTATATAGTGCCTTTCATATCTATCTATCTATCTATCTATCTATCTATCTATCTATCTATCTATCTATCTATCTATCTATCTATCTATCTTTCTATCTATTTATCTTTCTATCTATCTATCTATCTATCTATCTATCTATCTATCTATCTATCTATCTATCTCTCTATCTATCTATCTATCTATCTATATATCTTTCTCTATCTATCTATCTAATATAGTGCCTTTCTATCTAACTATCTATCTATCTATCTATCTCATCTATCTATCTATCTATCTATCTATCTATCTATCTATCTATCTATCTATCTATAGTGCCTTTCATTCTATCTATCTATCTATCTATCTATCTAGCTATCTATCTATCTATCTATCTATCTATCTATCTATCTATAGATCTATTATATAGTGCCTTTCACTATCTATCTATCTATCTATCTATCTATCTATCTACTATCTATCTATCTATCTATCTATCTATCTATCTATCTATCTATAATATAGTGCCTTTCATTCTATCTATCTACTATCTATCTATCTATCTATCTATCTATCTATCTATCTATCTATCTATCTATCTATCTATCTATCTATCTATCTATCTATAATATAGTGCCTTTCATTCTATCTATCTATCTATCTATCTATCTATCTATCTATCTATCTATCTATCTATCTATCTATCTATCTATCTATCTATCTATAATATAGTGCCTTTCTATATATCTATCTATCTATCTATCTATCTATCTATCTATCTATCTATCTATCTATCTATCTATCTATCTATCTATCTATCTATCTATCTATCTATCTATCTATCTATCTATCTATCATATACTGCCTTTCACATATACATAACAAATGAGGAAATCAAGATGCAATACTTTTGACATCTATCTATCAATTTCTCCTTATTATATAGTGCCTTTCCTACCTATCTATAGTGTCTTTCATGTCCATCTATGTATTTTATAGTGCCTTTCATTGCTCTTTGTGAAATTAAACCCTTGCTCCCTGGCTCTGTGATTTAAGACCTCATTTTATTCACTATGTCCTGACGCTGTCCAGCCCACCAGCTCATGTCATCATCTCTTGACAGCGCTGTGTTTGTTCACTTCTGGGCCCGCCATCCCAGCTCGATTACATGGTTCCTGCTCCTCTCACTTGTTTTGACAGAACAAACAAAGCTAAGCTGAACTTAGCGCACATCAGAAGGGTGTCCATACTTGGGGATCTCCATTGCCAGTGGATTTCTTTTCATTTTGACCATAATTCATCTCCTGGACAGTGCTGTTTAGTGACCCTCAGTCTTGATATCAAAAGTGTCTGCCCATCTGATCTGTTATCAAACCTTCAGCATTCCTCCTGACAGCAACGTCCCAAATTGGAAAAAACACTAAATTTAGACAGACGGGTGTACGACATTGAACAGAAAATCTGCAGGCCGTCCTCGGACTCTACGAATGTCTGAAAACATTTAAGCTGTAAGGGCATCCATTGTGCAGTCTGCTAGACGTTCAGCACGTGTCTGCCTTCGACATTTCCAACACGTCTTTGATTTGCATGAGGACCTTCATTTCCATCCATACAATGATGGTAGTGCAGGAACTCACTGAGAGAGACGGGGAGAGCCATAGAGAGTAGTGCGCCGACATTCTGCAAACCGTTCATCGAGATGCCATTGTCATGTGACATCAGCGACGAGGTACATTTCCATTTGAATGGTGGCATAAATAAGCAAAACTTTCACTATTGGGCTGAAACCAACCCTGGTGAACTTCATCAGAGAGCTCCACACAGTGAGCACACCGGTTACAGTTTGGGGCGCCGTTACAGAATTTGTCATCGTAGGCCCTTACTTTATTGAGGAGGTGGGGAGCAACGGTCACCGTCACTTCAGAACGCCACATTTAAATGCTGGAGAACTGGAAGACATGGATGTGGTGGACACCTGGAGTGACAGATCATACTGCCGGCACGGAGATCCATGCAAGGTTTGTGGGGAAGCTGATCTCCCTGTGCGGCGATGTTGGGTGGCCTGATCTCGCTCCGTGTGATTTCCTCTCAAGTCAAAGGGATACACACACCGAGCTCCAAACCTTGAAGCCCTCAAGGATGCTATTTGCCATGAAATCACCATTATTGCCCTTTGAAATGGCCAACTAGTCACACGGGCGTCCAGAAATTGTCTTGAAGAGTGTATCACTAATGATGGCCACCACCTTGAAGACCTCATTTTTAAAACACACCTTTCTTGTGTTCTAATGACATTCATTTTATCTTGTAGCGTTCTTGTAGAATGTGACACTTCTTTATGGCTCACCCTGTATTACGACAAAGCCAAACAGAATTATACACATACCCCCTTTAGGAAATCACACCTGAAATCGAAACGAACAGGTAAGCAAATAACCGATTTATGTGCCAACCTGTGGCAACCTCGTTAATGGAACTGCAAAGATCAAAACAGAAAAGGGTACAAAAAAAAATAAGGCTACTTACAGACAGGACAAGAATATGAAGAGCACACGCATACGTTCATATTGTCACAATAATGAGGCAAAGACATCGTAAAGGTTTGGGACAGCCACCAGTAGATTGATCCAAAAAATGGGTTCAGATCTGAACAGAGGTGATCACTGATCTGAAACCAAAACAGAACGGATTGTATGGACGCAAGATGGTGGCTTTACAGGCAGGTACAGGAAGTGATGTCATCACTGGGGGCCCGGAACTGGAAGTGACATCATCAGGACCGGACATGGCGTCATCATCGGGGGCCGGAACTGGAAGTGATGTCATTGGGACCGGACATGCCATCATCATTGTGCCACCAACGCCCACCCTAGTGCCCCAGCAATCCCCCCCCCAACCCCCCCCCCCATCCTGGAACAGGAAGTGAAGTCATCAGACCAGAAGTGACATCATCATTGCACTGCCAACGCCCACACCAGCACCCCAGCAATCCCCCTCCCAACCCACCCCCCCATCCTGGACCTGGAAGTGATGTCATTGAGACCGGACGCCAATGCCCACCCCAGAGCCCAAACAATCCCCCTAAACCCACCCCCACTCCCTCCCATTGCCCCCCCCCCCCATCATCCTGGAACTGGAAGTGACATCATCGGGACCGGACGCAGAGTCATCATCGGGGCAAAAACCGGAAGTGATGTCCTCAGAGGTACCGGACCCTGGCAGGATTTCTTGAGAATGGTCTGCAATGAACTCAGAGAGAGGCAGTCAGTGCATCCTGCCACCCTCTGGTCTGTCGTGGAATTACAATTACTCAGGCCCTTTAGCTGACAATACATACATACATATACAGTGTGGACCATCAGGGTTGCGTACATCCACCCTAACCTGACACAGACAGGCGGAGACACGAGTTCAGCATACAGCTGGGGCGGCGCTTCTTCTTCGCTCCCCAAAGCACAGCACGATTCCCAGTCCTTCCGCCTCCACTCCTCTTCCTCCTGGCGCTGGCTTTCTGAATGGAGTGAGGTGGCCCCTTTTATGTTGACCCTGGTAGTGCTCAAGGTGGCTCGTTAATTGGTCCTGGAATCACCTCCCAAGTTCCATTTAGGGGTCTGCAGCTCCCCATGGCTGCCCCCACAGAACCCAACAGGACTGAGCCAAACTCCAATTCCCAGCATGCCCTGCAGGAATCCATGGTGCCACGGCCGCCCAGGAGGGCTGCCCTCTAGTGCCCCGGGGGAGGTAGTGCTTTGCAGATGCCTTCTTCTTCTCGTCCTTCCACCCAGCTGGTGTCCCAGCCGGGTAATGGCAGTGGCTGCCCGTCACAGCATATATATATATATATACAAATACACATCAAACGTACGCCCCGTACACATTCCCCAGTCCCTTTTTAACCGAACTCCTCAGCTTATGTTCCTCATGATCCCACCAGCCTGGCTATTTCACCGTTAAATCCAGCATCACTGGGCACGCTGCCCCCATACGTTCTGACCACTTTGGAGATCAATCCTGTCCTGGACGCCGTAGTCCACCTTTTCTGGGTCCCACAACTGGAGGACGCTGGCGTTAATGGAACAAATAAAAGGCAGCGTCGAGCACACAGACGTCCCCCGCTGGTCAGCCAGCTCTCGCCCAAAACCAATCCACACATCCAGAGATTTCCTGCTTTTTGGGGGGCTCCCCTTAACGCTCTCAGTCAGCTCCTTCTCCTCCTCTCTTTACTTCAGATATGTGCCCCCTTTTTTTTTTTTGAAGGTAGTCCACCCCTTACCAGCGTTTTATGCCCACAGGACCCACAGGCATGGTTTGGCCACCTTCTCCCCTTGAAATGCCCAATTCCCAGGACACCCATATTCCAAAGGGAGCAGGGTGGCAGAAACAGACAAAGCGAATACAAAGCTGTAGCCACCGTTAGGCGGTCCGGACGGACGGAGGCCATCAGCGGAGATGTTTGATCGGGCCACTCCAGGACAGTCCCAGGGTGGTCCCTAATCCCCGCCTGAGGTTCGGTGGGCTCATTAAGGACGTCTCCTTCCACCACCCTGATGTTGTGGCCTCTATGCCTCCCCATTGTCTCCAGACGGGACCCAAGATTTTGGGTTTCATCAAACCCTGAGGGTCTTGTTTCACACACTCTGTGGCCTTCTAAGGCTTTGTGTACAGCTGCAGTCAGGACAGTTTCAGGCCTCTGATAGCACTTCAGACACTAGGAGGCCCCGAACCTTTTTGGATTCATGTGAGAAACGCGACGTTTATTTTTGACTTTTTGTGTAACTGCAATTAAAAAAATTCACTAATTGGATTCAGAGGACACTTTTAATGTTGTCTGTTGCGTTACCTAGAAGATGGATTCATTTTATTTTTTTCTCACACAAAGAAAGCTGACTTCTGAAAATGCACACACACACATATATATATATAAATATATACAGTATATATAACACTCCACTAATCTGGACCCTCGTGACCAAAGCCTGCTTGGAGTTTGCAGCAAAATTCAAAATCAAATTCAAAAAGTCAAAGGAGAACCTCGGCTATGATATAAAAATCACAACGGAGTCCTGTAACCACCAGTCTGTGCAGCCCGTGTGGACTTTTTAACTCATTTTTACCACTGACCCCCCCCCCCCATCCTAAGTTGGACCCCCATGCACCCCCCCACACACACACACACCATAGCTGGCACCTATAATCCCAAGGCACAGGAGTGTGAAGCAGAAGCACCAACCACTGCGCCACCAGGCCGCTTTCATTCACAAACGTTTGGTTGCAGCACAGCGCCACCATCAGACAGGCCGGTTATCAGAACGCACTCTTCAATAGTGGCTGAGATGTCGGCCTGCTTGATCCTTGGATGAGTCTAATTATTACCCTAACCCTAATTATCCCAGTCGGCCCACCTGCCTCCACTCTCATTCTAAAAGACGCAGAGAGAATCCCACCACTTGTGTCTTGAGGTATGGTGAAAGGCGCTATATAACATTGCAAGGTTTATTCCTCAGCCCCGACCCACATCCAGGTCACAAACATTAACACACCTTTTAAGGATCCCATGCCAAATAGCATATAAGAGAGACCGGTGCATTGCATGTTTCATTCCAACAGATGGTGCATCACAAACATTTGTAGTAGTAAGCAGCTGGACAGGGCACTGATATTTGGATACCGCACAGTTGGGGGGGCACACTGGTTGGTGCTGCTGCCTCCCAGTTTGAAGGACTGGGTTTCCATTTCCTATCTGTGTGTAGCTCTTTTTTGTGCACACAGCTCTTGTCCCATGTCCTTTACGCGTATGTTAGGAAGACCAGCCAGGTGTCAGAGATCTTGCCATCCACGATTACTTCCTGCTGTAAGCCCACCTGATGAAGCAAACTTCGAAATGCCTGAAGAAAGCGGAGTGTCAGCCAGTACCGTGTCTCCGCTCTCCCCCTCGTGCCGATGATCACCGCTCCTCTGGATCGTAACGGGAGCATCTGCTCCTTCAATGGCGCATGTGTAATTTGTCAGGCTGGCTCGCTGCCTGTTGACCGCGGGGGAGACACTGAAGCATGGAGCTTGTCAAGTAGATTAGGAAGAGCCGTCCCCGGGGCTACCAATGCAGCACCAGGATGTCTTACCGTAAATTGTCACCTACCGGGTGGCAGCGGTGACACCACCACAGAGCTGCCGTGCCCATGTGACATGCACACTTAGGGAATAATAGGGGGCATTTAGTAGGGGAGGGTGTGGATGGGAGGAGAGCACAAGGAGCTGGAAGAGGAGCAAAGGGGAGGGGGGGGACACAAAGATGGAGAGAGAGACCCCTGTGTGCTCAGTGGCTGAGATGTAGGACCACGAGCCCTGAATCATGAAGACACATCAAAGCAGGTCTACCCAAGTCTAAAATGTTTGTCCTTGAACCCCCAGACTGACAGACTGAGGAAGGGCGAGGATGACAGACAGCACACTGCGGCTCACGTTTCAAGGCTTAGACACATAATGTAGGCCGTGTCGCCCCCTGTTGGACTGCAGTGTCCAGCCCTCTCCATGTCTGTCTTGTGTGATGGCACTAATGGGGGAATACTGAGAAAGTCGCTATATAAAACCTCATCTCCTTGGGTGGGGCAGTGTGACCCTGAGTAAGTAAAAAGTCACTCGGGAATAGCAGGAAAGGTGAGTCCCGGACAGAAAGCTCTAGAAGTTTCGACAATGAAAAAAAAAGATACACCTGCATGGTGGTCAACAGAAAAAGGGGGAAAGAAACTTGACGGGTCCTCTCAATGGAAAAATAATTAAAACAGTTGATGGGTGACCTAGTGGTTGAGGAGTTGAAAAAAAAAGAAAAAGCCCCCTAGTGGTGAAACAGTTCAAACGTTTTGTTTTTAAATGGATTGTAACAAATGTGATGCTGCGATCCCAGAGATCAAAGATCAAAGAGTTAAATTATCAGTTGTGCCCCCCTGAGGTGTAAAAAATGGATTAGGGCCCCCTACTGGTTAAATGATTATAAAACTTAGTTTTGCTCTAAAGCTAGAAGGCTAAAGAGTAAAAAAAAATACATAAACAGACCACCTAGCAGTTAAAGAGTTACAAATGTGATGTCCCCCTTTTCAGAGTTTGAAGAGTTAAAATATCAAGGACCTCCTAGTGTTAAGGAATTAAGATTTTGATGCCCACCTCACGGCTAGTGGTTAAAGAGTTAAAATGTTTAGTTGCCCCCAAGTGGTGAAGGAGTTAAAGTGTTTTAATAAATAGATGGGCTACCAAGTGGTTAAAGAGTTAAAAACTCAACGTCCCCTTTTCAGAGGTTAAAGAGTTAAAATGTGGATGCCCCACCCTTAGTGTTTCAAGAGTTCTGATAAATGGGTGGGCCGTCTGATGGGCCATTTGACCCCACATCCCTACCGGTGTAAGAGTTGAAAAGTTCAATAGTTTAGTTGCCCTCTAGTGGTGAAAGAGTTCAACTGTTTAAATAAATGGATGGACCACCAAGTGGCCCAAAAGTTAAAGAGTTAATATTTTAATATACTCCATCGCAGGTTTAAAGAGTAAAAGTTTTGATGCCCCACCCATTGTGGTTAATCAGTTAAAATGTTTATTTACCACCCAACAAACCCCCCCCCCAAGTGGTGAAAGAGTTAAAGAGGTTTGTGGCCCCCTAGTGGTTAATTGGACACAGCGTATGTCACAGGACTTCTTTCCAAAGCATTCCTGAAAAGGTTCAACAGGTTCAAGTGAAGAACCCGCACTGGACAGGATGTCACTTGGTCACAGCACGGCCATTGTACACTGTCACCAGTCTGGAGTCTGCCAGCAACCCAACAAGCACTTCTAGAAGGAAAACTGAGAAACAAAAGTGCCCTGAAAGATCCTGCACACAACTAATGACTGTGTGTGATATTAGAACGTGGGGCACATGATCTGTGAGCTGGTAACTGGTAGAAAGGCGCTATATTCATCCTCAAAGTCAAACATTCCACTCCCAGTCAGACACCTGAGGTTTCCCAGTTAAAACTGAAGAAGTGTCTGAGATGGGACACAGAGGTCAAAGCTACAGCCTCTTAGAGTCATGGGTTGAAATTCTAAGCCGGTCACCATCTGCTTGAGGTTGGCATGTTCTCCCGGTGACAAGCTGGTCACATAATGGATGGATGATTCACACTGACTGTGCAGAAAGCCCCCTTTTCTCTCTGCGGTGGACTCCAACCTGCTTTGCTGAGCTCTGCCGTCTCTTCTTTGAACTGACTTTGTTCTTTCTGCAGTTCATTGTTTTCTTTTTCTCCTATCAGTTCTTCTCCAAACGCCCCCTAGTGGCTGATTTCTTCCTGCTCTTGTGTTGCTGTTTCAATTGTACTCTTTGCTGTGGTGCAGATGTTAGAATTGTTGGCACACGGCTCCAGGGACACCACATCATGTCCAGACTTGGTCACTGCTTGTGTGCAGCTGGAATGTTCTCCCTGTGCCCATGAGCAGGAGAGGAGGAGGAGGAAGAGGAGGAGGAGGAGGTTGGGACAGTTGGGTCAAAAAATCAAAATTGAAAGTTGATTCAAGTTCAATTAACACTTTCTGAGTTGGACTGAGCTTGGGCTTCTCGTCTCTGAATTCTTATATTTTTCTTTTTCTGCCATCAGTTGTTTTCTATTCCTCATGTCAGTTCTTTTCCAAGCGCCCCCTAGTGGCTGCCAGTATTAACTGTTTTCTCCTGCTTGCTCTATGGTTTTATTTTTGCTCATAGCTCTCGTTCTGTTAGTCAGTGGTGCTGCCACAAGGACTTCAGCTCCTATCTACACTTGGGCACTGTCTGTGTGCAGTTGGCATGATCTTCCCGTGTCTCTGTTGATGGACCTGTTTTCCTTCAGGTTGTCTGGTTTCCCTCTCATATCTTAAAGATCAGCAAATCAGGCTGATGAGTGACATTTAATTATCCCAGTAGGAGTGTGTGTTTGTGTGTGTGTGTGTGGGCATGGGGAATTGGTCAGTGTGAAGTTGGCATGTTCTCCCTGTACCCATGAACTGGACAGGATGGCCAGAAAACACAAGGGTGGTACATATTGATCGTGCAGAAAACTTCATCTTCTGCCCAAGGTGGACTCTGCCCTGCATCACAAAGCACCAGCTGAATTATTTTTTTATGCTTCTGCCATCCATTATTTTCTCTTCTTCATGCCAATCATTTTCCAAGCACCCCCTAGTGGCTGCCCATGTTGACTTCTTTCTTCTGTTTGTGCTACAGTTTGAATGTTATTCAGAGTGGTGGTAATGTTGGTTTAGCATTATTCCCACACAGGCTCAGGGACTTCAGCTCCTATGCAGACCCGCTCAGTTCCCGTTGCGTAGTTGGCATGTTCTACCTGTGTCCCCACGTTGGTGTGCCTGTTTTCCTTCAAGTCCTCTGGTTTTACCCCCATATAATAAAGATGTGCAAATCTGGCTGACCAGTTATGCTAAATTGTCCCAGTAGGCCAGTGTGTGTGTATGTGTGCGTGTGATCATGGGCATGGGTATGGGTGTGGGTATGTCTCTCTCTCTCTCCCTAACTTGAAGGGCTGGCATCCTGCCCAAGACTGGTTCCTTTCTTGCACCACATGCTGCCGAGATGGGTGACCTTGAAAGAGACCAACAATTCACTGTTACAGGATTGCCAACCTGATACCAGGCAGCGTGCCACTAGCACTGCGTTTTCAGCCCTGAGATGTTTACTGGGTGTCGGCCAACTTAGCTTGTAATTAACGGCAGATGTATTGCCCTTTAGCGGACCCCAGCTGACATGAATGGCCCGTCCCGCGGTCATCCCCTTCATCTTTAAATCCCGGACCCACCATTCGCCCCGTGTGCCTCCATTGACCACAGCATTTCAATCCAAGATGTCGACTCGCCTTTCACTTTCCCCTTCTAGAACGTTCTCTCCTGAAGTGGACCCTGCTGCATGTTAATGAGCTCCGGGTTCTCTCCTTTCAATCGATTTTTTCCGCTTCTGCGGTCCGTCGTTCTTCCATTTGTCATGTCAGTGCTGTGCCAAGCGCCCCCTGGTGGCTGTCGACTGGCACGGCTCGCTTCTGCTTGTTCTAAAGTTTTAATTTTATCCTCCTCCTGAGTTTCATTTCGATGCTGTGCTCTAATCTTGTTTGCTCTGTAATGGTGCTCGCCGTTAATGATCCCGTTTACGATGTCTGAGGGCTTTTATGGAACGGTGGGCTGATGGGAAACTGGAGTGGAAGTGAGCCGGTGGGAGAGCGAGGAGAGGTGGGGCCACCGCACATGGGGATGAAGACCCACGAGTAGCTACGGGGGTCTTATTTATGTATTTACTGTTTATGATCACATCTAAGGAAACGCAAAGGAAAAATCAGGAATGGCAACTCTCTGGCAGACATCCAACACGGCCATGGGAATAGGAGAGGGGACAAAAAAAATGTCACCGGACCCCAGCCGTACCGCCCTCTTTTAGCTGACCACCAAAGTTTCCTCTAAGGACTAACCTTGTGGGAGCAGGCACTTGTCTTTGCCTGTTCTTCTTCTTCTTCTTCTTCTTCTTCATCCTCTCTCGATGCCTTTGTAGCATCCGAACGTCTCTGAATCCTTAATTATCCGTCATGGGGGGATTAGTCCAGTGACGACTGCAGCAAAGCCCCTTGGCCAGCTTGTCACTACTGCTGTCCTACTTACAATCACACAATATAAAAACACTCCTTAGAGAGGGTACCTGAAAAACACACTGTAACCTCTGATGAAGGTGATATGGGGGACCCCCACACACAAAGGTCCCCTTCACCAGACCTCCACTAAGCCACCCACAGCGATATGCTTTATTTTTAATATCCGGTGCATTTTCAGGCAGAACAAAACAGTAAGAAAGTGATGTGCTGTGTCACCTGAAGCTGTAAATTAGAGAGGAGACCTCGTCACAGGCAGGGCTGAAAGATGGGGGGGGGGTCTACACAGGGTGGGCGGGGCCAGAGGAGTGTCTGAGAGCGGGTGGGCCGTGGCTAAACATCTGAGCGGCAGCAGGCTGGACCAGTGATGTCACTAGGGGATGTGTGTGGTAGGGTGACACCATCCCGGGGGAAAGGGGGATTGGGTGACACCCAAATATCAAGCGCGCGATGATAAGAGTCTGAATTACCATATTGCATTAAATGGCTGGCTGCACCAAGTGACTCAGGGGGTGACATTAGTGAACACCAGTGGTGTCACTGGGCTGGGCAGTGCTGGCTGAATGTCTCAAAGACAACAGGCTGGTAAAGGAAAGGTGAGCGTCTGGGAGAAGGCTGGATGGAGCTACATGTCTAAATGGCAGTAGGCTGGGTGGGGCTGTATGTCTGAGTGACAGCCATCTGGGCGGGGCTATTTGACTGTCTGTGTGCAGGCTGGGCGGAGCTAGGTGCTTTAGTGGCATAAACCTGGGCAGAGCTATTTGACTGTCTGTGTGCAGGCTGGGCGGAGCTAGGTGCTTGAGTGGCAGCCATCTGGGCGGGGCTTTTTGACTGTCTGTGAGCAGGTTGGGCGGAGCTAGGTGCTTGAGTGGCAGCCATCTGGGCGGGGATATTTGACTGTCTGTGTGCAGGCTGGGCGGAGCTAGGTGCTTTAGTGGCATAAACCTGGGCAGAGCTATTTGACTGTCTGTGTGCAGGCTGGGCAGAGCTAGGTGCTTGAGTGGCAGCCATCTGGGCGGGGCTTTTTGACTGTCTGTGAGCAGGTTGGGCGGAGCTAGGTGCTTGAGTGGCAGCCATCTGGGCGGGGATATTTGACTGTCTGTGTGCAGGCTGGGCGGAGCTAGGTGCTTGAGTGGCAGCCATCTGGGCGGGGCTTTTTGACTGTCTGTGAGCAGGCTGGGCGGAGCTAGGTGCTTGAGTGGCAGCCATCTGGGCGGGGATATTTGACTGTCTGTGTGCAGGCTGGGCGGAGCTAGGTGCTTGAGTGGCATAAACCTGGGCAGAGCTTTTTGACTGACTGAGGGCAGGCTGGGCAGAGCTAGGTGCTTGAGTGGCAGCCATCTGGGCGGGGATATTTGACTGTCTGTGCACAGGCTGGGCGGAGCTAGGTGCTTGAGTGGCAGCCATCTGGGCGGGGCTTTTTGACTGTCTGTGAGCAGGTTGGGCGGAGCTAGGTGCTTGAGTGGCAGCCATCTGGGCGGGGCTTTTTGACTGTCTGTGAGCAGGCTGGGCGGAGCTAGGTGCTTGAGTGGCATAAACCTGGGCAGAGCTATTTGACTGACTGAGGGCAGGCTGGGCAGAGCTAGGTGCTTGAGTGGCAGCCATCTGGGCGGGGCTTTTTGACAGTCTGTGAGCAGGTTGGGCGGAGCTAGGTGCTTGAGTGGCATAAACCTGGGCAGAGCTATTTGACTGACTGAGGGCAGGCTGGGCAGAGCTAGGTGCTTGAGTGGCAGCCATCTGGGCGGGGCTTTTTGACAGTCTGTGAGCAGGTTGGGCGGAGCTAGGTGCTTGAGTGGCATAAACCTGGACAGAGCTATTTGACTGTCTGACAGCAGGCTTGTGTTTGAATGTCAACAGCCTAGGGAAGGTGAGATGTTTGATTGGCAGCAGTCTGGAAAGGACAAGATGAGTGTCTGGGAGCAGGCTGGGTGGGGTTAGGAGTCTGAGTGACAGTGGGATGGGCTGGGCTATATGTCTGAGTGGCAGCAGGCTGGACAAGGAGAGAGAAGTGTCTGAGAGCAGGCTGGGCGGGGCTAGGTGTTTGAGTGGCAGCCAGCTGGGCAGAGCTATTTGACAGTCTGACAGCAGAGTGGGCGGAGCTAGGTGTTTGAATGTCAACAGCCTAGGAAAGATGAGATGTTTGATTGGCAGCAGTCTGGAGAGGGCAAGATGTGTGTCTGGGTGGGGTTTGGAGTTTGAATGGCAGCAGTCTGGATGGGGTAGGACGCTGGATGTTTGAGTGGCAGCGAGCTGGGAGCAGGCTGGCTGAAGGTGCATTTCTTGGCGTGGCTAGATGTTTGAATGGCAGTGGGCTGGGCAGGGTGTGAGGTCTGAGCCTGAGAGTGTGGTCTTCAGATCAGGTGGGTTTGAGAAAGTGGTCTGAGACTTTCTTAGCAGTGCTTGCCCATGGGGATGGTGAAGAGTGTAACATCAATCAGAGACAGTGACAGCGTAAGTGAGCCGCGTCTCGGTCCCACTGGAGCTGCAGTGACTTGGCCTGAGCGCATCTACGTATGCGGATGTCTTTGTGGCCTTCTCACGTGACGCTGCCGTGGTCTTTGGTGCATCTTCACTGATGACATCTTCGTATTCTGTCACACCTGAGTAAGACTTCAGCCAGGCGGTACTTCATGCACGGACCCGCAGCTTATTTATAAAAACTGTTGAAGTTCTTATGACTTCTTCATTCTTTTAAGATGCTGAATGGCTGCACTGTCTGCTGCTCATGGCTGAAAGTTAAAAAATTGTGTGGAGAACTTGACCGGGTGCCTTCATCACATACTTCATAGTGTAGAGATACATGATTAAAACTCAAATTGATTCCAGGTTTCTAGAATCCGCAGCTCCGTATTGGCATCACAGTGGGAGTGACACTGAGTTTAGGTGACTCCTGCATGTCCATCGTTCATTCATTCACTCACCGCCTGCTCCACCCTGCGCTCTCAGCTACCATCCCACATGGCAAATGTCGGCTCCCACTCGTCCAATTTGTTGTTCAAAGCCTGTGCTTTATATTTGTCCCCAGAGGTGTGGAATAGAAAGGGCTGTCACACAGCAGCTAATGGGCCTGGGAAGGACCACAGGGACCAGGACTAACTCCTGCACTTGACTGCAGAAAAGGCCACTCGCTTTCTAAGCTCAGTCTTGCTGATGGCCTTAAGGGGCGCCTGATAAAGTGTGCAGCTTCCTTTTCTCCTTTATCAATGGAGAAGGCCTCTCGCTGTTCAGCACGGCCCTTCATTGTGCTACTCCGGGACATATGGCTCCGCCCCTTGGAGACTGTCAATCACCTGCCTTGGATCCTGACAGATCAGAGTTGTGGCTCCGCCCCTTGCAAACTGTCAATCAAAAGCCAGGTTCCTGACAGATTAGAGTCGGGGCTCCACCCCCTGGAGACTGTCAATCACCTGCCTTGGAGTCTGATAGATTAGAGTTGAGGCTCCACCCCCTGCAGACTGTCAATCAAATGCTAGGTTCCTGACAGTTTAGAGTCAGGCTCCACCCCCTGGAGTCTGTCAATCAAATGCTAGGTTCCTGACAGTTTAGAGTCAGGCTCCACCCCCTGGAGTCTGTCAATCAAATGCTAGGTTCCTGATAGATTAGAGTTGGGGCTCCACCCCCTGAAGACTGTCAATCAAATGCTAGGTTCTTGACAGTTTAGAGTCAGGGCTCCACCCCCTGCAGACTGTCAATCAAATGCTAGGTTCCTGACAGTTTAGAGTCGGGGCTCCACCCCCTGAAGACTGTCAATCACCTGCCAGGTTCCTGACAGTTTAGAGTTGGGCCCCCCCCCCCCCGGACTCTGTCAATCAAATGCTAGGTTCCTGATAGATTAGAGTCGGGGCTCCACCCCCTGCAGACTATCAATCACCTGCCAAGTTCCTGATAAATCAGAGTTGTGGTTCCGCCCCCCTGCAGATTGTGATTCTGGCTTCGGAGATACCTCACTAGCGCCCCCTCATGGTTTCTACATATGTTCTTCCTTTCACTGCACCCAGACGATCAGTCAGTCATCTCTCCTGAAGTCCGTCTGGCTGTCCTCCTCAGTACAGATGAAATAAAAGACGCCCATGGCCGAGAGAGCAGTCGCCGAACGTTGGCATTCCTTCATCTGAGAAGCGAGTTGCACACCAACGCAGAAACAATTCAGATGACGCAAATGGCAATCAGATGTTTAACTGACAATCCAATAAAAAGAAATTGCAGATGAAACAGCAGTTTATGTGTCTATAAAATGAGCTTGGGGGCTTTTCACTCATTTCAAAGCTTTGATCATCGAAGAGCTAAAAGGCCACCGTGTGACATTTACGGAGAAAGCCAAATGAGAGCATCGTAAGAAATCCATGGCAGTCAAGGCGTCTCCTAATTGGAACTAAACACCTCTCGATGGCTGCTGTGCACTGAAATCATTAAACGCAAGAAAATAAAACCTCTGCATTTATTCAGCTGTCACGCTGCTCCCCGACGGAGAGACGGAGAAGACGACGAGCTCATCTTCAAGGTTCACATCCACTCAATTAGAGGTGCCGGAAGAGCAGAATTCAACCTCTGGGCTGGAGGCCATCAAAGAAGGGAAATCAGAAAATGGAGATCCACAAATCCATGGAGGGAGTCACAGGGTGCAGACGTACACCCTGGCATCCTAAGGGCCCTGCCAGGCTGTTGATGTTCTCTCCGTGAGTCACTCGTTCGTTGGGTAATTCCTTCCATTTCTGAACCTGCTGGAACACCAGGAGTCCACCAGGAGTCCACCAGGAGTCACCTGCGGCTTTTTAATTGTCGTCACTTGGGCTGGTTGGTCTTCCTGGTGGTATTTAGGGTGGCAACATGGTAACCTGCTGAGGTTCCTGCTCTTCCTGTAGAGATGTCCAGGGCCTTCAGGTAACGGGTACACCTACCATGGTGGGAGGGCATCCTAACATGTGAATTTCCCCTTGGGATTAATAAAGTATCTATCTATCTATCTATCTATCTATCTATCTATCTATCTATCTATCTATCTATCTATCTATCTATCTATCTATCTATCTATCTATCTATCTATCTATCTATCTATCTATCTATCTATCTATCTATCTATCTATCTATCTATCTATCTATCTATCTATCTCAGTCCTCATGGAAGAATTAGACGATGACGATGGTCGTGTTGACCTCAGGCCTTCAGTCCATCAATGTAGGGACATCACGGTGCCCTGATCAGGTGGTGGGGGCGCAGATCAACACCATAGAAGAGCAGAGACAGTAGGGGTGAGTAGGAATTGTGGAGCCACCATGAAAATGATCATTCAGTGCTTATTCAGGATATCAGGATTAAACTAAAATGAAGCTCTGAGAAAGCCATCTTACAGTTTTATAAAGTGCTCCACCATATCAGCCTGGTGACTTTCTATCAGTAAACTCGTATTCCAGATTTGAGGTGCCTAACAGCAGAAGGCCACCTGCCCACCTCACCATTTTTTTAAAGTTTAGCTCTTGGAATTCTAAGCAGACCTTCATTAGAAGATCTAAAGTTACGATTTGGAGTGTAAGGTGAGAGGCATTCTGGGATATCAGATGGAGCAGATTAGTGAAGGCTTTGTAAACCATCAGCAGGATTTTAAAAGTCAATTCTAAATGGCACCGGTAACCAGTGTAGTGACGCCAAGACTGGGGTGATGTGCTCAGGTTTTCTTTTTCTACTTAAGATTCTGGCCACTACATTCTGCACTCTTTGTAATTGACTGATGTCTTTTTTGGGTGGTCCCGAGAGGAGATGCATCACAGTAATTTAGTTAACTCAAAAACAAAAGCATCAACAGATTTTTTAGCACCTTGCAGAGTTATAAGGGATCTAACCTTTACTCTGTTTCTTAAGTGAAAAAATGCTGTCCTGGTAATCTGACTAAGCTAGTGATTCTCAATCTGTGGGGCGAAGTAACAAAAAGGTGGGGGGGGTGCGAAGATGTGAAAAAAAGAAAACAAGAATCAAAAATATGAAAAATCCATCTATTGAAACCAAAACAAATGAACTTAAACTACATTCTGATACTAGAAAAATAAATCTAGAGTTAGATAAATGTCGATAAAAGTTAAGTAAGTATAATAAAATAGGCATCTATGATATATCATTAATTAAAAAAGAACAAACTGGTATTAGTGGGCTCCTTTCAAAAAAACTTTAGGGGGCGCAATTAAAACTGTTATGAAAACTCGGGTCGCAAATACTTAAAGGTTGAGAAATGCTGGGTTAATATGTGATTTAAAATTCAGGTCCGTGTCAATATTCATCTCTAAATTCTTTACCTCCGTCTTGACTTTTAAGCCTAAAGGATCAAGTTTATTTCTAATACCCCCATTGTGTCCGTTTTTGCCAATCACTAAGATTTCCGATGACATGAAGTCAAGAACTGACGGTCCTTAAAGTCCTACTGTCCGCCACACCGCACCTTTTCAATATGTCTGTCGTTCTCTCTATCTACAGTAAATAAACACATAAATAATTGTCCTAATGGTTCCGTGAGGTCTGCTCTTAACACGTCGCCAGTGCTGTCCCTGTGTTCTTCTTAAAGAATTTAATTTAAAGGAACAGCTGGCATCCACTGTTGGAGTCCCCTTTGTAATTTTAAACACATTGGTCACATCACCTCTTAAAGGAATATTCAACCGAAGAATCGATTCGTCCATTATCAAACCCGCTATATGCTTACTACAGGGTCACGGGGGTCTGCTGGAGCCAATCGCAGCCAACACAGGGTGCAAGGCAGGAAACAAACCCTGGGCGGGGCGCCAGCCCACCACAGGGCACACACACACACACACAGGACAATTTAGAATCGGCAATGCACCTGACCTGCAGGTCTTTGGACTGTGGGAGGAAACCCATGCAGACACGGGGAGAACATGCAAACTCCACGACATGCGGAGTGGTGGCTCTGAGGCTAGGGATCTGCACTGGCAATCGGAAGATTGAAGGTTCGAATCCTGTAAATGCCAAAAGAAACTCTGCTCTGTTCGTCCCTTGAGCGAGGCCCTTAACCTGCAATTGCTGAGAGCTTTGAGTAGTGAGAAAAGCGCTATATACAGTACAAAGAATTATTATTATTATCCATGCAGGGAGGACCAGGGAAGCAAACCCACTGGACTGCGAGGCAGCAGTGCTACCCACTGTGCCACCGTGCTGCCTGAACCCAAGACTGAGAAGGAAAAATAAAACATAAATAAATAAATAAATAAATCTCAAGCATCACATGAAAGTTTTGAAGTTTAGTTTTCGCTTCATTGAGCCCTAGTATGCCAGTAACTTTTGTAATCTCTGTTCTCCGTGAAGATGAGTTATTTATTTATTAGGCATCTCTACAAAAAACACAGCATTAAATAACAGTTTTAAAGAAATGATTCCATTTGGGGCTTTCTTGAAAATCCATTTGTTTAAACTCAAAGGTTCAGCTTCGTCACGCGCTCCTAGTCCATCTCTGTCCATGGTGCTGAAGTTCAGCCTTGTCTCCAAGACCGCTCTCTATGGTCCTTCTTCAGCCTGCTTGTCCCCACTCTGGACTGTCCCCAGCACTACCACCGTATGGAGAACAGAACTGGACACGGAGCTTCACATGAGGCCTGACTGCGTTATTTTAGAGTTTAATTATAGCCTTCATTATATATTGCCACATTAATAAGTAACAGCTATGACCCACAGCATGGATTCCCTTCGTAATTTGACCACTCTTCAATCATTTCCATTGTTAATCTCCATTTTGCTTAAACTAAAAAGGTTCAACTCGTTCAGCTTCTCTTCACTAATTGCTATCCATGGTGCTGAAGTCAGTTGCCCCCATTTTGTCCTCCTTGTTTGCTGACTTAGTCGAGTTGCTTTTCTTCGGACTTTCCTTGGGTGAAGCCTGTCTGGATTTAGTGTTGTGTAATAATCACTGCTGGAGTATGTGAATTTCCAATTGGGATTAATAAAGTATCTATCTATCTATCTATCTATCTATCTATCTATCTATCTATCTATCTATCTATCTATCTATCTATCTATCTATCTATCTATCTATCTATCTATCTATCTATCTATCTATCTATCTATCTATCTATCTATCTACTATATAGTGCCTTTCATTTCTATCTATCTATCTATCTATCTATCTATCTATCTATCTATCTATCTATCTATCTATCTATCTATCTATCTATCTATCTATCTATCTATCTATCTATCTATCTATCTATCTATCTATCTATCTAATCAGGATAGCCTAGAAGGTGTCAAGATGACTGATAAGCTAAAGAGTTGAAAAAGAAACTGCAAAAGCAAAAACGGATGAGTAAGACATATAAGAGTAATAATTCCAATTGTAGGGCGTATGAGAACATGAAGGTAAGGATTAAGAAGAATATCAGGGAGGCTAAAAGACAGTTAGAGATGAATACAGCAGGTAAGGTAAAAGATGACAAAAGAGATTCTTTGCATATTTTAGTAATAAAAGAACAGCCAAAGAGGAGGTCAGGAATAGTAAAGGAGAACGAAAACATAAAGACCATGTGGCAGGCGGCCGGGTTCATGCCCAGCCGGGATGCCCCTGCACGGTATCTTCAGAGGGAGTAGCCCTGGATGGTGAAATACCTCCCTCTAGATGCTAGATGGCCACCCCCCCCTGGGTTGGAGAGGTGTCTCGGGTTCCTCCACAGGAGTTGGAGTTGGGTGCAGCTCTGTTGGGTTCCACAGGCACCGCCAGGGGGTGCTGCAGCTGGGACTCCTGAGCCCCTGTGGGCAACATATTCACCACACCCGGAAGTGCAGCCGGAACATGGCAATCAAGCACCTGGAGCAGTTCATGGTGGATTATTAAAGGGGCCAGCAGCCACCACTCCAGGAGTTAGAGTCAGGAGGTGGAGGACGAAGCTAGACGGGATGAGTGGTCGTTCCAGGAGGAAAGAACTGTGTTGTGCTTATTTGGACTGTGTTGTGGCTGGGGGGTTCACAGGGAAGACGTGCCCTCCAGCTGAAGAAAAATAAAGTCTTGTTGTGTTTTTACATGTGCCTCAGTGTGAGTCTGTGCTGGGTCGGGGGCAAAATAGCGCCTTTTATCACAACCATGAAATAGCAGATGCTCTAAACTCACATTTGTCTGAGGTCAGGAAGTGAATAACCTCCAGCAGTAACAGGGGCTACTAAGGAGGTGCTGAGGGATTTGGACATTATCAAGAGAGAAGAGCTGCTCAGATTAAATAAGCTGAAATCAAACAAATCACCAGGACCAGATAATATTTATCCTTGAGTTCTCAAGGAGGCCAGCGAGTACAGATATAAACCCTTAACGCATATTTTTAGGAAGTCACTGGGCACTGGAGAAATTCTGAAGGACTGGAAAATGTCAAATATTATCCTGTTATATAAAAAAGGGTGACAGGGAAGATCCAAGCAACTATAGGCCAGTAAGCTTAAAGTGCATCACAGGAAAATTAATGGAAGGAAGAGAAGGGTTATGGATGTGGTGAGAGAGGACATGCAGGTGATGGGGATGACAGAGCAAGATGGAGAGGACAGGAAGATATGGAAGAAGATGATCTGCTGGGGCGGCCCCTAACAGGAGCAGCTTAAAGAAGTAGAAGAAGAAGAACAAGAAGATTGAGCAACACATGGTGGGTACAGGAGTTATTAGGAATAGTCAGTGTGGGGTCTGAAGAGGGAGGTCGTGTTTTACTAATAGGCTGTAATTCTATGAGGTGGCAACAAAAGGATACGACCAGAGAGGAGCAGATGAGATGATTAATCTGGACTTTCAGAAAGCATTTGATAAGGTGCCACATGAGAGGGTGGGCATCAAACTAAAATAAGTGGCAGTTCAGGGTGTGGTGTATAGATGGGTGCAGATTTGGCTCAGACATAGGAAGCAGAGGGTGATGGTGTGAGGAACCTCATCAGAACTGGGTGATGTCAAGAGTGGTGACCAGAAGGGGGCAGTGCTAGGGCCACTGCTATTTTTAATATCTTTAAATGATTTAGATAGGAATATAAGGAACAAGCTGGTGAAGTTTGCAGATGATAGGTGGATTAGCAGATAGTTGAGAATCCACTCAATCATCACAGGACTTGGACAGCAGACAGGCTTGGGCAGATTTGTGGCAGATAAAATTGAATGTCAGTAAATGTAAAGAATTACACATAGGAAGGAAAAATGTGAGGTTTGAATACACAATAGAAGGTCTGACAATCAGGAGTCCACCAGACAGTGTTGAGGCGCCATTAAGAAGGCTAACAGAATGTCAGGTTATATAGCGCCTTGATGTGTGGAGTACAAGTCACAGGAGGTTCTGCTCAAGCTTTATAACACACTGGTGAGGCCTCATCTGGAGTACTGGGTGAAGTTTGGGTCTCCATAAAGACATAGCAGCACTAGAGAAGGTCCAGAGAAGAGCAACTCGGCTGATTCCAGGGCTACAGGGGATGAGTTATGAGGAAAAATTAAAAGAGCTGAGGCTTTAGAGAGATGAAGAGGAGACCTGAGTAAAGTGTTTAAAATGATGAAGGGAATCATTCCGGTGGATCGAGACAGTTATTTTAAAATGAGAAGAAATTAAAAGTACGCATTATGAGAAGGATTTAGGAGTCGTAGTGGACTTGACACAATCAACTGCCAGACAGTGTTCAGAAACCATTAACAAGGCTAACAGAATGTCAGGTTATATAGCGCCTTGATGTGTGGAGTACAAGTCACAGGACGTTCTGCTCAAGCTTTATAACACACTGGTGAGGCCTCATCTGGAGTACTGGGTGAAGTTTGGGTCTCCATAAAGACATAACAGCACAAGAGAAGGTCCAGCAAAAAGGAACTCAGCTGATTACGGGGGGCTACAGGGGATGAGTTATGAGGAAAGACTAAAAGAGCTGTGGCTTTAGAGAGATGAAGAGGAAACCTGAGTGAAGAGTTTAAAATGAAGAAGGGAATCAGTCCGGTGGATCGAGACGGTGACTTTAAAATGAGTTCATCGAGAACACGGGGACAAAGTTAGAAACTTATTAAGGGGAAATTTCACACAAACGTTAGGAAGTTTGTCTTCACACAGAGAACCACAGACACGCAGAATAAGTGACCAGGCAGTGTGGTGGGCAGTAGGACCTTTGGAACCCTCAAAACTCACCTGATGTTATTTTAGAAGAATTAAGTGGGTAGGACTGGTGAGATGTGTTGGGCTGAATGGCCTCTTCTCGTCCAGATTGTTCTGATGTTACGATTTCCTTGGCCGTGTCGTTTTATTAACTTCATACCAATGCCTGCTCTCAATTTCATGTGCACATGGTTGTGTTGAACATTTATTTCCCCCACTGCACTTAGGATGGCTCCCTGGACACCTCCCATGCTGGGTTAGATGAAGACCCTCGGCTCACTTAGGGATTGTGTCTGAGAAGATCTGGGAAAGTCCACAGTAAAAACTGGGCATGGCCAGCTTGCCTTGTTGCCACCTTGACCATCACCAGGAAAACAAAGCAAAGAGATGATAATAACTAAAGATGACAACGACACCCCATGGACCCCCACCGGCCCTGTTATGGAATAAGTGGGTTCTGAAATTGAATAAATAATCAAATGATTGAATGAATCAGAGAGGAGGAAAATCCACAGATAAGTCAATCTGAGGCCTCATGCCAGCCTCAATCACTGGGCACAGCAAAGGCAATAAATGCAAAAAAGAAATGAAAAGGAGCTGAAGCCATTGTTACCGCTCTGCATGGAGGATGGCTTTGCGTAATTAAAGTGCTAGAAATTTTCATTTAAGAAATAGTGAAATGAAGGAAGCGGAGACGTGCAGCGAGAGAATGAAAATTCGAAAGATCCTGCTGCCTGGAGAAATTATCCGAGTCCCTAATGTCTCGGTTTCTCATTTAGTGATGACTATAAAGCCGAGCTCTTAATAGAAAACAATGGCATATTGTTACTTGTATTGTAAATTATAAAGCAAGGCCATCGAAAGGCCGTTTCATTACACCGAGGGGAGGTCGTGAAGCTCCGCGCCACACTGAGTGCTCATCAGAGCCGTTTATGGACAGGATCGATCGACAGCCAGGAAGATGGCCGTGTGGCAGTGACAGATAATGACAGGCCAGCTTAGGAGTAATGACACAGATTTACTTTGGGAAGAAAACGTTGAGAAGCAAAAGCAAGAGAAAGAATTATCGAAAGCGATTTTAGCGAAGTGAGGAGTATGACGAAGCAGATGGGACAGATGGCATGGATGAGGCCCAGTTAAGCAACGGGCACATTCAGAGTCTTTGTGGGTCAGGCTGAGGGTCTCAGCCCTGCCATGCTAAAGAGGAGTAACCAGCGTCACACACGTGTGCATGGGAGGCAGCTAAAGGGCCTGAATGAGGGCAATTCCACGCCAGACCAGCAGATGGCGGAGTGAACTAATCCACTCTCTCTTTCCACTGTAGACTGATTATTGGAAATTCTGCCTGGTCCTGATGAGACCAAAGCTCGCCAGTCCTCTCCACTTATTTCTTCCAAAAAAACATCAAGTTGAGTTTTGAAAGTCCCTCAAGTCTTACTGTCCACCGCACTACTTGGTCTCCTATTCCAAGTGTCTGTCGTTCTTTGTGTAAAGAAACACTTCCTAATGGTTGTGTGAAATTTCCCCTTCACAAGTTTCCAGCTGTGTTCTTGATGAACTCATTTTAAAGTCACCATCTTGACCCACTGGACTAATTCCCTTCATCATGTTAAACACTTCACTCAGGTCTCCTCTTCATCACCTGTAAAGCCTCAGCTCTTTTAATCCTTCCTCATAACTCACCACCTGTAGCCCTGGAATCAGCCCAGTTGCTCTTCTCTGGACCTTCTCTAGTGCCATTATGTCTTTATGGAGATCAAAACTGCACACAGGACTCCAGATGAGGCCTCACCAGTGTGTTATAAAGTTTGAGCAGAACCTCCTGTGACTTGTACTCCACACATCAAGGCACTATATAACCTGACATTCTGTACGCCTTGTTAATGGCTTCTTAGCACTGTCTAGTAGTTGATCATGTCAAGTCCACTATGACTCCTAAATCCTTCTCATGATGCGTACTTTCAACTTCTTCTCATTTTAAAATAACCATCTCGATCCACTGCACTAATGCCCTTCATCATTTTTAACACTTCAGTCAGGTCTGCTCTTCATCACTCTAAAGGCTCAGTTCTTTTAATCCTTCCTCATAACTCATCCCCTGTAGCCCTGAATCAGCCGAGTTGCTCTTCACTGGACTTTCTCTAGTGCCATTATGTCTTTTTGAAGACCAGAACTGCACCCAGGACTCCAGATGAGGCCTCACCAGTGTGTTATAAAGACTGAGCAGAACCTCCTGTGACTTGTACTCCACACATCAAGGCGCTATATAACCTGACATTCTGTGAGCCTTGTTAATGGTTTCTGAACACTGTCTGGCAGTTGATCGTGTCAAGTCCACTACGACTCCTAAATCCTTCTCATGATGCGTACTTTTAATTTCTTCTCATTTTAAAGTCACCGTCTCGACCCACTGGACTAATTCCCTTCATCATGTTAAACACTTCAGTCAGGTCTCCTCTTCATGTCTGTGAAGGCTCAGCTCTTTTAATCTTTCCTCATAACTCATCCCCTGTAGCCCTGAATTATCCCAGTTGCTCTTCTCTGGACCTTCTCTAGTGCTGCTATGTGTTTATGGAGATCAAAACTGCACACAGGACTCCAGATGAGGTCTCACCAGTGTGTTATAAAACAGACCCTTCTGTGACTTCACACTCCACACATCAAGGCGCTATATAACCTGACATTCTGTTAGCCTTCTTAATGGCTTCTGAACACTGTCTGGAAGTCAATATCTTAGAGTCCACTACGACTCCTAACTCCTTCTCATAAGGTGTACTTTTGATTTTCAGACCTCCCATTGAATATTCAAACCTAACATTTCTGCTTCCTATGTGTAATCCTTTACATTTACTGACATGAAATGGTTGAAAGTCTCAACTCCATCAATCTTTCCTCATAACTCATCTCCTGTAGCCCTGAATCAGCCTGGTTGCTCCTCTCAGGACCTTTTCTTGAGCTGCTATGTTCTTTTTGTAGCCTGGAGACCCAAACTGCACACCGAGGACTCCAGTGACTTGCACTCCACACATCAAGGCGCTATATAACATGACAGTCTGTTAGCCTTCTTAATGGCTTCTGAACACTGTCTGGAAGTCGATATCTTAGAGTCCACTATGACTCCTAACTCCTTCTCATAAGGTGGACTCTCGATTTTCCGACCACCCATTGTGTATTCAAACTTCACATTTTTACTTCCTATGTGTAATTCTTTACATTTACTGACATTAAATTTCAAATCTGCCCAAGCCTGTCTGCTGTCCTTCTGGGATGATATAAGGGATTCCAAATGATCTGCTAATCCACCTATCTTGGTATCATCTACAAACTTCACCAGCTTGTTCCTTATATTCCTATCTAAATCATTTATATATATTAAAAATAGCAGTGGCCCCAGCACTGCCCCCTGCTGGTCACCACTCTTAATTCTGATGAGGTTCCTCACACCATCACCCTCTTCTTCCTGTGTCTGAGCCAATTCTGCACCCATCTACCCACCACACCCTGAACTGCCACTTCTTCTAGTTTGGTGCTTCAGAGTTGTAATTAGTTTTGAGTGCATCACCTGAGGAGAATTGTGGGTATGGTCACTGGTGGTGACAAGGTGACATTTGGAAGAGGTGTGCTGTGGGATTTTCTGCTGATAGTCTGCTGATAGTCTCTCCACGTTTCATACAAAAGTGGAATATCTTCAGACTATGAAGTTGTGGATTTTCGGATATCAAGGAAGTCGCGGTGCCCCTCATTATCTCCACAAAATGTTTGTTCCCAAGAGGAGGCCTGAAGGAGCCAAGACATTCACTTGACTTTCACAGAGTGATGAAGCTCATTCCCTTCTGACAGATCAATAAGGACTTCTGCGTCAAGACGTCCTCCAAAGAATGGGCAGCCGTGCCATCCCGCCGTCTGTGGATGCTGTCAGCTCCCAGTAATCAGCGGCCCACGAGGTGACCGGTGTCTGAAAACGGCCGTCCATCATGTTGTCAGACGAAGCCCGAGGTAGAAGGAAGGTCACGGCCCAGGACTCCCCCAGAGACGGAGAGCCGAGCCGTGTGTGACGGAGCCACGTCTAGTAAAGCCGGGGAGCGGCGACATTCAGAAACAAAATGGCAGATCTGGCCAAAGAAGAGCACAGCGGGCAGTCTCAGTGCTCTTAGGAAACCAGACGTGGCACTCAGGGGTAAAATCGGACCATGCTGATTAAACAGTCATGAGAAGTTGGCATATGGCTGACGATATTTCGGCCGAGTACAAGGCCGTGAAAAAGTATCTGCCTCCGTTACCTGATTTCCTCTGCTTCATTGTTTTTGAGCTCCAAACAAATTTAGTAGAACACAAAAGAGAACCTGAGTCAACGCAATGCAGTTTTTAAATTGTCATTTAATTTATTGAAGAAAAACAAAAGTTCACCAACACCCCTGTTACCCATGTGGAAAAATAAGCACCCCCTCAACCAGTGAACCAAGCTGAAATGATAACAGGGTGACTTCAACTAGACACCCCCAAGGCCTAAACATCACTTCACTAGAACCTTCCCAGCAATGTGAGGATGGCACACCTTGGCACACCTTTCAATCTCCTAAGTGTGTTTGGAGGTCAGAATCAATGAAGTGTTATGAATAAGCAACAATAAAGAAAGCCCGGGGGGCAAATACTTTTTCACAGCCCTGTCTTGGTGGGTCGTGGGGACATTCAGTCTCTTTTGTGTCATTTATGCTGAAGAGCCTGAGCTGACTACCCTCGGTGTTTGTGTGCCTGTGCCAAGTTTGAACATTCTTGATGGCTGCCCATTGACTAACAGTGGCCTGTGGTGTAGTAAAGGGTGCATAACCGTAGAAGAGCACAAGTGGCACAAAGCTGAGCTTCATGGGCTACCTGTTAAACTACCAGAGTGCTGTCACTCAAGGATGGTAGAACAAAATCTAGAAATCCAATAAATCAACGCTCACCACTGCCAGGACCATTCAAAATGAACCACCAGGGATTGTGGGAGACCTATCAGATTTATAGGCTGCAGGGCGGTTCCAGATGGTGATTGGCAGGTGGCCCCACCTCTTGGGGTGGAGCACCCGCAAAGCACATGGAGCAAAACACAAGCAGCTTACCTCCATCAGAGATAGAGAGAGAGAGGTGGGAAGCAGGCGCTGATCACACCACCCATACGGCGAACCACCCGGTGGCACCTCAGTACCACACTGGAACACTGGCTGGAGTGCCAATCCTGCCACAAAACCCCGAGTTTTCCCTGCAGGTTTGGAGGACCTGCTCACAGGGCTGGATGCAGATTAACGTCATACCCAGGATGACCACCTCCATAAACTCAATCAAAAACGCAGAATGGCGCGCATAATCAGCAGGAATAACGTTAACACAATCAGCCGCACCAATGGAAAGTCTGTGGCACCCGCTGGTGTAGTCAAACAGACAGGCAACTTTTTTCTACCTTCCCTTTAAAGATAAAACCAAATTTGCCATCCCGTTATGGTCGTTGGCATAACATAATATCCGTAAAGTCGCACGTTTCATGTCTTGTCGCACCTATTTAAGATGTCTACCATCGCTCCACTTCTGTACTCGTTTCCAAAGTTAAAAGTCAGGACTTAATTGAGAGGGGACATGTTGGTCAACACTAGGAAATGCTTCATGTAGCATTAGGGGGTTTAACATGAACCCTTTCAGCCCTGGATTTTCTGTTTTTATGGGGAAAATTATTTTGTGAGATATTTTACCTTTGGGGTGTGTAGGGTCCACGGTTCTTGAGGCTGATCCTCCAATTAGCTGTGAACCACCCAGTCTCACTGCAACTGCACAAGTGGTGAACCAGCTTTGGGGGGGAGGCTGCAGGGATCTGTGGTATCCGGGGTGAACTGCTTCAGGCTGGCGGTAAAGCTGTCCTCCTGGCATTGCAAGCAGTCTTTGCTTCCATTTGGGATACTGGCATCATCCCAACTGACTGGAAAACAGGACCTATCTGGAAAGGGAAGGGTGATCACCTGGATTGCAGTGACTACAGGGTGCCGGGTAACGTCCTTGCTAGGGTCGTCCTCAATAGGATCTGTGATCACTCGCTCACCTACCAGAGACCGGAACAGTCTGGTTTTACGCCTAAGAAGTCTACCATCGACAGCATCCTGGCACTGAGGGTTCTCATGGAGTGCAATCAGCAGAGTTTCTTTGCAGCCTTTGTCGATTTTTGTGAAGCATTTGACTCAGTTGATCGAGCTGCCCAGTGGGACATCCCAGGTTGCTGGATATCATGGCCGGCCTGTACACTGATACTGTGAGTGCTGTGCAGAGTGGAGGAGGCAGAACCTCTGCGTTTTCCCAGTTGATTCTGGGGTTCATCAGGGGGGTGTTCTGCTCCTACTCTGGTCAGTGTTTGTATGGATTGGGTGTCAGGCAGGGGTGTGGGGTCCAGCGGCTGGGGGGCATCTGTTGGTGAAGAAAGATTCACAGATCTTGAATTTCCTATGATCTTCATGGAGTCAATGGAGGCTCTGATCGGGGCGCTCGGGACACTGAGTGAGGGGTCTGAGTGTCTGGGCTTGTGAGGGTCCTGAGAAAAAACCAAAGAGCCAGGCCTTTAATGACCTCTTGGGCTCGGCCATCAGCAGTGAGTCTGTCTGTGCAGAGAGTGCTGACCTTGTTGAGAGGTTTACTTACCTCAGCAGTGACGTTCATGTGACTCTGGTGGCTCTTCCTATGAAGTCAGTAGATGGACTGGGAGAACATGGGGGGTCAGGAGGTCATAAAGGGGTGTGTGGCGCTCCCAATATCTGCAAAAGGACAAAGGTCCAAGTCTTTAGATAGATAGATAGATAGATAGATAGATAGATAGATAGATAGATAGATAGATAGATAGATAGATAGATAGATAGATAGATAGATAGATAGATAGATAGATATGAAAGGCACTATATAATAGATAGATAGATAGATAGATAGATAGATAGATAGATAGATAGATAGATAGATAGATAGATAGATAGATATGAAAGGCACTATATAATAGATAGATAGATAGATAGATAGATAGATAGATAGATAGATAGATAGATAGATAGATAGATAGATAGATAGATAGATAGATAGATAGATAGATATGAAAGGCACTATATAATAGATAGATAGATAGATAGATAGATAGATAGATAGATAGATAGATAGATAGATAGATAGATAGATAGATAGATAGATAGATATGAAAGGCACTATATAATAGATAGATAGATAGATAGATAGATAGATAGATAGATAGATAGATAGATAGATAGATAGATAGATAGATAGATAGATAGATAGATAGATAGATAGATATGAAAGGCACTATATAATAGATAGATAGATAGATAGATAGATAGATAGATAGATAGATAGATAGATAGATAGATAGATAGATAGATAGATAGATACTTTATCAATCCATCCATCCATTACCCACCCCGCTATATCCTAACACAGGGTCACGGGGGTCTGCTGGAGCCAATCCCAGCCAACACAGGGCACAAGACAGGAACCAATCCCGGGCAGGGTGCCAACCCACCACAGTACTTTATTAATCCCAAGGGGAAGTTCACATAAGCACACATGGACGCTATCCAGTGACCTGAGATGAAGACTCGACTCCTTCATGTGTGTCTCTTCAGAGGGTCCTTGGGTCCCGTTGGTTTGACTTTGTGTTGCTCATGGAGTCCCGAATGAGGCACATGACCTGCATTGTGATGGACTGTCAGTTACAGCACTCCGGCCATGTGGCGCGTTACCCCGAGGGTGATCCGGCTCGTAAGATCCTCATTGTTGGGGAACCAAGTAGCTGGACCAGGCCAAGGGGTCGCCCACATTAATCCTGGCTGCAGCAGATAGGGGGTCATATCTGGAGGGTAGGACTGGACCTCGTGTCTGCCTGGGGGGTTGCCAACTGGGATCCTGATCTGTTTCAATGTGTACTGGGAGCAACAATGCGCTGTACCAGTGCAGGCTCCCCAACTTGACTCAGTGTGTAGGAAGCTCAAACATGAAAAAACAAAAAAAAAAATGTATCACTATTTTAATACAATAGCCCTGTGGTGGGCTGGCGCCCTGCCCGGGGTTTGTTTCCTGCCTTGCGCCCTGTGTTGGCTGGGATTGGCTCCAGCAGACCCCCGTGACCCTGTAGTTAGGATATAGTGGGTTGGATAATGGATGGATGGATAATACAATAGCTGTCAGATACTTCAGTCTTCTTGAGGAAATAAAATTGAAAGTTGAGCTACTTACTATGTGGTCAGAACAATCCAGAAGCTTCCATTTTCACTTCCATGTTTCGTAGATTGTATGCCAGTCTCTGCAGTCTGCGCTAATAGTAGCAAATGCCCGGTGCCAACGGCTGCAAACGTACCTGTGCTTTATAAAAAGGGCTGCATATATATATATATATGTGCTAGTAATAGGATGTCAAGGATGAAAGGGTTAACTGTTAAACAGGACAGCTTGTGAAGAGACCCCCAATGCCACATCCAGAAATAAAACAGCAAATCATGAAATGAGTGTGTGGGCCAAATAACGGCTTCACACAACTAGACTGACTGACTCTGTGAAGGTAGAGAAAGCTGGTTAAGAGGCGGGCATCAGGGGTGGGAGAGGCAGGCATCAGGTGACCGGGACCCAGAAGTGATGTCACTCATCTTGCTGTCCCCGGTCATCAGATCTGTAGAAGATAGCAGAGGAGATACGTTAGGCTGCAGCACCACTCCCTGACTCGGGGTGGAATTTCCACCTGATGGGCCCTGAAGTCGACCCTCATGTGCATTTGTGTGACAAAAACATAAATCAAAGAATCCAAAATGAAGACTTGAGACATAAAACATGAATTGGAGCCCCAGCCAGTGGGAGGAACCCTGGAGAACCCTGGAGAAAGCTCTTCTCCAGAAGTTTACAGAGAGACATGGTGCTGGTGGAATACTCCAGACTGGTTCTTCAAAGCTCATCTTGGCACTGGAGCTGCTTCAATGGCTTCTTATTAATGGCCGCTTCTGGAGATTCTACACACCTGATGCCCTTAGACCTTAGTGCAGCTTTGGATATGGAGGACCGTGACATCCTCATTACCTGTCGTATTATTGGAGGACGAGCTTCATTATTGGATCGGCCGACTCTGGCACTGTAAGTCTGACACACACACACACACACACACACACACACACACACACACACTGCCAGTCCTTCCCAGCACTCCAGACAGGGTCTTCCATGTGACTGACATACTGGTGTCCTCAGATTTAACCCAATCCTCAATGCTGCTTTGGCCTCCAAGAACGTCAGAGTTAAGTTTTAGTTGAGTTTAATGTATTAATAAAAACAATCAGAGGTCCACCCAAGTGCTTTACAACCTTAATAAATTAACTAATAAAAATAAATCAATAAAACATAAAGCAACATACATTATGGGAAACACAGAAAACACACAAACACCTAAGGACCCTGAGCACACAGGTGGGTTTCTAGCCTGCATTTCAAACAGTTCATGAGGGGAGGGGGGCTGATGGTGATGAAGACTATTCCATAATGTGGGCACCACCCCAGCCACCTCTACGTCCTTCATGACAGTTTGGGACAGAAAGCTTACCGGCTGACCCCAGAGCTCTACGAGGACAGTAGGGATGTGTGAGGTCAATGAGGTGTTTAAAACTTTAACGACTGTGACAGGCGGCTGCCACCATTACCCGGCCGGGATGCCAGCTGGAATGAAGAACCAGATAAGAGAGAGAGAGAAAGCATCTGCAAGGTAGTACCTCGCCCAGGACACTAGAGAGCAAGTCCTCCTGAATGGCTGTGGCACCACAGATTCCTGCAGGGCAGTGTGGCACAAGCCTGTTGGCATCCGTGGGGGCTGCCAGGGGGAGCTGCAGAGCCCTACAGGGGGCTTTCACCACACCTGGGGGTGTCTGATGAATGAGGCACCTGGAACACTCCCAGGGTCTGCCACCTAATGCCATTTGACGAGCCAGAGTTGGGAGGAAGAGGAGGAGGAGGAGGAGGAGTACAGGAGGATGACAAAGAGAGAAGAAGAAGGCCTGTGGACTGGTGCTTATGTGTACTGTGCTGTTGAGGGGAACAACAGACAAGTGTCACCCCACTAAAATAAGTCCTGAGTCGTGCTGGGACCTGGGCCTCTGTCCATTGTGAGGAGTTGGGGTGACTGGAGGCACCCCAGGTTTCCACAAGACAAATAGTCAAATTTTAAAAGTTAACTCTAAATTTCACTGGTAACCAGACACAGGGGGCTAACACTGGGGTGATGCGGCACGATGGCTGAAGACGAGACACAGTGGCCTGTCATAGACACATGAAGTCTGACACTTCCTTTGGTTACATGGCGCCTACTGACCAGCGACGTTTCACGTCTCCTGCACTGTCCCATTATTGGGAGGTCCCTCTCAGCCTGATGACCCTGTAGGAAAAGAACAGCGGTGGTCTCCCATACTCCAGGTGCCCTATTTTTACTTTACTACTTTAATCACTTCAGATAACAAAAGCAATAAAGTAGAATAATACAAGCAGAAAGAATGATGGAAAAGTCTGGATGGATAAACTCTTAGAAATCTCATTGGAAATCAGAAGCATCAACGGTCGATGTTGTCCAAGCATCTCAGCTCACAGATTTGCACCGTGGTGACTCTTGGTGGTCAGCCATAAACCTGCAACATCCCCCTCAGAAGCTCTCGGAGAACCCCTCGTCTCGGCTGCAGCAAGACTGGGGCCACCAGCCCGCAATGTCAGACCCTCGGAAGCCATCTCTTATCTACCTGAGCTAATAGGAGCGCTCCAGCACGAGGACCACTGCTTCTGAGCTAGACGCCAACAGTCAGCAAAGTGCAGATCTGTGAGCCAAGATGCTGTGTGGTGGGAGACCACAGCCATACGCTGGTGATGGAGGATAAGTCAGCGGGAGAACTTTGAGAACCATCTGCAACTCAGCATTAGCAAACACAAAGGAACTTCTGCAAGAAAGACCCTCGACACTCGGTCAGGGAGTAGATGTAGAGGTGCACTGCGACAAGTACTGGGGGTCCACATCAATGACAGGCTGGACTGGTCTAATAGCACAGAGGGACTACACAAGGAAGGATAGAGCAGACTCTTCAGTCTGAGGAGATTGTAGCTGTTGACATCCCTCACACGTTCTTCAACTCTATGACAGACAGGGCCATTTCCTTTGACGTAATGTCACTTCAAGAGAGGCCCACCAAATCAACAAGACAATTCAGAAAGCAGGTGCCGCTATGGGACGACCACTGGACCTGCTGGAGGCGGCAGAGAATCAAATCAGAACTGAAAGCCATTATGAGCAATAGAGGCAACACTCTGTGGGACAACCCAGCAATGAGAACTTCACGGCAACGAGTGTTTCAAGAATCTATCTATCTATCTATCTATCTATCTATCTATCTATCTATCTATCTATCTATCTATCTATCTATCTATCTATCTATCTATCTATCTATCTATCTATCTATCTATCTATCTATCTACAATTGTAGGCCAGTTACTGAGGTACTGGGGAGAACTTAGCCATTAGCTATTAGTTTGAGAAATAAGCAAAAAATGTACTGCATGGTCTCTTCTCATTTGTCAGATTTCTGATGTTCTTATTCAGCCCGACAAGGTCAGCATCACTCCTCTTCACAAATTTCCCTCTAAATAGCACAAAGCCAAATTCTGAAGCTCCCCGCAGTCCTACTGTTCATTTCACTACATCATCACTTGTTCCATATGTCAGAAGATCTCTCAGTACAGAGAAACTTGTAAACATTTGTTGGGGAATCTGCCCTTAAAAGGTTTCCATCTGTGTCACTGTGTTCTTGTTAAAAAAATATTTTGAAGCAACATTTGGGGCCTGCTGTGTTAATTCCTGTTGTAATGTGAAACCCTTCAGTCCCGTTGACTCGTAATCTCCTGTTGATTTCTTTCTTTATTTTTATTTGGCAATATGGAGACCACAAACATGCACAACACTGCAGATGAGGCCTCACTAGTGAGCAGTTTAGTTTAAGCATAATTCCACCATACCCTGTAGCATTACTGAGCATCAGCTAGGACCAACTGTACTGGTTCCTTTCATAATGTTACAATACCTGTACTTTGATTATGTCACCTCTTCATTTCTGTGTGCTTGAACTAAAAATGGTTACGTTTCTCAATCAGGCCACGTTTCTCGCTCTCCGTGGTGCTGAAGTTCCTCAGCCTTTAGTCGGGCTTCCCTGATTGCTCTCCATGGTGCTGAATCAACCCACTGATGCGTCTCTTTCTCACTCTCTCTCTCTCTCTCTCCTTTGGACTTTCTCTTGTGCTACTTTGTCTTTTTTTAAATATGGAGACCAAACCTGTGCACAGTTCTCCAGCGAAGTGCATTAAATAACTAACTCAAGTATAAACCTCCATTATTGTCAACCACATAAATAAAGAACAGTTAGGAACCGCCATACACCAACACTTCTTAATCTCCATTTGCTTAAACTAAAAAACTTCAGCTCCTTCAGTTACACCTCAGTGATTCCTGAAGCTCTCCTACCTTCCTTCTGTCCTCTTCTCTCGCTCTCCATGGTGCTGAATCATCCTGGTCTCTCTCTCTCTCTTTCCTCCCCTCTCTCTTTCTCTCTCTTTCTTTCTCTCATTCTTTCTCTCTCTTTCTCTCTTTCATTCTCTCTCTCTCTCATTCTCTTTCTCTCTCTCTCACACACTCTCTCTATTTTGCTCTCTCATTCTTTCTCTCTCTCATTCTTTCTCTCTCTCTTCCTTATTCTCTCTCTTTCTCTCACTCTCTTTTCTCTTTCTCTCTTTCTCTCTCACTCTCTTTCTCTCACACACACACTCTCTCTCTTTTTTGCTCTCTCATTCTTTCTCTCTCTTCCTTAATCTCTCCCTCCTTCTCTCTCTCATTCTCTTTCTCACTCCCTCTCTCACAATCTTTCTCTCTTTCTTACTCTCTCTCATTCTCTTACTCTCTCTCTTTTTCTCTCTCTCTCACACTCTCTCTCTTTTTCTCTCTTTCTCTTTCTCTCTCTCTTTTCCTCTCTCTCTCATTCTCTTTCTCTCATTCTCTTTATCTCTCTCTTTTTCTCTCTCTCTCTCATTCTCTCTTTTTCTCTTTCATTCTCTCTCATTCTCTTTCTCTCTCTCTATCTCATTCTCTTTCTCACTCCCTCTCTCACACACTCTCTCTCTTTCTCTCTCATTCTATTTCTCTCACTCTCTTTCTTGCTCTCTCACACTCTCTTTCTATCTCTCACACTCTCACACTCTCCCTCTCTCTCTTTCCCTCCCTCTCTCTCTCTCTCTCTTTCTATCTCTCACACTCTCATTGTCTCTATTTCTCTCACACTCTCTTCCTCTCTCTTTCTCTCTCTCTCTTTCTCTCACACTCTCCCTCTCTCTCTTTCTCTCTCATTCTCTTTCTCTCACACTCTCCCTCCCTCTCTGTCTCTCTCTCTCTCTTTCTCTCACACTCTCTCCCTCTCTCTCTCTCTCTCTCATTCTTTCTTTCTCTGAGACTTGCTGCTTCATCTAATTGGTAACATGGACACCAGGGCTGCACACAGCACTCCACATGAGGCCTCACTGCTGAGCTGTACAGCTTGAACATCACCTCCACTATTGGTTTCAGAATTAATAAGTATCATCTGGGAAGCAAACAGAAGCAATTATAAATGTAAGGCGGCGTTATGATTGTTATTATAAATAGGAGCAATTTAAACTAAAAAGAGAGGGCTTTGTAATTTCATGAACAACTTGTTTTCTTGTTGTAAAGACTAATAATGGGAATGGCAGCTCCTCTGAAGTCGGAGTTAAATACAAAATGCCCTTGAATGTTTAAAGAATGACGCCCGTATTTTATTCAATGTCAAATATTAATTTCAATTATAAGAACACATAACATTAAAATGTAATGCAAATGGCTACTTTAAGGAAAAGATTAAAATGCAAATCCCCTTGTCATCGAATGACAAAGCCGACAGTGGATTTAAGGCAGTAGTTTGTCACACAGCCCTCCTGATGAATAATCCCCAGAATAGGAAACGCTGTCTGTGAGTGCGCAACGAAAAAATAAAATAAAATGTCTGCCAGGCGAAACAAATCTTTTTTCATGTGGCTTCATAGAAACAGGATTAATTACCAGAGGACGTCGACAGATTACGGAGCAGACGTGCAGAATAGCAGTGGACACGAGCAGAGTGTGTGGCGGAGCTCGACATGATGTTGACTCGCACGGCCACACCGGGAGCTCCACAATGCCATCAAATACAGAAAGACAAAGGAGGAGGATCACGCAATCAAGTCAAGAACAAGATCAAGATGTAATCCTCCATTCTGACTCCCCGATCCAAGGCTGAAACCCACCACCTTACAGACTGTCAGAGTGAGCAGTGGAGCCGTTCTGACAACAACCGGCCTTCCAATGTCTCCAAAATGGCACCACAGTCCCACTGCCCATCACACGACATACAAGGGAAACCTCTTAATGTTTGCACATAATTTACCCTTCATGAGTTTCCATCTTTGATTCTGAGTTCTCCCTGAAAATGTCAGCCATGGCCCTTGACCTTTAACTTCTGCTTGCTTGAACTGAACAGGTCATTCCTCCTGGCTTGCTGTCCGTGGTCCTGAATCTAAGAGCCTGAAGCCAGCAGGCCATCCACAAGCCAGAGGCACACACGCTGTCACACTTGTGGTGATTTGATAGTCTGATAGTCAGCAGGTGACAGTTTTTGATTAATGTCACACAGCTAACAATACAATATAATACAATTTATCTTGGTATAGCCCAAAATCACACAAGAAGTGCCACAGTGGGCTTTATCAGGCCCTGCCTTTTGACAGCCCCCCAGCCTTGACTCTTTAAGAAGACAATGGAAGTTCAAAGAGAGACCCCTTACCAGGTAGGCTGGACATGCAGTGGGTGTCAAAAAAAGGGGGACAATACAACAAAATACACAGAACAGAAGACAAGTCATCCTCAATATGATATAATAATGCAATAGAAATATTACAAATACAGAGCAGAATGATGGCAGAACAGTCAATGATATCCCATAATAGGATTTGTTCAGAGTCCTGGAGACCTCAGTCATCGAGCTTCCTCCCCCTATTGGCCATTCCACAGCTGAATCAGCCAATCCGATGACAGGACGCCTCTAACCAATGATTCCTGTGATCTTCCATCAGAGATGACTTTACCTTAGGCTGGAAGGTGGGCAGTGGGCACCAAGTGGCATACTTGAGTACCAAGAAGAGAAACAGAACAGGTGAGGGTTAGTAACAAATTCTAATGATCATGTTACTGATGTTTTAGTGCTAATGACTAACAACAGAGATGCAGTCTGCACAGTTAATCAGCAGCTCTAGTCAGGGTGTGCTAAACTGAAGTCGTGAGATTTAAAAGCTGAGACCGAAGGGGCATCTCTTATAGTAGCAGGCAGACCAGTCCACAGTTTAGGGGCCCTGTAACTAAAAGCTCGACCTCCCATTGTTATTTTATTAATTCTTGGAATCCTAAGCAGACCAGCATCTTGAGATCTTAATGTGTGTTCAGGTTTGTAAGTCATGATAAATTCAGACAAGTAAGCCGGACATCGGCCATTTAAGGCTTTATATGTTAAAAGGAGGATTTTGAAATCTGCCCTAAACTTAACCGGGCGCCAGTGTAAGGACGTGAGGACTGGAGTTATGTGTTCGTATTTTCTTGTTCTTGTAATAATTCTTGCAGCAGCATTTTGGATTAACTGGAGGCTGTATAAAGAACAGTTTGAACATCCAGTGATCACCACACGGCAGTAGTCAATCCTACAATGTCACAGCATCGGAAGATGTGCCTGATAGAGAGAATAAAAAGAGAAGGTGCAGAGCCTGAGAAACTCCAAAGGAATGGCGAGTGTCTCATGAGTGGGGGACCTGCCTGATGAACTTCGCATGTCTTTGCAGGTCAGCCTGTTGTTTCATATTCAGTCCTTCATTCCTCATTCCTGCTCTCACGTTACCCGCCTTTCCTCAGAAGTCACCACTTGGCATACACAGTGCCAAGTTTAGTGCTGAAAACCTCAGAGTCCCTGCGTCTGACTGGTGACGTATCAAACATTAACTCTCTGAGGGCTGAATATTTTTTTCCAAACAACTCCCTGAGAGAGTCCGAGGCACCGCTGCAACCCAAGGAAGGCTGCCATCAAGCGTCCCAGGGAGAGATACTGGCCTTCCCACCCTTGTACCCCTGGCAGATGTGGTGAAGGGGTCACAGTTTATAATCTGCTTTTTTTATTTATCATTTGTTCTGTGTCCTCGAGTGCTTAGAAAGGCGCCTTATATAAATAAAATGTATTCTTCATCTTCTTCTTCGGCGGCACGATGGCGCAGTGGGTAGCGCTGCTGCCTCGCAGTTGGAATACCTGGGGACCTGGGTTCGATTCCCGGGTCCTCCCTGTGTGGAGTTTGCATGTTCTCCCCGTGTCTGCGTGGGTTTCCTCCGGGCACTCCGGTTTCCTCCCACAATCCAAAGACATGCAGGTTAGGTGGATTGGCGATTCTAAATTGGCCCTAGTGTGTGCTTGGTGTGTGGGGGTGTTTGTGTGTGTCCTGTGGTAGGTTGGCACCCTGCCCGGGATTGGTTCCTGCCTTGTGCCCTGTGTTGGCTGGGATTGGCTCCAGCAGACCCCCGTGACCCTGTGTTCGGATTCAGCGGGTTGGAAAATGGATGGATGGATGGATCTTCTTCTTCTTATTGTTTTGTGCGCTTTTCTATGGAAGCCGAGAGAGGATGTGCAATGTCGTCACTTTATTCAATTTTCTCCTTGATCTCAAGGAAACAAACTTTGTTATCTAAAGATAACTGAATAATTTTATCAAGATGTCAAGAAAACGAAACGTGACCTTTGCTCCTGGCTTGCTTAGATTGCAATGCCTACAGGTGAAGCCTTGCTAAACGTCTTCTTAAATGACGGACACTAACGTTATTATTTTCTAAACTAAGGCATAAACATATTTCAGCCTGCATCAGCCCTCGACTGGACAAAAATGGGACGTGCTGATCAATACACTTCTGCTCTTCTGCCATTGCAAACAGGACTTGGCTTCAATGAGCTAAACATTAAATGTTAGATACAATTATCTCATAATTTCCTGAAAACAAGATCTTTTGTTTTATTGAGATCTCGATCAAATTAATCCGTTATCTCGAGGAGACAATTTAAAAAAAATAACGATATTGCACGTCCTCTCACGGCTTCCATAGAAAATCACACAAAACAATACGAATAATAATAAGAAGAAGAATACATTTTATTTATATAAGGCACCTTTCTAAGCACTTGAGGATACCGAACAAATAATAAATAAAAAAAGCACATTATAAACTGTGACGGGTGGCCGGGCGCCCCTTATCAAACACCTTCTAAGAATCCCACGCTTCACGTATCGCCTGCTGTGTTATTTTCTCATAGGACTCCACCATCTTAGCCAAACACTCATCATAGAGGACCGAGCGCCGATCCTCGAGCCACGTGGCCACCTTGACATCACTCCCTGCCCATCAGGTCGGACTCGATCCACACAGCGTGAATTCTGGGACCCTCTATACACAGGTAGACATGTGCCTTTCTGAACAATGAACTCTCAACTTATTTGGCCACAGGTGGACTTCAGTCAAGTCCTTGGCGCATCTCAAGGAAAATTAAAAAGCAAGCAGGTGGCACTGGAGCACAATCCGGAGGTCCGATTACTCGCATCAATGAGAGATCTCGAGTTTTGATTTTCAGTCCATTTGCATGTGAGTTGAAGCTCAGATCCAAGTCCATAAAAAGCACACCAGGCATATTATCAATGGCATCTCAGATTGGCAGGTGCCATGCTGCTTTTAATGCCCTCCCGCCCACCTGTGTGCCCTCAGTGGGCCTCGTTGTCATTGGACTTTGTCAGAGATGCCCTACTTCACACTCAATTCCTCACCGACAGAGGGCTGAGTGAGCGAGAATTCACAGAGGACCCGGCTTACCAGAACTCGGGAAGCTGCAGACACCTTCTGACCTCGGCTTTCAAGTCTTTCCTTCCGAGCCGTGTGCGAGGAATTTAAGTGACTTGTGAGAGAATAAACTGTAAGCTAATAGCTTAGTCGGGGATTTGCACAGGAAGCCTCTTGGGCTCAAAAACCTTTTGTTTGACCACTCAATTACAAAGCCCTCCACGTTAAACATATAATGTCTCCAAGATCGGGAGCTGAATGTCAAGGAATTCTGAGGCGGACTGAAAGTCGAACACAGCGCTGAAAGGAGCCCCCGATGGCAAAGCAGCCATTACAACGATTTCAGTGGGTTGTAGCCTGGGCGTCATCCTTAACTGATGTGTCGTTTCTTGTTATGTGTCTTGTTTAATAAAAAATATTTTGTAACTTCTGCGTGAATTTCCTTTCTATTTGTCAGACCCATTCTCTCCCCCCTTCCCCGCACACACTCTCAAGTCCCGCCCCTTCATTAGGCCCCACCTCTTCTGATGGTGCCTCTCATCCAGGCTGTGTAACATTTGCTAGCATACAGTATTTCTCTTTAGGACCCCGCCTCTTCTATCTTAAGCCCCGCCCATTTCAACAACACCTCTCACTTGAGTGTAACATCTTCTGACCACATCATGTTCTCTCAGGCTCTGACCCTTCTGATATATATTCAGATGGTGCCTCTGATTTGGACTTTGCCCCTTCTAGCAGCATCTTTCTTTCAAGTCCCGCCCCTTTGTTATGCCCCACCTCTACTGACTGTGTCTCTCATTCAGTCTGCACAACTTTGACTAGCAGATCTCTCTTTAGGGCCCCGCCCCTTCTATTTTAAGCTCCGCCCATTCCAACAGCACCTCTCACTTGAGTGTAACATCTTCTGACTACATCATGCTATCTCAGGCCCTGACCTTTTTCTGGTCCCCCTCACACACTCTCTCAACTTTGTTTGCTAAGTAACCCCCCTCCCCAAGCTGCAGTTGAGGACTGATGACAAAGGTGACTCTCTGGACATTCAGCCTCTTAAGAAGGAGATGGCTTGCTGAAGACTCAATGCCATCTGGAGCCACCAGGTGGCAGCACCATCACACTTAGGCTACGCTCATTCAGATAGTGCCTTTGATTTGGACCCTGCCCCTTCTAGCAGAATCTTTCTCTCAAGCCCTGCCATCTTTATTATGCCCCACCTCTTCTGGCGGTGCCTCTCATCCAGGCTGCACAACATTTGCTAGCATACAGTCAGGGCCGGATTTTCCTATAGGCTAACTAGGCTTCAGCCTAGGGCCTCAAGATCAAGAGGGGCCTACATTCAAATTGTTAGCAAAATTTTATTATCTCTCATGTAATTTACAAACTTAAAAATGGAAGGTGAAAGGGCCTCATAAGTGGAATAGCCTAGGGCCTCTTTTCATATAAATCTGGCCCTGCATACAGTATTTCTCTTTAGGGCCCCGCCTCTTCTATCTTAAGCCCCGCCCATTTCAACAACACCTCTCACTTGAGTGTAACACCTTCTGACCACATCATGCTATCTCAGGCTCTGACCTTCTTGTGGTCCCCCCCACACACTCTCTCATCTTTGTTTGCTAAGGAACCCCCTGAGCTGCAGTTGAGGACTGATGAAAAAGGTGACTCTCTGGACATTCAGTGTCTTAAGTAGGAGATGGCTAGTTGAAGACTCAGTGCCATCTGGAGCCAATAGGGGGCAGCACCATCACACTTAGGCTAAGCTCATTCAGATAGTGCCTCTGATTTAGACCCTGCCCCTTCTAACAAAATTATTCTCTCAAGCCCTGCCCTTTTATTATGCCCCACCTCTTCTGGCGGTGCCTCCCATCCAGGCTGTGTAACATTTGCTAGCATACAGTATTTCTCTTTAGGGCTCCGCCTCTTCTATTTTAAGCCCAGCCCATTCCAATATCACCTCTCACTTGAGTGTCACATCTTCTGACCACATCATGCTATTTCAGGCTTTGACCTTCTTGTGGTCCCCCCCACACACTCTCTCATCTTTGTTTGCTAAGGAACCCCCTGACTGATGATAAAGGTGACTCTCTGGACATTCATCCTCTTAAGTAGGAGATGGCTAGTTGAAGACTCAATGCCATCTGGAGCCACCAGGTGGCAGCACCATCACACTTAGGCTAAGCTCATTCAGATAGTGCCTCTGATTTAGACCCTGCCCCTTCTAGCAGCATCTTTGTCTCAGGCCCCGCCTTCTCTTACAACCATCCTGTCAAGCTCCTCCCTATATGACACATCCCTCTGACAGCGCCTCCACTCAAGCTCAGCACCTTCTTTCTGACTGGATGTTGTTATTCTCAGGCTCCGCCCCTTTTGTAAACATCAATCTTAGAGCCTACTTGTTTGGACAGTGTCTCTTATTTGGGCCTTACCTTCTTTGGTGAATATTTTTCTCTCAGGCCCCGCCTCTTCTGATAACCTCTCTGTGTCAGCCACGCCCCTTCCAGCCTGTCTATCTTCTCTTTTAGGGCGCAAGTCGAAAAAAGTCGACATCCAGGGGTAGTGGGTGACAATCAGCTGTTAATAGTGACAAAACTCACTGTTACGTCACAGGCATTCCCTCTCTGCTCGGAGGATTGTTAGACTCATTGACTCGGCATGTAATCCTTGCACGTGCGTGAGTTATGAAATGTAAACAAATATAAGCAAAGGCAAGATGGCATCGACATCTCACGAGGGAGTGAAGCGAGTGCAGAAAACAAAATACTCAGCAGACGATGTTTTGCGGATTATCGTTGAGTCGGACTCTGACTTTTCAGAATCTGATTTTGTTGACAGTGATCAGGAAATCGAGCAAGAGAGTGAGGAACTGGCATCAGCTGATCAGACACCAGCCGATGCCACCCCAGCTGATTGGCTGCCAACTGAGTGCATTCGCCCAGAGGACGCACCTACGGCAAAGTTCATGTGGGAGGAATACCCAGATATTGATCCGTGGGACCCAAACTGGCTACCGGACTTCACAAGACAGCATGGCTTGCTGTTGGACTCGACAGATGACCAGCCGCTGGGCTACCTCAAGCTGCTCTCTCCTGATGCTGCCTTTCACCTTCTGTCAGATGAGACAAACAGGTAGGCAGAGCAAAGTGAAAACCCACACCAAAAGATGAGATGAAGGGCTTTGTGGCATTAAAAATAGAGATGGGACTGGACTGGCGATATAACTTCAGGGAGCACTGGTCCAATGTGCTTTGTCACCTGGTGGCTTTGGACAGGTTATGCCGTGTGATGATACGTACGTGCTGCTGCAAAGTTTTATTCACTTCTGTAATAACCAGAAGCAAAGCCCAGGGGTGAGCCAGGCTATAACACCATGTAGAAAGTTCAGCCTCTGCCTGACATTGTGGAACCAACAGATTAACAATTTTATCATCCTGGCCGTGATTTGTCTGTGGATGAATCTATGATAAAATACAGTGCATCCGGAAAGTATTCACTGTCTCCACATTTTGTTATGTTACAGCCTTATTCCAAAATGGATTCAATTCTTTTTTTTCCTCAGAATTCTACACACAACACCCCATAATGACAACGTGAAAAAAGTTTACTTGAGATTTTTGCAAATTTCTTAAAAATAAAAAAAACTGAGAAATCCCATGTCCATAAGTATTCACAGCCTTTGCTCAATACTTTGTCGATGCCCCTTTGGCAGCAATTCCAGCCTCAAGTCTTGTTGAATATGATGCCACAAGCTTGGCACACCTATCCTTGGCCAGTTTGGCCAATTCCTCTGTGTAGCACCTCTCAAGCTCCATCAGGTTGGATGGGAAGCGTTGGTGCACAGCCATTTTAAGATCTCTCCAGAGATGTTCAATCAGATTCAAGTCTGGGCTCTGGCTGGGCCACTCAAGGACATTCACAGAGTTGTCCTGAAGCCACTCCTTTGATATCTTGGCTGTGTGCTTAGGGTCGTTGTCCTCCTGAAAGATGAACCGTCGCCCCAGTCTGAGGTCAAGAGCGCTCTGGAGCAGGTTTTCATCCAGGATGTCTCTGTACATTGCTGCAGTCATCTTTCCCTTTATCCTGACTAGTCTCCCAGTCCCCACAGCGTGATGCTGCCACCACCGTGCTTCACTGTAGGGATGGTATTGGCCTGGTGATGAGCGGTGCCTGGTTTCCTCCAAACGTGACGCCTGACATTCACACCAAAGAGTTCAATCTTTGTGTCATCAGACCAGAGAATTTTCTTTCTCATGGTCTTAGAGTCCTTCAGGTGCCTTTTGGCAAACTCCAGGCGGGCTGCCATGTGCCTTTTACTAAGGAGTGGCTTCCGTCTGGCCACTCTACCATACAGGCCTGATTGGTGGATTGCTGCAGAGGTGGTTGTCCTTCTGGAAGGTTCTCCTCTCTCCACAGAGGTCCTCTGGAGCTCTGACAGAGTGACCATCGGGTTCTTGGTCACCTCCCTGACTAAGGCCCTTCTCCCCCGATCGCTCAGTTTAGATGGCCGGCCAGCTCTAGAAGAGTCCTGGTGGTTTCAAACTTCTTCCACTTACGGATGATGGAGGCCACTGTGCTCATTGGGACCTTCAAAGCAGCAGAAATTTTTCTGTAACCTTCCCCAGATTTGTGCCTTGAGACAATCCTGTCTCGGAGGTCTACAGACAATTCCTTTGACTTCATGCTTGGTTTGTGCTCTGACATGAACTGTCAACTGTGGGACCTTCTACAGACAGGTGTGTGCCTTTCCGGATCAGGTCCAGTCAACTGAATTGACCACAGGTGGACTCCAATGAAGCTGCAGAAACATCTCAAGGATGATCAGGGGAAACGGGAGGCACCTGAGCTCAATTTTGAGCTTCACGGCAAAGGCTGTGAATACTTATGGACATGGGATTTCTCAGATTTTTTATTTTTAATAAATTTGCAAAAACCTCAAGTAAACTTTTTTCACGTTGTCATTATGGGATGTTGTGTGTAGAATTCTGAGGAAAAAAATGAATTGAATCCATTTTGGAATAAGGCTGTAACATAACAAAATGTGGAAAAAGTGATGAAGCGCTGGGAATACTTTCTGGATGCACCGTACAAGGGGCACCTTTATTTCTGCCAATATATGCCAGACAAGGCCACAAAGTATGGCATAAAGGATTTTGTACTGGCAGAAGCAAACACTGATTTCTGCCTGAAAGTAATCACATATACAGGAAAGTATTCCTGTCAGAGAGAGAACTGTCCCTTGACAAGTCAGGGTGTGCTGGAGCTGCTTCAGGGCTATGAACATTTGGGTCATGTTGTGTACATTTGGACATTTTTTATACATCACCAGAATTGTTCATAGAGCTACAGAGTAGGGGAATTGGAGCTTGTGGCACAGCGAGGGTGAACAGGAGACACAGGCCTTCACAGACTGAAGAGGTAAAGAGGTGACAATCCGGTTTTCATGCGGGTGGATAACTTGGTGGCATTGGCACGATGTCAAACGGGTGACTTGTCTCTCTACAGTACACACTAGCAATACATGTGAGAGAGTGCAACAGCAGACAACTGAAAAGGAAACATCAGTGCAACACGTATTGTAAGCAGTGTAACGTGGCAATGACTGCAACTGGCTGCTTTGAGCGAGATCAGACTGGGCAGGACTTTACTGTGTAACATGTATGTAAAATCTTATAGCATGCAGGCTCATACAACATGCAAGACAGTAACATTTGTCAAAAGTAAATATTTTTTGCTGATTTGGTATGTTAAACCATTGCTTTGTGTTCTTTTTTAAAAAACTTAGTTTTTGGAAAAATATTCAGCCCTGGGAAAAAAGAAACAAAAACAAATTAGCCCTGAAAGAGTTAATCCCCGGCTATTCCAACAGCACTTTCCACTTCCTCTCAGCTCTTTCTGTCAACGTGTTTTTCTCAACCTCTGGTCCTTCTGACGGTTAAGAAAAAGTGCAAATGAGGTGGAAAAAAAAGTGTGAAGCCTCCAACAGTCCCACAGACACGGACTCCAGGGGCCTCATGTATAAACGGTGCGTACGCACAAAAATGTTGTGTAAGCCAATTTCCATGCTCAAATCATAATGTATAAAACCTAAACTTGCCATAAAGCCACGCGCATTTCCACGCCAGCTAAATGCTTGGTGTACGCAGGTTCTGCGCTTGGTTTTGCAGACTGGCGGCACCCAGCGTCAAAGCAGTGCTACTGTTCCTGTGTGGTTACACTTTCTTTTTTAGATCCACATCCCTGACTCAGCTTTATAAATACACTGAAATTAACTGCATATTGTTTATTAGTTTAAGGCATCTGATTGTAATTAACCTGTAGCAACATAACAGTCCACAGAATGGTCAAACTATTCCAAATACCATCACTGCTTTAGTGTTGTTACTCTCACTGCACCTTCTTCTTCTTCTTCTTCTTTCAGCTGCTCCTGTTAGGGGTTGTCACAGCAGATCATCTTTTTCCATATTTCTCTCACTGCACCACTCAGAGTATTTATATCACTGTATCTGAGTGTGAATCACAGCTCTACAGCAGCTGATCGGAAAGAGAATTATCGGTATATAGCATCAAGCACGCTGCCTCAGCCATGCTGTCTATTTGAACTGCCCCCATACGACAAACACTTCAGAGCCTTTCCTGTACGGACCTCGTGGTTCACAAACAGTTTCATCACAAGAACTCTAAAAGCACTCAATCAGTCCATCAAGTGCTCCTTGTAGAACTGTTAGTACTTATAAGTACAATCACCTCACTGTAAACATGCGATACAGTTATAATATTACACAACCTGAGCCACTTTATAAAGTGCGTATTTACATATGATGACGATATCGTGTTTAAGATGAAATACAGCAAAATATGTTTATTATATTATACAGATAAAACTTTAACTTCATTTAAATAATCTATATTGTTAACAATTAAACATGTGAGGAAACGGTGGCGCAGCGCTAGTGAGGTGCTGGCGCTCTGTTCACAGATTGTTCCTGCCTTGCGCTGTATTCTTGCTGGTGCTGATGCGACACTGGAAAGATAGATGGACAGAAAAATTAAACACGTACTACAAAGATATTTCAATGTTCCTTAAAAGTTTTGAAGAATCGGCGTTCTCAGCTTACAGATGGCTTAACGTCTATTACAGAGCTGCTTGTGTGGCAATTGGGTATTTGGAGAAAGAAAAGTAAGGACAGGAATTGGAGGTTAGTACGTTTGAAAGAGACAGTACTGCTACAGTAAAGTATTTCATCGAAGGTCACACACGGCGCAGCAAGCATCTTGTGTGAGACAGGAACAATCTGTGGATGGGGTGCCAGATCGTCACTATCACTGCGCCACCATGTTCGCATGTTTAATAACATGCTTTAACTCCTATCATCATGAAAATGATATCACGTATACATCTCAGTATTTTAATTATTTAGAGAGCTGTAATATCACGCATGTAATGGATTCTGTGTCCTGTCGGAGGAAGAGAAAGCCCATTTAAGAAGCATGTAGTGATTCACACACACAGAGCACATAGAAGATCAAATACAATACAAAGCATTTAATGTGCTACTTTAGTTACAATGGGATTTGAGAAACTAGTAAACAATTTTAAGATGAAGTTTACGATGTTCTACTTTAATGACAAACTACATGATTGAAGTGGAAATTTTAAGATTGAAGTTGACATTTCATGCTTTTTTTCCCACTGTGTCCCTATTTTTTTTCTCTGTACCCTAATAATCTTTCGTGTGACACTCAGACGGTGGGTTATGACTCCCCTTTTCACGGCAACTTTGATATCTGACCACTTCTTTTTTAATTTCAGGCACTGTGCGACTTTGTGAACTTGAGCTTTCGAGTTTCTCCGACACGCTATGTCACTCGATCAACTTCCTTTGGTTGTTTATCCCACTGTTTAAACCAACCAATAGTACGTTTTTCTTTGCCTCCACTTGGTATTCACTGAAATTCTTCTATTTCCTCCCGTGCTTTTGCCATTGTCTTTTCACAGAATGCTGAGCTTAAGGGCTATTTATATTGATTTGCATATTCAAAGAGGCGTAATTCTGGGAGGAGTTTGGGTGGGGCAGCAGGCGTGTGCACATGCGGTACTTTTCATGCTGACCGGGATTTATGGAGCGGAAGGACGTGGAAGTTGGTGTTAGCACAGATTTATGCATCTGGATTTCTTTGTGCGTACAAACATTTCTGCTTTTGTCCTTACACCATGTTATAGTGTGAGTTCTATGCACGGTGTTATGCATGAGGCCTCAGGACTTTTCCTAGCCTGCCTCACCACAGGCAGCCTGGCCTTCAACTCCATAGGTAGGTTTAGTCCCGGGGAGCTGACTTTGAAACTGTAATTATATATATATATATATATATATATCTCCATCCATCCATTTTCCAACCCGCTGAATCAGAACACAGGGTCACAGGGGTCTGCTGGAGCCAATCCCAGCCAACACAGGGCACAAGGCAGGAACCAATCCCGGACAGGGTGCCAACCCACTGCACTATATATATACAGTATATATTTATTTAGTGGTAAGCAGCCCGGACACAGACAGGCAGAGATCGTTGGTTCAAACCCACACATGTTTATCTACAATATTTATTATTTACAAAGGTGCACACAACCCCAAAACTCCCCCAAAGTTCAGGCCTCTCACACAATGCCTCCTTCACCACCTCCATTCCTCTCCACCAAGCTCTGTCCTTCTCCACTCCCGACTCAAGCCACTGAACGGAGTGAGGTGGCCCCTTTCATAATCACCCGGATGTGCTCCAGGTGCCTCCCCATAATCTGCCACCGGCACTCCCCAGTGTGGTGGAAGAACCGGCTGTGCACCTGGAAGCACTCTGGGTGTCCCTGGTTGTCTTCCCTCCAGTACTTCCGGGTGTGGCAGAAGTGCTGAGGACCAGGGTTTTCCAGGCATCAGGGCACCCCCTGGCTTCCAAGCTCATTTCCCGTGGTCCCCAAAGCCACCAGGACGGTTGCCCTCTTGTGGTCTGGAGGAGGCGTAATTCCTCCTCCGGTCCTTCCGGGCATCCCGACTGGGTGTCAGCCCCAATATATATATACAGTATATATATTATATGTATTCATATGTCTGAATCCCAATAGGATTATTTAGATGCTTACCTACCAGGTAACACTTGTGGTTGGTTGGACAGTTGGCAAACATCTGCCATGTCCTCTCAGTTCCAAGAAGCAGTTCATAGATATTTGACAAAGAACCTGCCAAATAATCTGAAGAGTACACGACACGTGTTTCACCCTAAGTGGGGCTCATCAGGCTTCACCTCAGGCACTGACACTGACGTCTGAGCTTTGATCCCCGTAAGTGCAAGCAAAGGCGCATACAGCTGATGAGCACCACACGTGTCGTGTATTCTTCATATTATTTAGCAGGTACTGCATCATAAATATATATATATATTGTCACAGATGTGCACTTAGGAGGCAGTCAACAAGCCCTGAGGTGGGTGATATAATACCAGATAAGAGGTTGATTTGCAGTACTGATGTCTCTCTCTCTGTCTCTACAGAACAAAAGAAGAAAAATAATAATAGCAGTCACTCACCAACGACACGTCCGGTAGCAGAAAATGGCTCCATAGAGACCACTCCTTCTGTGATGACATCACTGCTGGTCCATTTTTTTTTGATGACATCATTGTGATGACGTCACTTCCGATCCCCGTTAATGTCACTTCCGTGTCTGTCTGTAGCCGGGCTGATCTTCTACTTTATTTATATATTTATTGTCACAGACGCACACATGGGAGGCAGCAGGGGGGCTAGTTAATGTTGAAACGCTGGTGTAAAGGGCTAATCACGTGCACTGATGCCTCTTCTCCCTCCTTACAGGAACAAGGAAGACCGCATCCACTTCCTCTTCCGACTCGAGGCCACACCCTCCACTGACCTCACTTCCGCTTTGTCCCTCCAGATGACCCGCCTCTTCCTCCCCCTCAGCTACAAAAGCCCCTCAGCTCTGCTCTGTCATTCAGTCCTGTTCTTGTGACTCCATCTTTTTTTGATCACTCGACGGAGTGTTACGGATCTTTTCTCTTCCAACAACCCCACAATATACGGGGTGGATCCCCCCAAACCGTTACCCTTGTTCTTTGCTTTCTTTACAATATTCGAAGGATTACCCAAAAACAGCTGGAATCTGTGCCTGGCGCTCAATCTTGACTTAGTTGTGAATTTCACCGCTAGGTGAGGCACACTTACAATATTCTGTGCCAGTCTGCTCTGTGTTGTTCGTACGCCATTCATTCCGTGTCAGTTTTTCTTGGTGCTTATTAAATGTGTTTTGTGATTTTTGTGACGGGTGATCATAAAGAACAGCGAGTCTGCATTCAGTTTTCTTTTCTCTTAGGGAAAACAGGGGCTGAAAGTGTAGTGATGCTTGAAACGGCTTTTAAAGAGGAAGCTTAACGTAAAACACGGGTCTTCAAAATGAGGGGAAACGTCATAAGACTGTCAATTTTTGCAATGATACCAAACTAGCAGATAATGGAGAACCTGCGTAATCATTAGAAAGGAATCGGGGTTGAACTTTCCACAGTATATACATACAGTTAGGTCCATAAATATTTGGACAGAGACAACTTTTTTCTCATTTTGGTTCTGTACGTCACCACAATGAATTTGAAATGAAACAACTCCGATGCAGTTGAAGTGCAGACTTTCAGCTTTAATTCAGTGGGGTGAACAAAACAATTCATAAAAATGTGAGACAACTAAAGCATTTTGTGAACACAATCCCTTCATTTCAGGGGCTCAAAAGTAATTGGACAATTGACTCCTTGGCTATTTCATGGGCAGGTGTGGTCAAGTCCGTCATTATGTCCTTATCAATTACGCAGATAAAAGGCCTGGAGTTGATTTGAGGTGTGGTGCTTGCATGTGGAAGATTTTGCTGTGAACAGACAACATGCGGTCAAAGGAGCTCTCCATGCAGGTGACAGAAGCCATCCTTAAGCTACGAAAACAGAAAAAACCATCTGAGAAATTGCTACAACATTACGAGTGGCAAAATCTACAGTTTGGTACATCCTGAGAAAGAAAGCAAGCACTCGTGAACTCAGCAACACAAAAAGACCTGGACGTCCACGGAAGACAACAGTGGTGGATGATCGCAGAATCATTTCCATGGTGAAGAGAAACCCCTTCACAACAGCCAACCAAGTGAACAACACTCTCCAGGGGGTAGGCGGGCATATCGATATCCAAGTCTACCATAAAGAGAAGACTGCATGAAAGTAAATCCAGAGGGTGCACTGCAAGGTGCAAGCCACTCATAAGCCTCAAGAATAGAAAGGCTAGATTGGACTTTGCTAAAGAACATCTAAAAAAGCCAGCACAGTTCTGGAAAAACATTCTTTGGACAGATGAAACCAAGATCAACCTCTACCAGAATGATGGCAAGAGAAAAAGGATGGAGAAGGCGTGGAACAGCTCATTATCCAAAGCATAGCACATCATCTGTAAAACACGGTGGAGGGAGGCAGTGTGATGGCTGCCAGTGGCACCGGGACACTCGTGTTTATTGATGATGTGACACAGGACAGAATTCTGAGGTGTTCAGAGACATACTGTCTGCTCAAATCCAGCTAAATACAGCAGTCACATTGATTCATGATACAGATGGACAATGACCCAAAACATACAGCCAAAGCAACCCAGAAGTTTATTAAAGCAAAGAAGTGGAAAATTCTGGAATGGCCAAGTCAGTCATCTGATCTTAACACAACTGAGCAGGCATTTCACTTGTTGAAGACTAAACTTCAGACAGAAAGGCCCACAAACAAACAGCAACTGAAGGCCTGGCAGAGCATTAAAAAGGAGGAAACCCAACATCTGGTGACGTCCAGGAGTTCAAGACTTCAGGCTGTCATTACCAGCAAAGGGTTTTCAACCAAATATTAGAAATGAACATTTGATTTCCAGTTATTTCATTTGTCCAATTACTTTTGAGCCCCTGAAATGAAGAAGGGATTGTGTTCACAAAATGCTTTAGTTGCCTCACATTTTTATGCAATCGTTTTGTTCACCCCACTGAATTTAAGCTGAAAGTCTGCACTTCAACTGCATCGGAGTTGTTTCATTTCAAATTCATTGTGGTGACGTACAGAACCAAAATTAGAAAAAAGTGGTCTCTGTCCAAATATTGATGGACCTATCTGTATATACTGCCCCTTCTACTTATGTTCCAGGGTAGCAGCCATGGCCTCCTCAGTACCTCCCCCGGGACACTGCCTCACCACAGGCAGCCTGGCCTTCAACTCCATAGGTAGGTTTGGAGCTGACTTTGAAACTATAATTATATATTATATATTATATATATATATATATATATATAGTGGTAAGCAGCCCAGACACAGACAGGCAGACATCGTTGGTTCAAACCCACACACGTTTATTGCCCCGAGTGGCAGCCTCCCTGGTTGACGATGGTGCCTCAGTTTCCCTCAGAGGTTCCAGGGGAGATGGAGTTCTCCACAACCCTGTTGGGATCTGGGGTGGCTGCCAGGGGGTGCTGCATGAATCCTGGAGCCAACCTGGACCCCGCTACAGTCCCGCCCGGAAGTGCAATTAGCAAGAGGTGATCAAGCACCTGGAGCACTTCCGGGTGGGCTATAAAAAGGGCCAGCATCCACTACTCAGGGGCCAGCATCGGGATGAAGAGGACGAGGTTGCCTGGGAGGAGTGGTGGTGCCAAGGTGGAGAGCTGTGTTGTTTAAATTAAGTGCTTTTGGGACCGTGTTGTGGCTGGAGATTCACGTGCCATCCAGAAGAAGAAAATAAAGTCTGTGTTTGGATTTTACACGTGCCTCTGTGTCAGTCTGTGCCAGGTCGGGTGCTATATAGCGCCTTTATCACGATATATATATATATATAAATAAATTGTTGGGGATGAGCAACCTGTATACTTGAAAAAGCTGTCAACAGAAAGAAGGCACAAGTAGGCCAAAGCAGAACGGACTGACCGGCTGCCCTGTAGATGTGGCTGAACGGAGGAAGAGGTGGAGTCAGGGAGGCCGGAACAGGAAGTGAGGTGGCAGGAAGGCGGGTTCTGGGTATCAGATATGACTGGTGGGTGGACTGGTGGTGATGTCATTGAGAGGGCGGGGCTTCAGCTGGTCTGCAGGGGGACAAGAGGAGAAAGGATCAGGTGGCAGCGCCAACCCCTGGCCTGACGGAGAAACCACACTAAGTGGGCCGTGTCTGTCCCATGTGCCCGCGTGTGTGACACGATGTATTTATTTCTCCTGTGTTTTTGCTATTTACTCATTTCCTGGATTTTTGTCACCCTTTGCCCTGTTTTATTATTTTATATTTGGGCGCTTAATTCTTTGAAGGCATCGCCTTCTGTGTCTTTTCAGAGCCTTTCATTTTATGATGAATCTTTTATTTATAAACTTTCCATATTTGTCGTTTTGTGACTAGTCAGGACTTGATGGTCCCCCCCCCACACACACACACACACACTCTCATGTTTGTTTGCTAAGGAATTCCCCCCCCCCCCCCAAGCTGCAGCCGAGGACTGATGACAAAGGTGACTCTTTGGATGTTCAGCCTCCTAAGTAGGAGACGATTAGTTGAAGATTCAACGCCATCTGGAGCCACCAGGTGGCAGCACCAGAGAATGAGCGTCGGGTTTCATGACATAAAACCTGATGCAGGCGGCCAGAGCCGCACATAGAGAAAAGTTACAGAAGGCAAGAGGGGCTGTCAGGGCTGTGGTGGTCTGCCGCACGTGATGTCGCTAAGTGTTTATCTCCCGAGCACTTAGGAGGAATTGCTTTTTCCAGACCTGAGCATTTGAAAGCTGTCATGTCCGCTGGAGGACTGCCTGTGACGAGACACACTCTATAATTATGACTCATTAAGAGACACAGACACAGCAAGCCATCGCCAGCTGAAACGCAACTTATCACCCGGCGCCGGTCCACGGCCCGCACCTCCTGCAGGGTGGCGTGCTGCTTTCCTGTCACTCCCAGATATAATGAAGCGGTGGCAGTTTTCCACTCCGTTAGCATTTCATTTATTTTGGACATTTTCTCCTGTTTTCCGTTTGAAGCGTTCAACTTTGTTCATCTTGCGCTCCTGCTGGTGTTTGAAGGGTCTTTTAGAGGTGAAAGGTGCTATATATGTTTTAAGTGCCATCGTGGATGGACGGGGATAGAGGGAGGGAGGGAGGGCGAGTCCTGGCCAGGCTGGGAGGCCATAACAGGATAACATGGAATGAGGGTTAGGATTAGGGAGAAGGATGAGTGGAGCAGCTGGGGGAGGTTTCTTCTCCATGGCAGTTCCTCCCCACTGCTGTAGATGGCGGTGCTCATCTGGTGTGAATCTGCTGTGGACACCCGCAAGGGTTCATGGGAATCGTAGTCCAGAAAGACAGGGCACTGCAGAGAGAGGGACCACCTGTTATTATGGGGCTGCTATATGACCCAGAAGTACGCCCGGGTCCATCATAAAAGGACGCCGTCCAGCCTCCTCCAGCTGAGTGAGAGTCGGGAGTAGCGGGCGACACTCAACTGGAGGCGGAAGGAGGAAGAAATTTACTGTGTTTGGAGTTCTTTGGCTGGCATTTGTGCATAAAGGGGTTGGTGAAAGATAAAAAAAAATATTTCATTTGAACCCGGAATTGTGTCTGAGCTTTGGGCTCAGTGGTGCCCCCCTGTGGTCACAGTGTATAATAAATTAAAAGTAAACTGTAAAAACGCCTCCATTTGGGAGTGAAGGCTTTTCAGAGTGCGCATCACAAGTGTGACCTGCACACCGCGGGGTGGCCCAGTTGTCCCTCGTCCCTTTATTTCCGGTGGCACGACAGAGCAAGCCCCCTAAAGTGGTTCATGTTGCGAGTTGCACCTCATAACCCCTGAAAAAGAGAGATGGAGTGGGCACAGCGGTATCTGCTCCAGCCAGAGGATGCCAGTTCAGTTCCAATGGCGGGCACTTCACCTGCCCATTTGCTCATTTTGCTGTGAGCGGCCGCTGTGTGTAATAAACTCCAGTCTGTCCGTATGCTTTACTTATTTTTATTTCTTAGAGAGTCGATTCTTATTGTTACTTTCGTGTTTTGTTTCCTTGTTGACTGCAGTTGTCATGGTGATGCCATCACAGGAAGTGGCGCCGGCTCCATTTTCTCAACTCTTGATGTTTCTTGGTGTCAGTTTGGTGCCGTTGCTCGAGGAAGTCCTAGCGGTTAAGGTTGGGGTTCAGTTACAACTTCCTTCTGGTTGTTGGTTTGCCATTCCTGTCTTGTGGCTTCGTTTTGCCTTCCTGGTCTGCTGGACGTCATCCCGGGGGTCTTTCACAATCATCCCCTCACAAGAATCCATGCACAAAGTACAAAGTCTGCTCAGATGATGACGATGATGATGTCTGTCAGGTTGACATCTAAGGGGGGGGGGACGTCAGTCAGGGGCCACCACGCGTTGAGGTGCCACCTCTTTAATCCTGGTGGTGACAGGGGCTTGCTGCTGGCCACTTCTTGCAGATGTTAACCCTCCTCTGGACCCACCACCAGGGTCTCTAGCTCTTCTTACCCAGTCCAGTCCTGCTGTCCTCAGAATGCCCCCAGTTCTTATTTCTCTTCCTTTTTAGTACATTTAGGACTGAATCCAGGAAAGAGCTGTGGGCATCGGGGACAAACTCCCGTTGGCACAGAAATGCAAAACCAAACCAACTCTTGGGGCGTAAACGGTGGGCTCTTCGAATGAGAGGTCCATCCTGAGTGACGCCTTGAGACTTATAGGCGTTGGACCGGAAGGGGCAGAGTCAGCTGCCCTCACTGGGGGGACTTCTTGGAACAGGAGATGACCCCCACTCCTCCCATCCTGGATTACATACCTCTGATGAACCCGCTTTGTGATCCTCTGACACGCATGTGTGACACCACCACAAACGAGCGGCGCTCTTCTCCATGGGGCTGCCGTCTCTCTCTCTCTCTCTCTCTCTCTGCGTACCACCGCCTGCATTCTTGTATGTCGACAGTCGGGCACACCTCTCCAGACTCCGCCTACCTGTGTGACGGGTCACTCGTCAATGTAGCATTCAGCCCCGCCCACCATTCTGCAGACAGTATCGTATGTTAAGCCACGCCCGCAAAGGGGCACAGCACCAATTAGAGGCATTAAGAGTGGGTGTCACAACTAACCTCCTCCCGTCGCTCGGTGGTCTGACATGGGGGTGCCACAGATGGACCCCCCGCCACATTAACTATAATATGAGGTAAGGATTTAGACCTTTGCTTCACCCGGGTGTTAATCTCTTTTTCACACTTCAGCTCTATGGGGGCACCATAGAGTTGGGGGGGGGTGACCTCTGACCTCTCAGCCAGTCGAGTCCCAGTCTCAAGTCGTCCTTTAGCCCGTAGTGTTGACAGCTTTATATTTGGATGTACCACAATCCTTAAGGTCACATGGCTGGATCAAAGGTGACAAATAAGGACACAAACAGGGAGAAAGAAAGAGTCTACAGGACATCGCGGGCTGAAGCTTGCAGGACGTCTCTGTCGGCTGACCATAAACCATTGAGCCCACAATGCAATGGAGTGGAAGCCCACCCAGGATGTCGCATTTTGTCGAGACCTCCAAAGCTCACAATGTAACTTGAGAAGAAGCAACTCAGCTGGCCAGTGACCGAGCTCGATGGTCACCTCACGCTGCCCGATGTCCCACTAGGGGTGGGAGGTAACTCAGTGAGGTACCAGGATGTTGTTGTTTTTTTTTTTTTTTTCGCTCATGCTTACCGGCCCCCCTTGTTGGTTCCACCACGGTGTAAATTGCATTTATTTCAAGTAGGCTGCTAAGACCTAGAATCCAATTCTATTAACACTTCTATTTCTGAATATGCAGTCCTGTTTCATAAGTGAAACTATCACACCTGACTCGTCTATTTATTTATTTATTTATTTGGCTGACGCCTTTCACCAGGGTGGCTCACGAGGCCTGAGGTGCCTGCAGTTCCATTTCACAGGCAGGTGAAGTGACCCGCTTGTGGTCACGTGGTGTCAGTAGTGGGATTTTAAGCCACCAGCTCAGAATCAGAAGTCCAAAGCCGTCCCCACTACGCCACACCGCCTGCCTCGTTGATGAAGCAACTAAAAAAAAAGAAATAAATGTAAAGACGTGCCGCCGTTATAAACAGTTAACGCAACCCCGAACGCCTCTGAATTTCATGCCATGTGCACATTTTCCAACTTGTTAAATACTTCAATCAAACGTGCAGGGCTGTCATCGCTTCTCTTTCGGCGTAATGGCAGTTAGTTAATCATAAGACGCCGTCGAGTCGCGTATTGCACAGCGCCTCTCGCTAACGAACGGTTTTAGAACGCCGCACGAGTGAAGCCGCGCTTTCTGCCTGCTTTTATGCTCCATCATGTTTTATAGCTTTGTTTTTCTCCCTTTTGTCTCCGCTTGAACATCCACAAGCCCACCGAGCGAGTGTGATGAATAATGGAGCCGGGAGACGTCTGAAATGTGGCCCCCTCACTCTTACAGATGGTGCAAAGACGCACTAATTGTCTACCATAATTAGGCAGGGTTTCCAAATGAGACAGCACTGTGGATTGATTAGGCAATTCGTTAGGCCGCGGAAAGTTCTGGAGTCTTTAAGAGGCTCCGGCAAAACTTGAACATAGCAAGACGTTTTTCAGGAGGGTCTCGTTTGAAAAGCACCTGTGCTTCTAGTGGGTCGGTTCAAGGAGGTCAGTTCAGTCCTGCCCGAGACTGCATCGCTTCACCTTCTAATGGTCCATACGGCCATGCGAGACCACCAGAGTGAATATGACGTGTGGTTAGCAGGGGGCGCTGCAACTCCCCAGACTCCTGACACAAAGGCTCAGACACGAGTGTAATGGCAAATATAGAGCTTATATTTGTGTGAAACGCTTACGAAGAAGGGTTTCCCACACCACAACTGCTATTGCAAGCAATTACACAGCAGTTCTTTTGTCTTTTCCTGTCAGCCTCCCCTGTGCTTCGTCCACCTCCTCCCGACTGTACACTGATGAAGTTGGCGCATGTGACCAGTTTGATGACCCCCGTGGGGTGTGGACCACCTAGGCCTTCCCAAGGTCAACAATCTCCTTCCTCTGTTATCTTGTCGGCATTACGAGACAGACTGCTGCACTTGCTGACTCATCCCCACCGCCATTGTGTCATCAGCAAAACTGGTGTTACAATCGTGAGTCAGCAGAGTGAAGAGAAGTGGGTTGAGTACACGGCTCTGGGGGGCACCAGTGCCAGGCATGATGGCACTTCAGAGGGTGTTTCCCATCTGGTCTCGCTGTCAGGAAGTCCAAGATTCAGCTGCACAAGGGAAGGGTTTCAGCTGAGCAGACTGAGCCTATCCTATGAGCTTCAGAGAGATGATGGAACGCTTAGCTCCTCTGAAGAGACACCAAGGAATTCCAAAGGCAGCTCCGAGATCTCATCTCTCCAATGTGTCCGGGATTTGCCTTGAGGTCTCTTCCTCCTCCTCCTCCTCATCCTCCTCCACCTGGCTGGATGTGCCTCAAACACCACCTTAGGCATCACTCCACCACCTCCAGGGGCTCCTTATGATGTGAAGGAGCAACAGGTCTACTCTGAGCTCCTCTGGAATGTCTGCACCCAATCCTAATCCTAACCCTCACGCTGTGCCCATATAGGTGGCACCACCTCAGAGTGGTTACGGTCCCAGCACTTTGAGTCAGTTTTGGCATCCGGGGATCGCTTTGCAGAGGCCACCCAAGCCACAACGTACCTCCTGCAGGTGACGGGCCCACTGGAGGACATGCAGTATACTTGGAGACTAAGGGCGCAAACCAAAGCCAAAGGCCATCATGTTCTGTGCCACATGTGTTATATCGGCGATCGTTTTGATTTATAATCCATTATGCTTTCTCTGTTTCCATACAATGTTTTGTTGCTATGTGTGATGTTACTGATAATGTTGTTATTGTTATTATTATTATTATTGCTTTAATCAGACATGTTGTAGGTTAGCCCTGCTGTCTCTATTGATTCACATCAATTCCCAGTGGTTGTCCTTGTGGAGTTTGGATGCTCCGCCATATGGAAGAATATTTCAGACAAAACGTAAAAAAAATCAAACAAATATGCAAATCAATAAAAAATGCTGTGAAATGTGACAATAAATAAATTATAACAACATGAAACGTGAGTATAAGCAATTAAATGTGTCATGAAATATATTTTGGTTGCTGTTGCTCTTCAGGGATTTATGTCATTATTTCTCCATTTGTTTATTTTGGTGACACTCCACTCAATGTGAAGTAAGCCGTGACATGAAAACTGTCACCTTCACTCGCCAGAGTTACGTGGGCGGGTCTAGAGAGTCCTGCTGTAGCAGTGTTACCTAAGAACCGGACTACAATTCCCAGCAGCCCCTTGATCACTGTTCCATGGGGCAGCCTTTGGGGTTGCTGAGGCTTTTTTTGTGCCTTTTTGTTTCACCCCTCAATTGGATTCACCCCAAGGATTCCGCTGGATTTCGTGTTCTTGTCCTCGGCCGGCTTGTCTGTGTGACTTCGTTTGGGTTACAAAACGTCTTTGTCTTCGTAGCGCTCCAAACTTGTACACATGCCATCTTGGCAGGGCCGAGCGTTACATCATCTTGAGGGGGCTGATCACCAGGGATTTCACTTCAGTCGTCATCTTCGTCTGCATCTGAGGAAGTGGCCTGTGCTTTGGATCGTGTTGTGAGTGTTGATCGCTTAGCATTTTGTTAATTTTCGCCTGTTATGTGTGTTTGGTTAATTGATTTATTTTCACTGTCGAGGTTATGTGGGTGGGCTTCTGCGTTATTTTCTTAATTGCAGTTTTTTAAATCTGCCCTTTATTTGATGACGTCTTTATCGTTCATTTACTTAATCGCTGTGCGTTAGGGGTCTTTGTGTGTGAGAACTGACTTAGGGCTGGGGGTGTACCTGGAGACCCCCAAATATAAAACATATAAAACATGGGCACCTTGCACCCACTACACACTGTTTTGATTGATGAATGAATTGTTGGTGGTCTTATGCGGTCGGCTCGACCTTGGAATCCCGTGCCCCCTGCGCAGCTTAAAGTGCACGTCGGATATGAGTACACGAAAAGGGGTCCGCAGACACCTGCTGTGCGAAACAACGACTTTCACCCAACAAGATCCAAGCTCATCACTGGAAGTCTGCCCCTGAAATGTGGCACCATATGGCCAAAGGCGTCACAATCAGGGCTGACCTTTGGGGTCTTGTAGTCTTTTCCTATTACGGAGGAAATTTTGCTTATTTCCAGGGGTGTGGTCTCCAGGGTCGTGACCCTGACTTATCCAATCCTCTGATGAATCTTTCTGAGCTTTTACCGAATTCTCTTTGTGATTTATTTCCGTGTCTTGCCGGGTTTTCGACCCTCGTCTGAATTTCAGCTGCTTCGTTTTATTTTATTTTCGGTTGTTTTGCCTCTTTCCCAGTTTAACTCAAGAAATCTGTTTTCCTGCCAGGTCAGGAAAGTCCCGAATGATTCACGATTCTAAACACGGGAGATGCTGAAAGTCGCCCTCTCGACGTTGACGATGACCTAGAGAGACCGTTTACTTTTCAGGCCTCATTTGTGTTTTAACCTAAAGATGTCTCAAGCACAGAAGTCCCAAAATTGCTCAAAATGCCCAACTAGAGGGGGAAAATGTCATCAAAAACCCAGGCAGTCACACAAAGGGCCACATGGAGTCTTTACGAGTAAAAGATTTACTTTCAGAGAAGCTCAGTTAATTAGTGAAGAGCCCAAAAGGCGCAGCAGGGAAGGCCTGAAAAAGACAAAGGCAATCCAAGGAAAACAAATCCCGATTGGCATGTGATTGGCAAAACGGGCAATCAGATCAGGATATAGGAGTGAGGGCCAAAAATAGAGAAGGTCCACACCAGAGCAAATAATCCAAATATCCCGTAAAGTTGTCCTAAGTCGCCGTTACATTTCGCTGGCGGATTTCGAGTTTGAGGATTCTGATTCTCTCATTTGTTGCCCTGAATTCTTTATGGTTTATGTGCTGGATGCCATTTTAGGTCCTCATTGCCTCCATTTTAAGTTCCCATCGTCAGGTCGGCTTCCTTGCGTTTCTAGGGGCGTGGCCTCAGTGGTTAGGAGCATTTCGTAATCGACGTGACGTTTTGAAAGGACAGCCACCTCAAAACTCAATTAAAAAGCCTCACTCTGAACCTCCTCACACGTGTTCTTTTGATTTCCATTTTGTCTCTCATCTCGACTTCACATTCTATCGTGATTGTCCATTTTTCCTTATGCGACTCAAATAGCTGACCTGTCACTTTGTTGTCAGGACAGAAGTGAGTTGTTAGGTTGGGCTCGATAGTCGGATACAAAATGGCCGCCAAGGTGAGTCGTAGGAACTCCATAGCAACCATCACGACGACTGAAGCCACAAAATGGCCTCTGCCATAGTCGAAACAAAATGGCGCTCAAAAGTGAACCGCATTCTTACGTACCGCAGGGGTCCTTGATGTCCACATGAAAGAGAACAACACGGAGGGCAATGGAAATCACATCATCGGTGGACGAACTTCTGTGGTTTGAAAACTGGTTGCTGGTTGAGGTATCTGAGAAGCTTCGCCTCGAGGAATGACCTGACTGTTCAATCAAAGTCCATCACGATGACAGAAATGAGTGCAATCAGGCGATGGCCATCACACCATTTTACATATTAGGCACGGGAATGACTATGGTGGTCTTTAAGGGGCAGCACCTTGGCTGAGCAATGTGTCTGAGATATCTGTGAAGACACTGGTCGATTGACTGGCACGCTCTCAGGGCACATTACGGGCACATTGGCTGTTGCTGCCATCGGTGGGTTTCAGAGATGCATCTCCTCACCTGGGTGGTAGTCAGACAGACCACCTGGTCATTCAACAGACGGGGGAGTCGTGGAAAGGATAAAGTGAGGACATTTCCGGAGAATTACCTCTCATGTGGCATCTCGTGTGGCACTGACGGCCAGGTGGTGACCTCCAGAGGGAGCAGAAGTCATCAGAAGTCGAGTCCGAAGTGTGAAGTGGGTGTGGAAGAGGAAGGGGCGGGGCTAGCAGAGGTCAGGCCCAGAGTAATGTCATTCGTCTTCCGGAGAGTTCTCTCTCTCTCTCTCTCTCTCTCTCTCTCTCTCTCTCCTCCACTCTGCAGTGATGACGTCACACCAAAATCCTTTCCGTTTTTTTTTAGTGGGACGCCCCCTATGCTTGCGTGTTTTGACATTTTATGTGTTTCAAGGGTCCAAAGCTCCACCTGAAGTGTCCTCCCCAGGATTATTATAAGAGATCAATCCTCAGTCGGGTTCCAGAAGATCTGCTTGGACGTCAGCCGCCAGGTTGAACCCACGACGGGCGCCCAGGGCTTCGTTTTCCTACTCGAGTATCAAATTTGCGGCTTGGTGGTCTTATTATTATTATTATTATTATTTAAATGAAGTTGTTATAAATTTGGTTAAAAAAAATGAAAACGTTTGAGAGTCATTTGACTCGCTCGCCGTGCTTCGGCAGACAGGCGCTGGTACCAAACGCACGGATTCTTCGTTTATTTCATTTTATGTTTTTTTTTTTTTTCCTACCAAATAACTTGGAATTTGAATAATTGCATTTAATATTCCGGCTTACATGTCATCACACGTCTCGGCTACACGAGAGCACACACACGCCATCACAAGCCTATCATTGTCGTCTCGGAAGCAAGTCATCCGGAATGGAGGGGCCTTGTTGTGGAGGCCATGCATATGGATGAGCGGCACACGCGGTCGCCGACGGAGGAGCAGCCCGCCCGGCTGGGGCGCCGCTGCACGCGCAACACAAATTATTCACACTGAGCAAATTAGAGTTATGCTTGCTTAACAAGCCCTACAGCTTTCAAGAGTTGCAGTTTGATAATAGAATTTTTTTTTTTTTACATATATTAATGCTTCCACTCCATTAAACTATTGTGTTATTTTATTTAATAACTGTACTGAGATCCGTAAATCGAGAGAGAAAAGAGAGAGCCGTCCATGGCAACGGGGCTTGATTAGCCCTCAACGGAGATTGCGGCGGCCAGTAGAGGGTGCAAGTCCCACTTAACCGATTACGTGGAGGCAATTGACGCCCTTTGGAGGGGGTCTGGAGTGGAGCGGGGTAACGCCACTAGGGGGCGGTGGGCTGATGTCACTGCTTAAAGCAGATAATAAAAAGTCAAAAAGCACTGCAGCCTCAGTGGTAGGATTGGTCAGAACACGTGCAGTAGGCAGCAGGGGGTCAGACCACCACCAGGGGGCGGTAGGGCTGATGTCACTGTTTAAAGTAGATAATAAAAAGTCAAAAAGTGCTGCAGCCTGAATGGTAGGACTGGTCAGAACACGTGCAGTAGGCAGCAGGGGGTCAGACCACCACCAGGGGGCGGTAGAGCTGATGTCACTGTTTAAAGTAGATAATAAAAAGTCAACAAGCACCACAACCTGTGTGGCAGGACTGGTCAGAACACGTGCAGTAGGCAGCAGGTGGGTCAGACCACCACTAGAGGGCGGTAGGCTGATGTCACTGTTTAAAGTAGATAATAAAAAGTCAAAAAGTGCTGCAGCCTGAATGGTAGGACTGGTCAGAACACATGCAGTAGGCAGCAGGGGGTCGGACCACCACTAGGGGGCGGTAGGCTGATGTCACTGTTTAAAGCAGATAATAAAAAGTCAACAAGCACCGCAGCCTCAGTGGTAGGACTGGTCAGAACACGTGCAGTAGGCAGCAGGGGGTCAGACCACCACTAGGGGGCGATAGGGCTGATGTCACTGTTTAAAGCAGATAATAAAAAGTCAACAAGCACCGCAGCCTCAGTGGTAGGACTGGTCAGAACACGTGCAGTAGGCAGCAGGGGGTCAGACCACCACCAGGGGGCGGTAGGGCTGATGTCACTGTTTAAAGTAGATAATAAAAAGTCAAAAAGTGCTGCAGCCTGAGTGGTAGGACTGGTCAGAACACGTGCAGTAGGCAGCAGGGGGTTGGACCACCACTAGGGGGCAGTAAACCAGCACAACTCTAATATCACAACTGGAGAGTAAGAAGTTTCAGATGCATATAGGAAATGAAGGGAGACCAGGAGCCGATGTGTGCAGCATGTTACCAGTTGACAAACTACTGAAGAAAGTGTGACAAACTCTGAGTACTACCACTAGGGGGCAGTAGGATAAATTATTTAGGATGAAGAGCAGCCATCACCATGAAAGGGTAGAACCTTCAATCAAGTACAGGATATAAGGAAGGACCAGCAGTCATAACCCAGTCTGCATTCAATGTGTTTAGCATGTCACTAGGGGGCAGTCACATAAAATTACTCAATAAATCGTGACAAACTCTGAACCCTGAAGGAAGAAATCCCACCTAAGGACAAGCACCAGCATTTCAAAGTGGCAGTGCAGTAAAGGTACATAAAGGAATAGGAGAGAGTACGTCCACTAGGGGGCAGTAAGGCAAAGTGCTGCATGAAGTGAATCAGATGGAGGGTATGTAGCGGGTCAGTGGGGGGCAGTAGTGTGACATTATTGAGCCAAGTCTGATGTCTGTTGACCCTTGAAGGTAGTCATCCCACCTAACAACAGTGTATGTGGTAGGATGTGCCATACCATTAGTGAGTAACAGTATGCTGCAGGACGCGGTACGACCACTAGGGGGCAGTAAACTAACATTACTGTATGAAGAAGACCGAATATCACATGTGGAGGGTCAGCTATGTGCAGAATTTGGTAACAATGTCTAGTATGTAACCCCAAAAAGTAAGTAAATGTACATAATGGAATAGCAGAGAGTACCACCACTACGGGGCAGTAAGCCACGTGCCTCATGACGTGAATCAATACAGCAAATGGAGGGTATGTAACAGGTCAGTGGAGGGCAGTAGGGTGACATTATTGAGCCAAGTCTGATGTCTGTTGACCCTTGAAGGTAATCATCCCACCTAACGACAGTGTATGTGGTAGGACATGCAGTACCATTTGTGAGTAACAGTATGCTGCAGGACGCGGTACGACCACTAGGGGCAGTAAACCAACATTACTATATGAAGAAGATCAAATATCACATGTGAAGGGTTGAAGTGTCAACCATGAGCAGAATCTGACAACAATCAATGTCCAGTATGTAACCCGAAAAAGTAAGGACACTAGGGGGCAGTAGCCTGACATTACTGAATAAAGTTTAACATAGTTTGACCCTCAAAGATAACAATCCCATCTAAATATGACATATGTGGTAGGAAATGTGTCACCATTTGTAAGTGGCTGCCCATTAAATGCACAATATGTGGGAGGAGAGAGTACTACCACTAGGGGGCAGTAAGCTAAATTATTTATGACTAAGACCAACCTTCACCATGAAAGGGTAGAACTTTCACTCAAGATCAGGATAGGAGGAAAGACCAGCAGTCATAAGCCAGTCTGCATTCAATGTATGTAGCATGTCACTAGGGGGCAGTCACGTAAACTTACTGAATAAAGTGTGACAAACTCTGACCCCTGAAGCTAGCAATCCCACCTAAGGACATGCAGCAGCATTTCAAAGTGGCAGTGCAGTAAAGGTACATAAAGGAAGAGCAGAGAGTAATACCACTAGGGGGCAGTAAGCTAAAGTGTTGTATGAAGTGAATCAAACACAACAAATGGAGGGTAGAAGCTTCATTGAAGTACAGGATATGAGGAAAGACCAGGAGTCACAGGCCAGCCTGCTGTCATGGCTTGTAGCGGGTCACTGGGGGGCAGTAGTGTGACATTATTGAGCCAAGTCTGATGTCTGTTAACCTTTGAAGGTAGTCATCCAACCTAATGACAGTGTATGTGGTAGGATGTGCAATACCATTAGTGAGTAACAGTATGCTGCAGGACGCAGTACGACCACTAGGGGACAGTAAACCAACATTACTGTATGAAGAAGATCAAATATCACATGTGGAGGGTCAGCTATGTGCAGAATTTGGTAACAATGTCTAGTATGTAACCCAAAAAAGTAAGTAAATGTACATAATGGAATAGCAGAGAGTACCACCACTAGGGGGCAGTAAGCCACAGTACCTTATGAAGTGAATCAATACAGCAAATGCAGGGTATGTAACAGGTCACTGGGGGGCAGTAGGGTGACATTATTGAGCCAAGTCCGATGTCTATTGACCCTTGAAGGTAGTCATCCCACCTAACGATAGTGCATGTGGTAGGATGGAATGGCAGCCCAGTAAACATACAGTACAATAGGCTGCAGGACACAGTACGACCACTAGGGGGCAGTAAGCCAACATTACTGTATGAAGAAGATCAAATATCACAACTGGAGGGTTGAAGTGTCAGCTATGTGCACAAATTTGACAACAGTCAATCTCCATTATTTAACCCGAAAAAGTAAGTAAAAGTACATAATGGAATAGCAGACAGTACCACCACTAGGGGGCAGTAAGACAGAGTGCCTCATGAACTGAATCAGATACAGCAAATGGAGGGTAGAAGCTTCATTGAAGTACAGGATATGAGGAAAGACCAGGAGTCACAGGCCAGCCTGCTGTCATGGCCTGTAGCAGGTCACTGGGGGGCAGTAGGGTGACATTATTGAGCCAAGTCTGATGTCTGTTGGCCCTTGAAGGTAGTCATCCCACCTAACAACAGTGTATGTGGTAGGACATGCAGTACCATTAGTGAGTAACAGTATGCTGCAGGACGTGGTATGACCACTAGGGGGCAGTAAACCAAAGTGCTGCATGAAGTGAATAAGATACAACAAAGGGGAGAAGCTTCATTGAAGTACAGGATATGAGGAAAGACCAAGAATCACAGGCCAGGCTGCCATCAGGGCATGCAGTGGGTCACCTCGCTTCGGGGGGGCAGTAGCGTGACATTACTAAACCAAGTGTAAGTCCAACCTAAACAACAGTGTATAGGGTGGGACGTGTGATACCATTTGTGAATGGCAGCCCATGAAACATTCAATATGCTGCAGGATGCGGTACAACCACTAGGGGGCAGTAAACCGACATTACTGTATGAAGAAGTCCAAATATCACATGTGCAGGGTCAGCTATGTGCAGAATTTGACAACAGTCAATGTCCAGTACGTAACCCGATAAAGTAAGGTCACTAGGGGGCAGTAGCCGGACAGGACTGAGGATATTTTGACCCCAAGTGTATTTGTGGCTGCAAGTGCAGAAAATGAAAGGCTGGATGGAAGGCTGCGAGAGTCCAGAAGCCTGTGAAGTTTAGTGTTTGTTTGATCTTCTTCACATGTTCCCCCTTCATGTCCCCCTTTGCCCGATTCCTTCCTCTTCTTCCTCACTCTTGCTCTTTTTGATTTCATTTATGATCCTTGTAGACTCCAAATGCCGGAACCTGCATGCAGTGGAGCCCCTGGCCATGACCACCATAGAACTGAATGTGCTTGGTAGTCGCCAAGGCCTGGTGAGGATGGCAGGGCTGAGATTGCCCCCCCTCCCCGAGCCGCTCCCTCGACATCCAGAAGGTCTTTATCACTTGTCACTGCCTGGCCTTATGCCAGTGGGCACTCAAGATTGTGACATTGAGAAATGAGGGGTCTTTGGGTTCCAGGCTGGTCATCCTTCCTCCTTCTGCTTGGTGACTCTGCAGATTTCTGTCTTTTTTATCACCCTGTTGGTCAGCGTCCCTGGTGGGGGAAAACAAGCCCCTTTATGACTCAAAGAGTTAGAGAAGAAAATCATAAAAACGACAACCGACTGAGAACGCTCACCCATTAAGTCGAATTTATTTCTTAATAACATGTTCATTAGAGAGTTTGGGAATTAAACACTGGAAGATAAAAGTCGCGAGCATCTCAGAAGATGCCGGCTTGCAAGGTTCATTTCAAGGTCTCTCTCAAGGACCCTCAGGTTCAGACATGACGTCCCCACAGTCACCTCGTGTCCAGAATTGTCCCCCTGGTGTTCCTCAGCCGTGGCTCAGGTAACATGTTAGAGCCCAGGGGTGACCGGCCCCTCATGTAGCAGTGACACTGTGCCATTTGTGCCAGGTGGACCCCCGATTAACACAATTCTGAGCTGTGTGCTTTAAGGCTGAGTTGAGTCAAAGGCGCTATATTAGAATGAATCAAAGGAAGTGGGTTGCCTCTTCTTCTTCTTGAAGCTTTGATGCCACCCTACCCACCACTGTGCCCCCGGGTCTTCACTGATTCCTCAAGGCCTGCATGACCCTTTGCTTTATAAGGTGGCATAAAGGCACCTGACTGTCTTCTTATATCAACCCTAATCTCCAAGATCCTCCAAAATGGCATTGAGATTTGAAGACCCCTCAAGTCCTGTTGGCTGCCACACGATGTGGTCACTTACTCCATGCGATTCTGCCATCCAGCCATTTTAAGTCTTTGGACCAAAGGGGGCCATCACTAGGAGGGATGCCATTTTGTAAATCCTTCTGATGGGCACTCATTTGTTAGACGTGAAGGCCGTGAATACCCCACGTGTGCCCATCATCAGGCGAGATGTTCAGAATAAAGTGGGGCCATTCATTCACCATCAGTGAGCTACAGAAGTAAGGTGGCCACGTCTTTATAGCGCAGACAGATGGTGACAGCTTGCAGCAGAAGACGATAATAATGTGCCAGCTGTCGGTGACACGAGAGAAGATGACAAAGGGGACATTGGAGCAGATGGGCCCACTGAATGGGGGGAGGGGTAGGGATGAGTATGAAGACCAGGATGGGGGTTGATGCAGATGTCAGTAGACTGGCACCCCAACAAACAGGCGGGTATAGGTATGGGCACAGTGGGCATCAGCACTACCCTTCCAGATCACATTTGGCCATTCAGAGTGAGCTCTGCCTACTGGAAATTTTAGAAAGCTGGTTTGGTGCAACTGGCGAGGGGGGCAGGATGGCATCAGGGTACTGCTGCTGCCTCAAAATTCCAGCTTCCTGGCTTCCAATCCTGTTGGCTGTCATTGTCACTGTCATTGTCTGCAGTTTGCGTGTTCTCTGAGTGGCAATCCAGTTTTCAGCCTACAAACTCAAGATGTGTGCTTGGCGTAATTGTGTGTGTGTGTGTGTGTGTGTGCCAGTGGGCCCTGTGGTGGACTGCCAAGACCAAGGGTGCCTCCTGCCTTGTGCCAACTACTGCCCAGGTAGGCTCCAGCCCTGAACTGTGTGGCTTTCAGATTGTGTGTGATGCTCATACAAGAGGCATCCAAAATTGTTTAGCATGAAAATTAAAGGATGTGCCAAAGATAAAAGGGCCAGTGACTTAGCAGGACCTGAAAGGCGCTAGAAATGCATTACCTAGCTAAATTATATAGCGCCTTTCTTGTTATATACTCTCAATAAATATAAACCTACAGGCAAATATAATGCCTTGCATATCTATACATCTGTCTATTTCAGTAGCTTTCCTATCATCTACTCCAGATGGACACTGTGTTGTGAAAAAGTATGTGCCCCCTTCTGAATCTCCTCTGCTTTGCATATTTTACAGAATGAGCGGCCTCAGCAAATCAGATAAAAGACAAAATCAAACAAAGGGAACAAAGTGAGCACACCACACAGTTTTTAAACTGGGAATTTCTTTATTCCAGGAACAAAGTTGCCCAATGCCACCGTGTGAAAAAGTAATTGCCCCCATATTTTTAATATGCAGCTCAGTGCACCCCTTCTTATGGTTTGATGTCACTCTGTCATGTCACCCGCTCCTCTTTGCTTTAACTCAGACATTTTGGTAGATCAACAAATGTCACCTGCTCAGTTCAGTGTCTCTTCTGGATTCACGTCAGGACTTGGGACGAGGTCGGAGACGTTCACTTGTTGACTCACTTTTGAGTCCTGCTGCATAACCCGGTGATGCTTCTCCTTCAGCACGTGGACATGTGACTGGACGTTAAGCTGAAGAATATTCTGGTAAAGTGCAACATTTCTGGTTCATTACACTGACACCCCCACGTTTTACTGCCAATCTTATGCCAGTCATAGTGAAGTCCATAAAGTTCTACATCCAAAAGGACCAGGGAGGGGTTTCCTTGCACAGATGATCATCTATGGTGTCCTCCTTGCTCCTCTCCCAGGAATGCCATCTTTCCCTGGTCTTTGAACACAGCCCTCTAGGATCCCCTGTGACTTCTTGAGTGACTCATCTCTGTGCCCTCGGGGTCATTTTGTCTAACTGACCTGATACATTTCAGGTGTTCTCCCATTTACAAATAATGTCACCTTACAAATGGCTTTGTCGTCTATTTCTGACATTTACGATTCAGCAGCTTTTTCCTCACCTCTTCATGAATTTTGTTTGTTTGAGTCCTATCATATTTTTTTAGAAACCTTATGGTGACAACTTCTTTGTCATAGCGAGGGTCATGTTAGGTGAGCAGGTCTGTTGAGTCAGTTAACTCTAACCAGCTGTTTGAGGGAATACAAAGGGGGCAATTACTTTTTCACAGGGAAAAAAAGGTGTTGTTTTACTTTATTACTTCAATAAATGAAGTATCCATTGATAAACAGTGTTCTATATTTATTTTTCTATCACATATAATGCCTATCTTATCTATTTGTCTTCATTTTAAATATAAATGGAAATACACAATACATCAACTGTTAATCAAGCATTCAATGACTGCATATGTACAATTACAAAATAAATTAATAATAAGTCATGTCACTCAATATATAAATTATTCAACCTTTCTTATTCATAGAAATAGACCAACCCTCTGTCAATCAATCACTCAATCAACCAATCACACCATCCATCTTCACTTTATACCTGATTACACAACCAATCAACGATCCTCGTGTAGATAAACAACAACGCCCTGAAAAGGAGAAACAAACTAATTAATGAATGCAAATGCATTAATGAATCAATCAACCAATCAGCATTCTTTACATCATTACAAGTTGTTCCCATCAAAGCGTCGCCATGTTACATATTGATTTGCACACACAAGCAAGAACTCGACAGACAAGGCAATAATTAACCCTTTAAATCCACGATATAGTGCCTTTTCAATCTGGAGATTATATAGTGGCTTTTTAATCTATTATTATAATATGCCTTTCCAATGTATCTGTTATGTATTACTTTTTCAATTGTGAACGCTAGGGGTCGCTGTTGCTCCTTTAAACCCAACAGACAGACACTCAGGACACAAGCTAAAAGCACTGAGAAGTAATTTAAGTTCTTTCCTTCTAATAAACAGTGCCCTAAGCACCACAGCCACAATAAACAGACAAGTATATAAGCACAATACACAAATCTTTGATCTCTCTCACGTTCCTCCTCCACCCCTCCCAGAGAACTTTGTCCACCATCCACCCGACTCTGGCTTGCTTGCTGGGACTTCAGCAGTCCTTTATATAGTCCTTGACCTAAAAGTGCTTGTGCTCTTCCGTCCACGTGATTTGTCAGCACTTCAACAAACAGAGAATTCAACTTCTTTAATCAGCCTGGAAGTACTTTGGGGCTTCTGTCCTCGTGACTTCCTAGTCCTTTGAGATTTTAAGGGAAGCACGACTCCCCCGGTCCATCTATAGCATCCCCTGGTGGCACCCAACTGGGCTGAGATAGCGAACTTCAAGTCCCAAGATGCCCTGTGGGAAAATGGGGCACCACTACACTGCCATCTAGCGTCTTGGGGGAGGCAATGTCCACATGTAGCTGCCTTCCCCCAACCTTCCATTCTCAGGGTGTCCCAGCTGGGTTGAGCTGCTGGCCATCCCGTACACAACTCATTAATGATATAGTGCCTTTCCAATGTGTCTGTCCTATAGTACCTTATCTAATCTATTTATTCTATAGAGCCTTCTCTATTTATCTGTCATATAGCGCCTTACAAGTCTATTTGTCATATAGCACCTTTCAAGTGTATCTGTTATGTATTACTTCATTAATGATATAGTGCCTTTCCAATGTATCGATCATATAGTGCCTTATCCAGTCTATTTATTCTATAGAGCCTTCTCTATTTATCTGTCATATAGCGCCTTACAAGTCTATTTGTCATATAGCACCTTTCAAGTGTATCTGTTATGTATTACTTCATTAATGATATAGTACCTTTCCAATGTATCTATCATATAGTGCCTTATCCAGTCTATTTATTCTATAGAGCCTTCTCTATTTATCTGTCATATAGCGCCTTACAAGTCTATTTGTCATATAGCACCTTTCAAGTGTATCTGTTATCTATTACTTCATTAATGACATAGTGCCTTTCCAATGTGTCTATCCTATAGTGCCCTTTCCAGTCTATTTATTCTATAGAGCCTTCTCTATTTATCTGTCATATAGTGCCTTTCCAGTCTATCTTCCATATAGCACCTTTCAAGTGTATTTGTTATGTATTACTTTATCAGTTCATTAATGATATAGTGCCTTTCCAATGTGTCTATCATATAGTGCCTTATCCATTCTATCCTATAGTGCCTAATCCAGTCTATTTATTCTATAGAGCCTCCTCTATTTATCTGCCATATAGCACCTTTACAGTCTATTTGTCATATAGTGCCTTTCCAATGTGTCTATCCTATAGTGCCTTATCCAGTCTATTTATTCTATAGAGGCTTCTCTATTTATCTGTCATATAGCGCCTTACAAGTCTATTTGCCATATAGTGCTTTTCAAGTGTATCTGTTATGTATTACTTTATTAATGATATAGTGCCTTTCCAATGTGTCTATCCTACAGTGCCCTTTCCAGTCTATTTATTCAATAGAGCCTTTACTATTTATTTGCCATATAGCACCTTTCCACTCTATCGGCCATATAGCGCCTTTCCAGTGTATCTGTCATAGAGTACTTTTTCAGTTCATTAATGATATAGTGTCTTCCAAATGTATCAATTGTATAGCGCCTTTTCCAATCACTGTCTTATACGGGACCTTTCCGCTCTCTCTCTCGCTAACTGCGGTGCCAGAGAGTGTCGACGCGTTGCTGGGCACATACCAGGTACACGTGACAATAAGGACCCTCCAAGGGGGAGCGATGATTCCCTGCCAAGTGCGCTCATTGTGAAGCGCTTCTTACAAATGACAAGGCGAGTGAATGTGGCGCGCACATCGTGGCATTGCACGTTGTCAGCTCTTGGATTCAATGAAGACAGAAAAGGGTGAATAGAAAAGAAAGAAAACACTTCAAGGTTTGTCAAAGGCACAAATACTTCAGGATTTCTTGGAATCGGCGAGTCAGGGGACACAACGAGATCCAGTTAAAGTAAGACCGATGCACCACTTGTCACATTAAAAACTTCAGGGGATCCCAGAGATTGAACTTGGGGACCCCTGCTTTAAATGAGACCCCCCCCCCCCTCCAGTGCCCCCTACATGATGCAGTGGGAGGCTTTGATAACATTATTGTGAGTCTAAAATGCACGTTGGTCCCTGGCCAGACACCTTGCTTGAATGAGTGACGACTTTTTCTTAATGTGCCTTTCTAAACAAACACCCGGCCAGTGGAGGGCCACAGGTAGCCCACCTGCACAGGTGACTCCAGTGAGTGAAAAGGCCCAAGGTGGCAGGTCTGTGGCACCAGATCTCTGTGTCCCGAGGCTTCCCGGGTGCCGCCGGCTATCTGGGCCCTAAGGCTAAAGACTCTCTTGAAGGGCCCTGAGGTTAAGAATTTGTCCCAGCGACCCCTTCTGTTAAACCCAGAACTTAATTTATGACTTTTAACCTTTTATAACCTCTAAATATAAAATATTTATAACCCTAGGGTCTCTTAAAGTAGAGTTTTCTTGGTAAGTTTTTCTGATTCTTTTTTTAAATATAGATAAAGGTTGTTTTACCTGCAATTATATGATTCAACAGTAGGGGGCACTCTTCTCGAACCCCTACCCCTACATGACAGGTCTTTTTATGCCGGTTTTCTAGATGTTTTTAAATATATTTAAAATATTTATTTATTTATTGCTAAAAATGCACAAGTTAATAATTTTATGGGTTTAAAAATTATAGGAATTTTTCTTTATGGATGGGTCACAAAGAGTTAAAAATGAAGTTTAATATACAGACTAGCGGACCAGCGCTTAGCTTTATGGCTCATATCTCCTTCCCTAAGCCTGACCTTGGAGAACTGCAGACCCAGTTTAAGAGGCAGCCGAGAGTGAGTTGGCATGAAGAGTAAGGATTTTGGGCTGCCTGGCACAAAGTCGCATTTCTTTGCCGCTTAGTTGGCAGCCTGAAGGTGAAGTGACTCAGCCCGCCTGCCAAGTTCTTAGCAAACCGTCCAAGAGTCGGACTGAGGGTGCGGGCCAGCAAGGAGTGTTATTGTCATCCAGAAATGGAAGGATCTGCAGGAGACTGGTGATGAAAGACAAAACAGTCACAGCTGGCAAAAACAGAAAATGGCAAAAAGTAACAAAAAATAAAAGAAGAAAAACAGGAAACTGTGCAACAGCCAGCCAGCCACTAGGGGGCACAGCATTGAAGTTGTGTGAACTTACATTACAAGGCCATGAAAAGAAAAAAAAAATGGGAAAGTCTGGAATGTTCTTGACATAGCGGTCAACTGGTCACATGACAACAGGTGGCATCGAGGGGCAAGTAGGGAACTCTGGAAAAAAAAAAAAGAGAGTCAAGGAAAGAAGGAGCTGCCCGACACCCCACCGCCATTCGCTACTCTGCAGCGCTTATCCACTCACCACTCGGTGCCCTTCTCATTTTTAACTTGCCGTGCCAGGACCAACGTGCGCCTCACACCTGGCTGTATTGTTTTCTTTTTTTTTTTTTTTCTTTTCCCTGAACCTGCCGTGTTTCTCTTTGTTTGCACAGCCGCAACTTCGCCTGCCAACAGAGACAAAGCAGGCGAGCCTGAAGAGCCGAGCCGAGCCCCTGGGCTGCTTGGCACACGGACTGGCAGCCAGAAGGTAAAGGCGCTCCTGCCAATCCGCTAGAAAATGGGCCAAGAGACAAATAAGACTTTGGGCGGCCAAGGGGTCTGGGAACAGCTGATCTCCTCAGCACCCCCCCCAACTCCACTAGCTGGGGGTCTCCACACTTGTTCTGTCCGTCTTTCTCAACGGTCACAGTGAAAGTCGCGACATATCTATCTATCTATCTATCTATCTATCTATCTATCTATCTATCTATCTATCTATCTATCTATCTATCTATCTATCTATCTATCTATAATATAGTGCCTTTCACTCTATCTATCTATCTATCTATCTATCTATCTATCTATCTATCTATCTATCTATCTATCTATCTATCTATCTAAAATGAGGCTTCTCTTTCTTCCAGTCCAGTCATGTTTGTCTGTGTATTGTGTATGCTGAGAATGGGAAAGAAAGGCGCTATATAAATAAAATGTATGATTGATATTAGTATGATTATCATTATATAGCACCTTTCCTATACAGGCTGGTCCAGATCTAATTATGCAATTATTACATTTCATTACATTAAAAGTTGCACAGTTAGATCTGGACCACTCTATATATTAATTTATCCTTGCCTGCTTTTGAGTCATTGATTTATTATCTACTGCTTTTCTTTCTTTCTTTCTTTCTTTCTTTCTTTCTTTCTTTCTTTCTTTCTTTCTTTCTTTCTTTCTTTCTTTCTTTCTTTCTTTCTTAATTATATAGCACCTTTCTTGTTATATACTCTAAATAAATTTATACCTACAGGCAAATATAATGCCTTGCATATCTATACATCTGTCTAATTCAGTAGCTTTCCTATCACCTACTCCACACGGACACTGTGTTGTGAAAAAGTATGTGCCCCCTTCCTAATCTCCTCTGCTTTGCATATTTTACAGAATGAACGGCCTCAGCCCAAAAGGCAAAATGAAACAAAGGGAACAAAGTGGGCACACCGCACAGTTTTTAAAAGGGAAATTTCTTTATTCCAGGAACAAAGTTGTCCAACAGCACCATGTGAAAAAGTAATTGCCCCCATAGTTTTAGTACTTGGCTGCAGCTCGACGCAATCCTTCTTATGTCATATTATGTCACTCTAGCATGTCACCCGCTCCTCTTTGCTTTAATTCAAACATATTGGTGTCACCTGCTCAGTTCAGCATCTCTTCTGGATTCACGTCAGGACTTGGACGAGGCCGGAGACGTTCACTTGTCGGTGAACTTTTGTTTCCTGCTGCATAACCCGATGATGCTTCACAATCAGCCTGTGGACATGTGACTGGACGTTAAGCTGAAGAATATTCTGGTAAAGTGTAACATTCATGTCTGTCAATGTATTGGGTGTGTTGAGACTGGGACAGAAAATGTATTATTAATATCATTCTGATTATTATTATATAGCATCTCTCCTATACTGCGGTGGGCTGACACCCTGCCCGGGATTTGTTCCTGCCTTGAGCCCTGTGTTGGCTGGGATTGGCTCCAGCAGACCCCCTGTGACCCTAAGATAGGAAAAAGCCAGTTGGATAACGACTGAATGACCTTTCCTATATGTTAATTTATCATTGCCTGTCTTTTGATCCATTGATTTATCTTCTTTCTTTCTTTCTTTCTTTCTTTCTTTCTTTCTTTCTTTCTTTCTTTCTTTCTTTCTTTCTTTCTTTCTTTCTTAATTATATAGCGCCTTTCTTGTTATATACTCTAAATAAATTTATACCTACAGGCAAATATAATGCCTTGCATATCTATACATCTTCTATATCTATACATTCTTTCTTTCTTTCTTTCTTTCTTTCTTTCTTTCTTTCTTTCTTTCTTTCTTTCTTTCTTTCTTTCTTTCTTTCTTTCTTTCTTTCTTTCTTTCTTAATTATATAGCGCCTTTCTTGTTATATACTCTAAATAAATTTATACCTACAGGCAAATATAATGCTTTGCATATCTATACATCTTCTATATCTATACATTCTTTCTTTCTTTCTTTCTTTCTTTCTTTCTTTCTTTCTTTCTTTCTTCATACAAACGAGGCGGAGACATCAAAAAAAGTTTGGGGCGGCCACCCGTATATTATGCCCTGGCTGCAAATGGGTAAATTGTTGAGTTGTTCACCGAACAGAGTCTAAAACAGAGCTGATTTTAGGATGGGAAGATGGCAGCTTTAAAGGCCGAGCCCGGAAGTGACGTCATCGGGACCAGAAGTGACATCATTGATGAAGTTGGCACCAGAAGTGACATCATCAACGGTACCTGCGCTGGAAGTGACGTTATCAACTGTGCTGGAACAGGAAGTGACATCATTGATTGAGGCATTACCGGAAGTGAAATCATCATTGGCGCTGGAAGCAAGTGGGATTTTCCGTGGATGGTCTGCAGAGGATTGAGAGAGAAAGTCAGTGCAGCTCGCCACCCCCTGGTCTGGTGTGGTACTGCTATTATCGCACTAACTACAGGGTCACAGGGGTCTGCTGGAGCCAATCCCAGCCAACACAGGGTGCAAGGCAGGAAACAAACCCCGGGCAGGGTGCCAGCCCACCGCAGGGCACACACACACACCAAGAACACACTAGGATTGCCAATGCACATTACCTGGGAAGAAACCCATGCAGACACGAGGAGAACATGCAAACTCCACAGAGGGGGGACCTGGGAAGTGAACCCAGGTCTCCAAACTGTGAGGCAGCAGCGCTACCCACTGTGCCACCATGCCGCCCATTAATATCATTATGAATATTATTATATAGCACCTTTCCTATATCTTAATTTATCCTTTCTTTCTTTCTTTCTTTCTTTCTTTCTTTCTTTCTTTCTTTCTTTCTTTCTTTCTTTCTTTCTTTCTTTCTTTCTTTCTTTCTGTTATATAGCACCTTTCACATATATCTATTTTGTAAATTTTCTTTTTTTTCCAAAAGAATGTTTCCCAAGTGCTGCTTTATTTTTTTTTTATTGTGTGCATACGACGCTCCAGATGTGGTCTCACTAGCGCCACCTGCAGTCTCCCTGAATTTTGCTAATCTGCCTTATTCAGTCCTTCTTTTCAAGTTTGTTTTCATCAGGAATCCTTTAATATTTTTTTCTGGTTTAGACAGGATGTGATTAATAAGAATAAAAGTTTAACGAAAAAGAAAAGTAAAAGAAACAAAGCCCACTGTTCTACTAGAGGGAAAGAAAAAAACAGCAGCGAGTAAAGAAAGGATGAGAAGAAAAGACACAGAAGACCAAAGTCTGTAACTTGAAAACCAAAAAAAAAAACCCCAAGGGGGTCAGAACCCCCCCCAAAAAAACAAAAGGCTGACCTCGACATGAGAAGGGCGAGCACAAAACGAGAAGTGCAGTCTCATTTGGGTGACCTCTCACCCTGATGACATCACACACCCTGACGTGTGCAGGTTGTTACCAAGACAACCAATAAACAAAAGGCGTCACCCTTAACGAAACAACATGATTTGTTACTACGTATCTTCTGTAAGTGCCAAAAACGAAAAACCACCCCAGAGGAGTTAATGTTGTGGACTAGAAGCCTAAAGCACTAAAGTGCCCCCCAAAAAGCCCGAGAGGGGGGAACCATCCAACCTGTCTTGGGTAAGCAAGAATCTTTATATATAAAAAGGTGTATTCTTTACAAGGAAATGCTCTGTAACACAGAAAAATTTCAAAGAGCACAAAAGGTGCCTGTTAGCGAGAATTCCAAATTCAAGCAGAGCCCCCCAACGGAATCCCAAAAGCTGCAAAACAAAGCAAAAGGTCAAAAAAAGAAAATCCAGCAAATCAACAAAACTCGCCACCCTGAGGCGCATTCACAACTAGCCCCGCCCCCCCAGAACTGTGGGAGGTTCTCCGGATTTATAGGGAGGAGGGCAGTTCCTGGGGGTGATTGACAGGTGGCCCCGCCTCTAGGGGGACCACCCACAAAACAACTCAGCAACTCAAGCAACCGATGGACGTAAACGCGACTGAGAATAAAGAGTGACGTACAGAGAGAGCACCGAAAGGCTCAAAAAGAGACGCACGACACGAAAAAAACTGAAATGGGGGGCAAAAATTTCAACAACAAAATCTCGTTGTAAGATCAGGAAAAAAAATAAATATAAAACGACCTAATAACGATCAAATAAGAGAATAACGGATATGATCAAGAGAGGGCCTGAGTCGGTGGTCTGACTCCCGTCAAGTGGATTTGTGAAGATCTGCACATCTACTATGGCTCTCTTTATTCATTATCTTTCAGTTTTGCGTGATGTTAAGATCCTATGGGTCAGTCTCTTGTGTTATCTGCCATGTCTCCCGTATGTGGAGCCCAAGGAGGCAGGGCCGCCTCATGAAGCCCCCCCTGCTGTATATAAAGAGAAGTTTGGTGTCGTTCTGAAGCTTCGGCATTGCATTTTGGGGTCCGATTTCTCTTTCTCACCTTGGGGTTAATCAGCTTTGACTCCGGCTTCACTTCCCAGATCCCAGCTCTGCCAGACAGATCACAAGATCCTAACCAGGAAGTCTAAACGTTCTCTTGTCAAGACTTCGAATATAATCTGAACTCCAATTTGTAAAGTTTGTTTGCCAGGCACACTAACTAAAGAGTCTCACGCCGTAACTCTTGTGTTGTTCTCCATAAAGCCTGCAGCGTGGCCGTAATACCGAGTGGACGTGAACTTCGGGATTTCTTCTTAAGTAACGTGCTAACGACAAATTCACGCAGCCGACAAGAAGCAACACGGCATCACAAATAATGCAAAAGAGTTCAAACCGATAAAAGAAATCACAGATAGAAAACTTCTTAAGAAAATTGGAATCTGCATCTTCTAAAGAAGAACACGAACGTGAAGAAGTCCACCAAAGTACCACAAGGACAACAAAGTGCCAAACCAGATCATAAGAGTACCATTCATCGCTGTGTTTGCAATTTTTTGCTCCTTTTCCTTTGCATTCCCAGTTTGTTATCCCTTGTAGGAAGGAAAGAAAACGCTGGAATTCTCAAAAAGGGTTGTGGAATTACCCCGTAAAATGTCCGACGGACAATAGGAAAGAAAACGGTCAAAATAATCAGAATATCAGGCATTCGACAAAACATGTTGGGTACAATTGGGTACAATTTTTATAGCAAAATGGTGACATGAAATGACAAAAACGGAAGCGACGTCATCAGAAATGGCCGGTAGTGACGGACGTCATGGCGATGACACCGGAAGTGATGTCATCAGGGATGGTCGGACGTGACGTCGTTATGGTGGAGCTGTCGTCTATGGATTGGATTATGGGATTGTGGCCCTTTTGCGAACCCGCCAGTAAGGTCAGTGAATTATTGTTTCTCTTCTTTGTTGCTGTAGATGGAGAGAGAGAGAGAGAGACATCCAGCCATCCATCCATTATCCAACCCGCTGAATCTGAACACAGGGTCACGGGGGGTCTGCTGGAGCCAATCCCAGCCAACACAGGGCACAGAGCAGGAACCAATCCCAATCAACCCTTCATCTCGCGAAATATCATTCACCTTAGGGCTTGTTGGCTGCTTCCTAAGCGTGCGTGTGTGACAGCCTTTTCTAGAATGTTCTCATTAAATCGTTAAATCTTCGCCCTGCGATGGGCTGGGATTGGCCTGCCTGGGGTTTGTTTTCTGCCTGGCGCCCTGTGTTGGCTGGGATTGGCTCCAACAGACCCCCGTGACCCTGTGGGTTGGATATTGGATGGATGGATGGATGGATGGATCGTTAAATCTTAAGGGAACTTTGGTTTGGTTATTTGGAATACTTTATTAATCCCAATGGGAAATTTCACTTATTTTGTTTTTCCTCTCTGTCTCTCTTTTTTTAATTAACCTTTTCCATATTAAAAAGCCTAAGTGCCATCTTTGGGCCTGTGCAGGCCACACACCTGCCATTTGAGTTTGGAGTCAGCCTGCCTGGGGTGAGGCCTACCCATCGGAAGGGCTTTTCAGGCCCTCAGTGAGTGTTGAGCTTTGTTGTGGTAGGAATCACGCTTTGGCGTAGTCGGCAGGACTTCTTTGCAGAATGATGGAGGAAAGTTTCCCCCAAAGTTTATGTCTGTTTAGGGGTTTTGGAAAATAGAGATTAAAAATAATGTCACATTTTATATGGAAGATATTTTGAGGAAAATGAATGAATGTATTTGTGAAAATTCCATCGAAACACTTTTGGAATTATTTCAGTGTTTTTTTTTTCTCATTTCCATGTCACCTGAGTCACCAGTATGAGAAAAATCCCACATATGATGTACCGTTGGACTTGTCCTGATGTCAAATGATGCAAGATGTTGAGCTGTTTGGGTCCCACCCTGTCCCCTCTGGACCATATTTGGTGCAGTAAGTGATATAACATGATAAAGAGTAGCCCAATAGATGTCTTCAGCTAAAATGATCAGAATGTGTAGGCCATATCAGCCAGGGGTCCGCCTCCAATGGGATATGAGGAGTCACAAAACTTCAAGAGAACAATGGGGTTCGGGGATAGTGACATATGGAGTGTCATTTCATGCTATTTCAAGGTTGCTGACTACAAATATAATCATATTTGTGATATTGAATTCTTTACTGGTGGTCCTCACCCTTTACCAGCTGATCCCGGGAATGTTCAAAATGGCAAATTTCAAACCTAAGCATGTGGGGTATCGTTTCAGACTATTTCAAGGTCAGAGATTAAGAAAATAAGGTGATTTTTGATTTTTGATCCTATATTAGCCCTCAATGAACGTCCATCAGAGGGTGGGCAATAACAGATTTATATTACAATCAAGGATATTAAATCTCATTTTATTTCTCATTCTAATTCAGTCTCATTCCATCTCTAATTCTATTATCATCAAGAATAGTTTTAGATTTTAAACATATAAATCAAAGCACACATTTTAAATTTTCAAATATCTGATGCTGTTATTCTTTTTTATTCTGTGTGTCTACCTAATGCAGCTAAACGTGACATTTGTTATCAACGCTCTGACTTAGGTCGGCTTACGCTAATTCAGATTTCTTTTTAGCGTTGCTCTGTTTATGGGCTCCGCCATTTTAGGAGCTCCATTTTCAAGATGTGATGTCCAGTTTCTGGGTGGTTTGGTCCATAGAAGTCATAGCAGAAGATTCACACTGGCAGCCATTTCTCGTCCGAGTTTACGGATCGATCCTTCTTGATAAATTACTTCCTGGCTTTAGAACTTTGCTCCTGTTATTAAGCACTTCGACTTTGGGGTGGCATTTAAAAGCTGACCATGGATCAGTTTTAGTTTTGACTTTAGCTCATTCATCATTAAGGATGAGTCGGCACTCGTGATCCCTGTAAGGCACGCAAGACAGATGGCCACCGATCACTCAAAGTCGAGAAACGCAGCCGCAGGTCTTCTTCTTTGATTTGCCATTTCTGGTGGAGGATGGATTGGGAATTCTGATGCCAGTGGGCAGACGCCTGATGGCCAAACTCACTTGTGCCTCTTCTCTCCTTTACAGGCACACATCCAGCACACATGACCTGAAAGGGCAGACATTTTGTCGTTTCAGAAGGTCCAGAGTGTGATGAGGCAGGCAACTCTGACGCCCGTACAGAGCTGTGATGGCTTAGCAGTTCCAAAGCAACTTCAAATATGTTTTTTTTTAAATAATCTTGTTTTATTTAATATTATTTTATCTCAAAAAGGGTACACGGTCAGGCTGCCCACACTGTTTTTGTTAAACTTCCAGCCATTAGCTGCATGCCAGCATATCTGCTCACCTCCATGATTGAATAACTTGTTTAATTGCAGGCACTTGAAGCGTTTAAATAAACACACCACTTAAGAAATGCAGATTCAAGTGCGTTGTGTAACACATAAAAATTATGATAAATGAATAGGCAGTTATATAAGTGGCACTCACAGGGTCACAGAACTCAAAATTCTTACCTACAATGAAAAATCTACTTAAGGGGGAACATCGGAGGATACGAGCAGCACCTAAAGAGTTAACAAATACACACAATGACAGGCAGTAAGGGGTGGGGGCACCACGGGGGCTGGCATACAAAGCAATGATGGAAAGAAAGAAAGAAAGACAGAAAGAAAGAAAGAAAGAAAGAAAGAAAGAAAGAAAGAAAGAAAGAAAGAAAGAAAGAAAGAAAGAAAGAAAGTCATACCTGTGTTCATCTTGAAAGGCGCTATATCTACTTTTTAATAATAGTTAAGGTCTGTGTGTGCGTTTGATTGTTCAGTTTGGCTTTAGTGATACAAGACACACAAGCAGGAGTAAAGACGTAGGAGGCATGCTGAGAGTCGCCTTCAAACTCTGAAGCTAAAACTACAGGAGGTATCAAAGCAGACAGGATGTGAGCAAAGTTTTACAGAAATGTGCTGCGGCTTGAGATTTTCGATGAAGGTATCCGTCTTTTTCCATTCCTCCCACTGGGCAAGAAAATCCGGGAGGACATTCATGAAGATGTCGCAAGCAAGCTTCTCGACAATCTTTTCTTTGGAATCGTTGATCTCCGGCTTCAGCCAGTGGACGACTTTGTCCCAGATCTCGAAAAACTGAGAGTGCAGAGGCCTCTCTGGGTCAAAACACCACTCGCTGCATTGCCGTGACCCCATAATGTGAGAGGACCTCAGGTTTAAGTTGGTTATAAGGCAAGTTCACCATAGACCCAATGTGCCATGCCCATCAAGAATGGCATCAGTGTGTCTGCCCATTTCATATCCTCCCAGTAATGTCTGCCTGCTGTTCTTTCAAATGTAAGAAAATAAGTTTCAGTGTCATCCATTGCCCATAATGGTAACAATACCTGGGATGGACCCATTGATTGGTACTTTTGGAGATCTATCTATCTATCTATCTATCTATCTATCTATCTATCTATCTATCTATCTATCTATCTATCTATCTATCTATCTATCTATCTATCTATCTATCTATCTATCTATCTATCTATCTATCTATCTATCTATCTATCTATCTATCTATTATATAGTGCCTTTCACTCTATCTATCTATCTATCTATCTATCTATCTATCTATCTATCTATCTATCTATCTATCTATCTATCTATCTATCTATCTATCTATCTATCTATCTATCTATCTATCTTCATGTGTCCTGATCAGACACACTTGTCCATCTTCACTGAGACCTTCATCCTCCTCTTTAGTGTCTCACAAGCCTGGGCTGAGCTGGTGCCATACTGGGCTGAGATGAGGCCATTGGTGATGGACTCCACTATCATCTGTAGAAGTTCCTCTGACACAAATGGAGAAATGCAAGCTGCCCTCCGATGTGTGAGATGGTGGCGATGCTGGAGAGCCTTTGTGTCACCAGGTGAAATGCGTTGTGGTCATTTCAGGTCATCAGAGATGGTCACTACATGAGCTGTAAAACGTGTCACTCAATCCACGGCAGTGAGGTTGGCCTTCTGCTGCTTGATGTTTTGCAGACATCGCCATTCAGATTGTTGTCCTGGCACCACTGATCAACAGGTAGGCATTACCTCTGCCAAGTACTCTTGTCTGTGTTGGTGATCGATTGGTTTTTGCATCCAGTAAAGAAGTGGCATTCTGTGCCAGTTGGGTTCCCCAGTTTGACTTGCCCCCCAAACCCGTGTTCCAGTGCATATTCTTTTCTATTGGACCCTGCAATTCCCTGGTTCTCCAGTGAGCCCCTCAGTGCTGAACTGCACCACTTGAAGGTCTTTCGAAGTTCTCTTCCACTTCCTTCCTCTTCAAAACCCAAACTGAGTGCCTCGGCCCTTAAGCTCACACCCCATCACCTTCTTCATGTCACGTCGTTCTAAAAGGCATCGGTGGGCTGCTACAGGTGTCACAGACAGACCGCTGTGCAGACCTCCAAAGGGACCACCACCAGCCTCATCCTGTATTCCGTTCATTTTTCCAATTCGGTCTCCCGCCAGCGTGCGGCATTGTACATCATGGCTTTAATTTTGCTTTTCTGACAACTTTGCCCCCGTACAAAGACGGCGTAATTCAGTGCTGCTATTAATTGACTTGCACTTTATGAGTGAGCCGTTCCTGCCAGCCTCAGTCCTCGTGCAAATGGAATGTGTCGGCAGCGTCTGTTCGTCGAGGTCTTTCATCTAAATAAGGGGCCGAGCGCAGCACCCCGGGGCGCCCATATCACTCTCCGGGAATGTGCCGCCTTCTGTCTTTTAATTACTCCTCCAAAGAATCGGGAGCCTGCTGTGTGACGTCTGGAGATGCCACTCCACTTCAGATGCTCTCTGCTCGTCCTTCGTTTGTCTGGCATTGAAATGAAACTGGAAAGTCACCGCTGAGTTGGGAAGGGGCCGTCAGTGATTGAAGTGCAGAGAATAGATGGACCCCCTTGTGTCACCCCCCCCCCCCTTATGCACCCAATCCAAAGCCATAGCCAGTGTCCCATGGAGTTGGTGGGCCCATTCCTGCTGTCACAGCCTCCACTCCCCTTTCTCTTCACTTCCATTCAGCCTGCAGAGCGTTAGTGAGGTTGGGCACTGAGTCCACCGCTCTAAAGGAGTCACTGAGTGTTGGGTCCACGACTTCATCTGGTCAGTGATGGCTTCACCACTTCTAGAAAGGTCCACTCTGTTTGTGGGTCCCCTACTTGAAACCACAAATATTGTCTCCTTCCCAAGCCATGTCAGTTAATATGGAGATTTAGGACATGGAGGGTCAAAGGTGATTTGACTGAAGTGTTTAAAATTACCAAGAGAATGAGTGCAGTGGATCTCATGTGTTCATAATGGGGGCGGGGGGGGGGTCACACTTAAACTACATAACACACTGGTGGGGTCTCACCTGAAGTCCTGCATACACTTCTGCTGTTCAAATTCCAAGGAAGTCACAACAGAGCTAGAGGTGTCACTTAGCCACTGGGTCGCACCCCACTTTTGGGTCATGGTGACCACCGGCGGGTCATTTGATGGTGATATAAGTGGGATCACCTCAGTGGCACTTGAATCACCCAGGGGTAGAGGTGGGTCGAGAAGACATTGTCAGGCCTGCGCATCTGAGGTTCACTTTCCGGGCTCATTGGAAGTAAGCACTATCACTCCGGGACACAAGAGGGCGCTGTCACTGATGGGATCATCTCCTTTTTCTCACTCGGCCCACAGAGGGCACCTAACTCTGCCCCTTATGGTCCTCCCACTATAAAGAGGAGGCACTCTCGGCATGGATCATCTCATTTTACCAAAGAGGAGACTGCAGAACTGTTCTGTGATCCCTACTTATATATTCCCTACATGAGAATTTCCCCTTGGGATTAATAAAGTATCTATCTATCTATCTATCTATCTATCTATCTATCTATCTATCTATCTATCTATCTATCTATCTATCTATCTATCTATCTATCTATCTATCTATCTATCTATCTATCTATCTATCTATCTATCTATCTATCTATCATTTTATAGTGCCTTTCTATCTATCTATCTATCTATCTATCTATCTATCTATCTATCTATCTATCTATCTATCTATCTATCTATCTATCTATCTATCTATCTATCTATCTATCTATCTATCTATCTATCTATCTATCTATCATTTTATAGTGCTTATCTATCTATCTATCTATCTATCTATCTATCTATCTATCTATCTATCTATCTATCTATCTATCTATCTATCTATCTATCTATCTATCTATCTATCATTTTATAGTGCCTTTCTATCTATCTATCTATCTATCTATCTATCTATCTATCTATCTATCTATCTATCTATCTATCTATCTATCTATCTATCTATCTATCTATCTATCTATCTATCTATCTATCTATCTATCTATCTATCTACTTGGTCCTTCTGGTGTTATTCTTCTGTTTGAACCTGATGTGGAGGTTGCTATGATATTTTATGCTCTAATGGGGGTCATACTTAAACTAGTGGGGTCTCACCTGGAGTCCTCTGTACAGAAGTGGCCAAAAGTTTTGGCAGTGACACAAATGTTGTGTTTTGCAAGATTTGCAGCTTCAGTTTCTGTGGTGGCACTTCACACCGTGCTGAGTGATCAGCTGCTTATTCCGTCATTGCTAAAAGCTTTATTAGCATTTAAAGTTCACTTCATCACACAAAGCCATTTTCACAAAATGATCAGCTAAAAATGCCCAGCAAGCACCAGGACTGCCTCCTCCTGTGGTGTCCGCTACAGGATGGTGTTGCCACCCATGCAGAGCTGGCTCAGTATTGGCAGCCGGTGGGCATGAGGAAGGTGAAGACTTTTGGACAGCGGCCTCGTGTCGAGAAGGGCAGCAAAGAAGCCACCTCTTTAATGGAAAAGCATCAGGGTCAGACTGAAATTCTACAGGAAGTACAAGGACTGGCCAGCAGAAGGCCGCAGGTGCCAAGTTATTTTCTCAGATGAATCCTCCTTACGACTGTTTGGGACACCCAGAAAATCAGCTGTCCAGAGAAGGAAAAGGTGAGCGTTACATTGAGTCATTGTGCCAACGGTGCAGCATCCTGAGACAATCCATGTGTTGGTGTGGCTTGTCATCTCACTCACAATTCTGCCCAAGAACACGGCCAGGAATAAAGAATGGAAACAAAATGCCCTCCAAGAGCAGCTTCTTCCAACAATCCAGGAGCAACTTGATGATGATGATGATGATGATGATGATCTGTGTGTTTTCAGGTGTGATGGAGCACCCTGGCAGACAGCAAAAAGTGAGAATATAACATTGAAAGTTTGGCCAGCAAACTCCTCAGATCTTAATCCCATTGAGGACCTCAGGTCAGTTTCAAAAAGTGAGGTGGACAAGCAGAAGCCCACACTTTGGGATAAGCTCTAAGCCCAAAAAAACACAAGAATGGGTCAGGATTTGGCCCAGAGGCAGATATCCAGCATGGCAGAGCGAACTGTAGAAGTGATGAGGAAGAAGAAGAAGGGCCAACACTGTAAATATGGACTCGTTACCTAAATTTGATGTATTTGCCAATAAAAAACTTTGAAACTTATAAAATGTTTACAATTGTTCTTCAGCAAACCTTAGAAACATGAAAATGCCGAAGCATCAAAGTTAACAAAGCACAACATTTGTGTCCCAACAGCATTGTGTGCAGTTCTGCTCTTCATATTGCAGAAAAGACACAGCAGCGGCCTGAGGAAGTTGTGACCTGCGCTTCTCACCCTCGGGGTTACAAAACACTTCTGGTGGGTCGTTTATAATGGTGGTGGGTCGCAGCAGGTCTCCGCTCCAGCAATCGCTCTTCATTCCCCCAACCCTGATAACGTCACTGTTGTCACTTTACAGGCTTCCACTGGGACCTCTCAATAGGAAACATCACTCGAATGCAGATGACACCCAGTTCTAACTTTTCTTTTAGATCAATTGAAGTTTCTCCGATGTTGTCTTTAATTAGTTGTGTTAGTGAATTAAAGGAGTGGATGGATGAGAACGACTTGTCTTTAAACACCGATAAGACAGAGATGTTAATTATTGGAGGGAGTGACGCTGATCACAACAATATTCTGTCATCATTTAACTCAGTTGGATTCCCCATTAATTTTACTGAATCAGCTCACAGACTCGAAGTTCTCTTTGACTCTAGCAGGTCATTTAAAGCTCACATCACAAAGTTGTCCAAAGCAGGTTTCTTCCATCTTAAAAATGTTGGGAAATTAAGGCGCTTTCTAAATAAACAGGAATCTGTGAAATTAATTCATGCCTTTATTTCTAGTAGGACTGACTACTGCAATGCGGTGTTCACTGGATGTTCAGACTGTTCTTTATACAGCTGCCAGTTAATCCAAAATGCGGCTGCAAGAATTATTACAAGAACAAGAAAATACAAACACATCACTCCTCACACTCGCTCCCAGTTAAGTTTCAAAATCCTCCTTTTAACATATAAAGCCTTAAATGGCCGAGGTCCACCTTACTTGTCTGAACTTATCATGACTTACAAACCTGAGCGCACATTAAGATCTCACGATGCAGGTCTGCTTAGGATTCCAAGGATTAATAAAATAACAGCGGGAGGTCGAGCTTTTAGTTACAGGACCCCCTTAAACAGTGGACTGGTCTGCCTGCTGCTATAAGAGATGCCCCTTTGGTCTCAGTTTTCAAATCTCACGACTTCAGTTTAGCACACCCTGCCTAGAGCTGCTGATTAACTGTGCAGACTGCCATTAGCACTAAAACAGAAGTCACATGATAGTTAGAATTTTTTACTAACCCTCACCTATTCTGTTTCTCTTCTCGGTACTCAAATGTGCCACTCGGTGCCCACTGCCCACCTGCCAAGTTGTTTTGCCTGCCTAAGGTAAAGTCATCTTTGATGGAGGATCGCAGGAATGATCAGGTTAGAGGGGCCCTTTCATCGTATTGGCTGGTCCAGCACTGACTCAGCTGTGGAATGGCCAATGGGGGGAGGCAGCTTGATGATTGAGGTCTCCAGGACTCTGAACAAAATCCAAATCATATTATGGGATATCATCCATCCATCCATTATCCAACCCGCTATATCCTAACTACAGGGTCACGGGGGTCTGCAGGGTGCAAGGCAGGAAACAAACCCTGGGCAGGGTGCCAGCCCTCCACAGTGCACACATACACCAAGCACACACTAGGGACAATTTTAGGATCGCCAATGCACCTAACCTGCATGTCTTTGGACTGTGGGAGGAAACCCATGCAGACATGGGGAGAACATGCAAACTCCATGCAGGGAGGACCCGTATGTGACATTATCCATCCATCCATTTTCCAACCCGCTGAATCCGAACACAGGCTCACGGGGGTCTGCTGGAGCCAATCCCAGCCACCACAGGGCACAAGGCAGGGAACCAATCCTGGGCAGGGTGCCAACCCACTGCAGGACGTATGTGACATCATCTACTGTTAAATTCTGGCCCGCACTTGTACAATTTTTATTTTTATACTGTAGTGAGGATTTGTTCTGTGCTGTGTATTGTATTGTATTGTGTTGACCCCCTTTGTCTTTTTGACACCCACTGCACGCCCAACCTACCTGGAGAGGGGTCTCTCGTTGAACTGCCTTTCCGGAAGTTTCTTCCATTTTTTCCCTACAACGTTTTTTTTTGGAAGTTTTTCTTGTCTTCTTACAGAGTCGAGGCTGGGGGGCTGTCAAGAGGCAGGGTCTGTTGAAGCCCATTGCATCACTTCTTGTGTAATTTTGGGCTACACAAAAATAAATGGTATTGTATCGTGCTTAAATGGGAACATTGGTCAGGAGGAGGCTGATTCAGGACCATGGAGAGCAGCAGAGGGAAAGTCCATGAAGTTCAGGACCAGCAAGGCACCTCTGGAGGAGTCGGACCTTTCAGTTTAAACAAACAGAGATTAAGTGAGGACCTGATTGTTGTTGTGGTGTGAAATGTTGCATATAAGTTGATAAATATTTTGTATGTCTTTATTTGTAACTTATAATACTAATGTCTACCAGTGATAAGAACAGAAATGGTTGGATGGTTAAGACCCCCCACACTTTTGTACGACACGGTTGGGAGAAGGATCTGAAACCAGTTTGGCCGGTGGTTCTCACTCAGGAAAGTCAATCTACCGAGCTATCAAGCATCCGCTGAGCAAATGGTTTTGGGGTCAGGAGTGAAGATATGCTGTGCCCCCATTGGTCTAAAGTTGCCTGAAGCCATTAAGCACCATGACAGCCTATTGGCTGTAGAGTTTGGACAGAGAGCCTATGAATGTGCCTACTTTACCCCTCCCTCTCTCTCTCTCTCTCTCTCTCTCTTATCAAGTGCTGAAGGAGCAGCTCACACACCAACAACACAATGAAGGGCACAGCTTGGCTGCCATATTGAGACGGGCATGCAGCCTGTCCTGAAGAAAGCGGACCACCAATGAGGACTTGACTGGAGACATTTAAAATAACTACAAGTCTGTGTGCTGCCTGAAACTCCACATCAGCATTGATCAGGTTGTATGGTTGCCAATATTCACTTATACTTTGCTTATTGTTCTCATTTATGAATATTATCAGTAATCCATTATTTAAATTTGTCACTCAACTCCTGCCTACTCCACCTAATTACCTGAGGTTATAAATGTAGAAGGGAAGGTGGGGTGAGGTTATAAAGTACAATCCCTGATAAAGAGTGGTGAGTCTGTGAGATATGAGACATTCTGACAAAGGCTACATATTAATAATACAAAAGGGGAATGGAGCCTAATAGAGAACTCTACCAAGATAAAAAGAGTGAAATGCTGAAAATGACCAAAGGAATTAGTGCAGTGGACCCCATTGTTATTTAACTGCAACAAGAACACAAAGGACGCAGATGGACACTTGCTAGGGGCAGATGTCATATGAATCTTAAAAAGTTTTACTCCTCATGCATTAAAACCTCAGACACAGGGTACAAGTGTCCAAGTAGTATGGTGGAGAGCGGGACATCACGGACCTTCACACCTCAACTTGACAATCTGAGGCATATGCTATACAAGCTTGTTGGGCTGTATGGTTTCTTCTCATTATCATTTTTGAATTTTGCACTACAATCACATGTGCCTTTGGTAAATGTGCCTAAATACATGAAGCAGGAGCTGAGACTAAACCAGTGGACTAACGAGATGAACGTGTCATCCATGTGCTTTAGTTTCGGTATAAATGACATTTCCGTCTGATTATACCTCTGAATATTTTTATTTAGCAGCCATAATTCAATCAACAATTGAGTACAATAACTTAATCAGATGCTCATTTAAATTCAAGGTTTAATGACCGGTAATTCTGCAATGTAAATGATGCTGAATAACAGCTCAACAATTTATTTGTTTAATTGGACTTGATAATCCATTGAAATTGGCACTCAGCAGGTTAATTAATGACAGCCATTACTGCCGTCTGCCACTGTTCAAGTAGAGGGCTGCATAACATTACATTCAGCTCTGCCACTGATTCTGCTTTGACCTTCTCAAAATGCTTCCTGGCCTCCATGAGTGAAAATGTCCTCAAGGTCAGGGCTGTCTTAACAGCATCATAGACCCCTGGGTAGAGTAGTGCGCTGATAGCAAAACAGAAACACACACAGGCATCAGGAACATCACGGGTACCAATGCCCATTGTGCCCATTTGTTAAGACAGCCCTGCTTGAGGTGCCACCTTGAATGTCCCTGAGCTCTTCTGTGTGCCCCTTTCTCCTGCCAGTGTCGGTCTAAGGAGATTGCAGGGCTATATGGTTGGTGTAACGCACCAATGGGCTTGGATGAAAGAGCCAAAGCCACCAATTACAAAGGAGGGTCTACCTACCTTTTGGCAATCTAATTCAAGGTTTACCTGAGCCAGGGCCATCTCTAGTCATGGGCCAATTAGGGACCAGCCTGGGGCACCATGCCTGAGGAGGGTGACAAAAAGTCAAAAGTGGGGACACTGATCTCCGATTGGGGCCTCATCTGAGATTAATGTGCACAGTTTAACCAAATGGATTTTTAAGAGCTGAATGGACTGAAGTTGTGGGCAGGACCTACCACACAACTTCATCAACTGGGTTATTGTCATATCAGCAGGTGGAATTGGACATTATTGCTGTGGTATGAATACAATGGCCACAATGAAAACCTGGCCAAGGGTTTCTAATACAATGCTCTGGTGAGGCATCACAGGCAGTACTACATGCAGTTTGGGTCTTTCAGTTTTGGTTTTGCAGGCTACAAAAAAGAAAAACAACAAATAACCACAAAACAGCACTAATAAAGTCCAGAAAGAAGAAGAAGAAGAAGAAGAAGAAGAAGAAGAAGAAGAAGAAGAAGAAGAAGAAGAAGAAGAAGAAGAACTATAGTGATTCAGGACCAATGAGAGCATGAAATAAGCAAATAGGCAGTTCAGGACCATGGAGAGCGACCAGTGCTGAAAGTGCTTAGTTTGGGTAAATGAAGGTTAAGAGGTGACAGGGCATGGTGGAGCGATGGAAATATTTCTGTCTCATGTGTGTTTACTTATTGCAAGTTCCACTGGACCAGACCCTACCCACAACGTCATCAACTGGGTTATGGTTATATCAGCAAGTGGAATTGGACATTATCGCTATGGAACGAATACAATAGCCACAATGAACACCTGATCTGAGGTCTTTAAAATGCTCTAGTGAGGCATCACAGGCGGTACTACATGCAGTTTGGGTCTCCAGGCTACTGGGGGAAAAGCAGCACTAAAATGTCCAGGAAGAAGAAGAAGAAGAAGAAGAAGAAGAAGAAGAAGAAGAAGAAGAAGAAGAAGAAGAAGAAGAAGAAGAAGAAGAACTACAGTGATTAAGAACCATTGAAAGCATGAAAAAAGCAAATAGGCAGTTCAGGACCATGGAGAGCGACCAGTGCTGAAAGTGCTCAGTTTGAGCTAATGGAGGTTAAGAGGTGACAGGACATGTTGGAGCGATGGAAATATTTCTGTCTGGTGTGTGTTCACTTATTGCGAGTTCCAGTGGACCAGAGCCTCCCCACAACTTCATCAACTGGGTGATGGCCATAACCACAGGTGGACATTAAGACAATGTACTGTAAATATTGACATATATACGAGTGTGTGTGTACGCATTATGTGTATGTATGAATATAGATGTTTTTTTTATTTACCATTACACCCTTGGTTTATTGTATTAGGAATGTCCTGTTATATGTTGTCTGCACCTCCATGGCTGCTGTTTAACTCCGTACCCTGGATTTATTCCTTCAAGACTGTTTAAGATCATTTTTTAGGCTTACAGTATTTGGACTGTACTGGCAATAGACATCTCTACTCTGTTCCTTCTACATCGCTGCTTGGGGGGCTTGTTTTGTTCTGGATGTTCTCTGTCTCTAGGTATGTCAAAGGACCAGAACTTTGTGATGTGCGGTTCAGCCTCAAGTGGGAAGGCAAAATGGTGGTGGTGGGGGTGGGTGGGGGGGGTGGGGGTGGGTGGGGTTTGTGTGTGGGGGGGGGGGTTGGAGGAGGAGAGAAAGAGAACAAGCTAATTCTGATCTGTCCTTTTCATTCTTACTATTGTAAGTGGCAACACAACAATAGGCTTCATAGCCATAACTCCTTGTAATACTGGCAATTAAGATTAAAGCTATCATATGTAACAATGTGCAACCTTAATTTAAGATTATAGAATGAAAAAAATAGCTCAGAAGCAATGTCTCTATGACCAAACACTGAACTTTGTGAGCTGGAATGAAGACAATGTCATGAAAACTGGACCTGACAACCTAATGATTGTCAGTCATTAAAGGTCTTTATAGTGCACTGGTGGGACATCACTGGTGGTAATGCCTACAGGTTTGATCTCCAGGCTACCAAAAATGACAAAGCAGCACTAGAAAAAGTCTAAAGAGGAAAAACCGAGGTGATTCATCACAATGGAGAGCAGGAGAAGAGCAGACAGGCTGAGTCAGGACCATGGAGAGCAATCAGTAAGGAAATGATGAAGGAGGTGAATGTGCTCAGTTGGAGCAAACGGAGGGCTGAAGTGAGGCTGCCATTCAACAATGAGACCGGGGTCCATGTCATAGGTGGTCTCTGACTGGAGTGTGTATGTTGTCTATTTGGGTTATCTCCAGCTGCTCCTGTTTCATCCCACAGTCCAGAGACATGCAGGTAAGGTGGATTACTAATACTATACTGACCCGTGTGTGTTCACCAGTTCCTTCCTTTTCCTCGATGCCTGGTGGGATGGGGTCGAGCTGCCCCCATGACCCAGAACTGGATTATCAGGCTCAGATAAATGAGTGAATGACAGGTCAGGTTAGGTTGGGGGGCATGCACTGGTACAGCACCTTGCCACACCCACAACATGAGGAAACAGCTTGGGATCCCAGTTGGCAACCCCCCAGGCAGACCATGCAGTCCTACCCTCTGGAATTGACCATCTATCTGTCGCAGCCAGGTGTTATGTTGGCCTGATCCAGCTGCTCGGGTCCTCAACAATAAGCCAGATCATCCTCGGGTAATCACACCACATGAGTCGAGTCTTCATCTCATGTCACTTGATAGTGTCCATAATGTGCCAACAGAAAGCACCAGGACTCTAAAGACTTGGACCTTTGTCCTTGTGCAGAGATATTGGGAGCCCCAGCCAGAGCTCCCCTGTGTTTACAACAAGGTGATCAAACAGGGGGCGCTGTGGAGACACCAACGACAGATCCAGAAGACGCCCCTCCCTGCTTCATTCTCAATTACAATAAATGAAAGAAAATCCAAAAGAAAATTTCCTGTCGGATTTAGTTGGATGAGTCCAGTCATTTTTTATTTGAAGTGAACAGAGCATTGCTTTGGAAAATCCCTTCAAATGTTTTCTGGGGGAGAGTGGCCAGATCTCTAGATCATGGAGGAAAAATGTATTCTTGGGCCAGAGTTACTCTGCAGAACCTCCAGCAGGTCAGGTCAGGTGGAGCATGCACTGGTACAGCACATTGGACAAAACAGCTCGGGATCCTGGTTGGCAACCCCTTGGGCAGACACGTGGTCCAGTCCCACCCTCCTCTGTCTGTCACATCCAGGTGTTACATGGGTGTCCCCTTGCCCTGGTCCAGCCACTCGGGTCCTCAACAATTAGTATCAACCTCGGGTAATCATACCATATGGCCGTAACTGACGCTCCCTCACCATGCAGGTCATGTGCCTCATCTGGGACCCCAGGAGCAATGCAAAGTCAAACCAGCGGGACCCAAGGATTATCTGAAGAGACGCACATGAAGAAGTCAAGTCTTCATCTCAGGTCATTGGATAGCGTCCATGTCTTACAAACAAACAGGGGGCACCAGGACTCTAAAGACTTGGACCTTCATCCTTATTCAAAGAGATCCACTGACTTCATGACCCGAACACCCCCCCACCCCCCCCAATGCTCTCCCAATCCATCTACTGACTTCACAGGAAGAGTCACCAGAGTCACATGAATGTCACTGGTGAGGTCAGTAAAGCTCTAAATGACGAGGTCGACACTCTCACCGCAGACAGACACACTGCTGATGGCCGTGCCCAAGAGGTCATTAAAGGCCTGAATCTTTGGTTCTTCTCAGGACCCTCGCAAGCCCAGACACTCAGACCCCTCACTCGTCTTTGTTATTAGGGTTCCTGTCCTGGTCACAACAGCTCAGTCTTTGTTGCGATCTCTCAAATCAAGAAGTGCTGTTCAGCATTGTGCGAGGTGAAAGTGTCTCCTTTAAAATGCATTGGTGATCCGTGAACTCGTCCATCTTAAAACATTCTGTGTGACGTCAGCTGCAGATTTAGTTGACTCTTTCAGTTTCCTTGAGAAGAGGACGACGTAAATGTGAACATTTTGCTGATTTCCTTCTCTTCCTCGTCTGACTGCTGACCCCGAAGGTAAAGCAGATCTTCACTGCACATCAGGGGGCCGCCTGAGCTCGAACCCCAGTGCACTTGTCCAGCTGATTGAGGTAAGTAACAACAGATTTATTTACACCCACTGGCCACTTTATTAGGTACACCTGCTCAACTGCTTGTTAACACAAATAGCTAATCAACCAATCACAGGGCAGACACTCCACGCACTTCAGCTTGTAGACCTCGTCGAGACCACCTGCTGAAGTTCAAACCGAGCATCACAATGGGGAAGAACGGGGACTGAAGTGAAGGTGGCATGGTTGTTGGTGCCAGGCGGGCATCTGCTCATCTACTGGGATTTTCATGCACAACCATCTCTAGGGTTTACAGAGAATGTTCTGAAAAAGGGAAAATATCCAGTGAGTGGCAGCTCGTTGTTGATGCCAGCGGTCAGAGGAGAAAGAAAGGCAACAGGAACTCACTCGTTACAAATGAGGTGGGCAGAAGAGCAGCTCTGAACACACAACACGTCAATCCTTGAAGCAGATGGGGGGCTACAGCAGCAGGAGACCCCACCGGGTGACACTTCTGTCAGCTAAGAACAGGCAACTGTGGCTATGAGTCACACGGGCTCACCAAAATTGGACAAGAGAAGATTGGAGAAACGTCACTTGGTCTGCTGAGTCTCGAGTTCTGTTGTGACATTCGGATGATCAGGTCAATGGCAAGTAAGCAGGGATCCGTCCTGCCTCGTATCAACAGTTCAGACTGGTGATGGTCTAATGGTGTGTGTGTGGGGGGTATTTTCATGGCACATTTTGGGCCCCTTAGTACCAACTGAGCATCACTTAAATGCCACAGCCTACCCGAGTCTAGTTGCTGACCATGTCCATCCCTTTATGACCACCATCTTCTGAAGGCTCCTTCCAGCAGGATAACACGCCATGTCACAAACATGACGAGGAGTTCACTGGACTCCAATGGCCTCCACAGTCAGCAGATCTCAATCCAGTAGAGCACCTTTGGGTTGTGGTGGAGCAGGAGATTCACATCGCAGATGTGCGGGTGACAAATCTGCAGCCACTACGTGATGTCACATCATATCATGTCATGCTACCAGCGGCTTGTTGAGTTGATGCCATGAAGAATTACAGCAGCTCTGAAGGCAAAAGGGGGTCCAACGTGGTACTAGCAGGGCGTACCTAATAAAGTGGCCCCTGGGTGTACGTTTGACTTATGACTGCTCTATTTTTAACTTTCATAACACATTCAGTTCTTTTTCCTTATCTACGTTGACTTTTTCAATTTTATTCATTTGGTTTTTTTGGTAGTCACCAGTTTCTGGATCCCCAGGAGTGCAGGGCTGAGTTTTTCTTCCACACTCTCGACCTTCCCTGCACACCTTCGATTAGCTCCTACTTTTGTGTATTTTTGTTCCACTTATCTGGCTTGGATCGGCTCATTCAGCTGGAGTGCTCTGATGGTGTCACCTTTGACCACCAACAAGGGACGTGAGATGGAGCCTGGTGGTCAGAAAATACAGGACAGATGAGAAAACATGGAGAACCAGAGCAGAACTGGTGGGCAACCAAGGAAGGTGTTGGCCTCCTGTAGCCCTCATGTGAGAGAGACACACACAGAGTTTGGTGGGCAACTAGCACCAGTGGTGATAAAATGTCAACCAAATGCCAATGTCATTAATGTCAACCTTCCAAGGCAAAGAAGATCTCAAAACAGCATTAATGATGGCTCAAGTGTGTCCATCGTGTCCTCTGCCCACACACACTTAGTCAGTGTTTAGATCCACCTGCCGTTGGGACCTTTGGCTACTCAATGTAGCTAAGAACAATTGTGAAGACAATGGGCCGGGCAGACCAACAAGCTCAAACCATTCTGTTCTCCAGATTAACATAAACTCCTGACTTGAAGGTCCCCAAAGTCCTACTCACTGCTACACTACCTGCTCATTTATTTCGTGTCTCTTTAGTTTTTCGCTTGATGAAAACCTTGCAGGCCTTGGTGAGAAATCTGCCCTTGACAAGTCTTTGTGCCTGAGTCCTTGTTGGGTGCATTTTGAAAGTGACGGACTTGATCCCATTTTTAATTTGAAGCACATGTCCAATTTTTGAATCTGTTGTCACACACGTGCACCTGGGAGGCAGCTAAGGGGCCTGAATGAGTGCAATTCCACGGCAAACCAGTGGGTGGCGGAGTGTTCTGATCCCTTATCTCTTCCCACTGCAGACTAATTACGACAAATTATGACTGCTCCTGATGACATCACTTCAGGCTTTGGACCTGATGACATCACTTCCGATTTTCCAGCCCTGGTGACCCAACTTCTGGTTCTGGGCCCAATGACATCACATCTGTTTTTGTCCAGCCCTGATGATGTCACTTCCAGTTCAGGACCTGATGACATCACTTCTGGTGCCAGGCCCAATGACATCACTTCCTCTCCTCTCCCTTAAAACCATCATCTTTGCCTCAGCTAGTTCAGTTCAGTTTTGGACTCGAATCTGTACACATATGTCCTCTTTATCCAACACTTTTGCAGCCAGGCTGCCCCCAGACCTTTGTCCAACTCTCTTTTGCCTCATCTTTGACAATGTTGTTGGACTTTGGGAAGGCCGAGGTCTGTCCCAGCAAACATTAGGCACAAGGCAGGTGACAGTCCCCGGACAGAGTGAACACACACACACACACATGGGGGCCAGTTTAGGATTGTCAGTTCATCCCACTAAGCTGCATGTCGGTGGATTGTGGGGGATGACCAGAGAAAACCCACGTGGACGTGTGTGTGGGGAGAACATGCGAGCTCAATAATATAATCATAATAATAATACATTTTATTTATATAGCGCCTTTCCCATGCTCAATGCATGAGAAGACCCCAAGTTTTATGGTCTGAGAGGCAGCATCCCCCCCACCCCCCACCCCCACTCCTGTCATATCAATCCTTGACCTCCATTTGCTTGCACTGTTAAGAGTCGCCTCGTTTCCATTTTCCTCCTGTTGCTCTCCATGGTCCTGAATCGGCTGGTAATCATTTTTTGTAGCTGGAGACCTAACAGGGTAGAGCAGGTGATACCCCACCAATGCGTCATAAAGATTTTAATTATACTACAGTCTGAGGTTCAGTTTTTATCATGGCCATTGTGTTAACCTGCAGTTATGGCCAAAACCCCGTTGATGTCGTTGTGGGCAGATTCTGGTCTAATGGCACGAACAGCCATTGAGCTCACTCTGCATGCTTTGAAATCTCAGGCTCAGGTGTGAGTCTGGTGATGTCCATCATCCTCAGTCCATACAGTCAACGTCCAGTCACACTGGCAGTTAATGCCAACATCCACATGGTACATGGGGGCCACGATTACCCCTGCTGCCCCACTGGCCATTCTCAGTTTTGCTTATGAAATGTAACCTGACGGCACTTTGATTCCAAGTCCATAAATGGATGCACTCAGGCTCCCATGGTCTCCACTTAATCCCAAATGTTACCACAGAGTGGACTCAGCCTCCATCTGTGGTATCCATTTTTGCCAAGCACAACAATGGGCATGATGTGAGATGCCCCCATCAGGCCTAATTGCCTTTTAAGTTCAGATACCCAGGGCTATGTGTGGCACCAGGTGTAGCACCCAATTTAGATTGTCCAGGCTAGTATGAGACATTAGGACCCGAAGATGACCAGACCGTGGTCAGTGTACACATGCCACACCATTCACTTTATTCTGCTGTCCACAGTTCCATGCCAAAAGCATGCCCCTTTGTGACTTCTGGAGTACTGGAGTAGCCTTATGGGTAATGGAGTGGCCATTCTATTATGTGATGCTCCCCATTGTAGAAATGGACACCCAATTAATTAGCACTCCAGCTTACAGTTCCATTTTGCTTATGGCCGTTAACTCCAGTCCACAGAGATTTAGTCAATGTTTCTCCTCCAGTTACAGCCATTGTCCATTAATGTCTGACGTGATCCAGTCTTCAGCCAATGGACACACAGGCTGATCAAATCCGTCATTCTCATCCCATAAATTCCAAAGTGATATCCACAGTCCAGTGCACTGATAGCCGTCATCTGCTTGTTGCAGCTGTGGTCCAGTCTGAGGCACACATACGATTAAAGATGTTAATAAGATCTCAGGCCTAGTTTTGGTAATGTCCATCATCTTGATCCACATATTCCAGGTTGGTGTCCACATCTATCATCTGGCTGGCTCGTTGGAGGTTACAGGCATAGCCATTGTCCACAATGGAGAAAGTTCTAGTTAGAGCGAGGATTAAGGTCCAGTTGACATTATGGCCGCTATCCTCACTCCATGTAGTCCATGTCCAGATACTCCTACAGTTATGGCCACAGCCCATTTGATGCATTTCTAATCAGGAGTGAAGTCCAGTGGTGTTCTCAGCCATTGTTCACACTGGATTAACTTTTACAGTAATTACAGTAAGGCCTCAGGTCCACATTTTATCACATCAGTTATATTGCATCCATCATGTTAATGTCCAGTTCCTCCTGTAGTTTTATTGTAGTCACCGTCCACTTGATGTCTTTTTAGTCAGCTCTGAGGTCTTGTTTCTGTGACTGCCCACATTACAGGTCCAGTTTCAATATGGCTGTTGTCCTCAGTCCATAGAGCCAGATCTCCATTCAGCTATAGCCCATGTTCTCTTATTTCATTTATTGTTAGGTGTCACGTCCAGTTGTACTTGTAGCCATTGTCCACCCTGGGTACAGCTTTGATTAGACTGAGGTCTTTGGTCCCGTCTCCTTTATTTCCATTGTCCACACTAAGTAGATTTAACATCCAGTTGCAGCTACCTTCATCCACTTTGAGAAGTTGTAGCCAGGTCAAGGGTCCACTTGGATTTACAGCCATGGGCCTGATGTTTGATTAGGTACGTAATGTCCCACCTTACCTGCAGTTATGTCCACATGGTGCTTTTCTTAGTCAGTTCCTAGGACTGACCGCTGTACTTCCAGGGTCCACATTACAGTAGGATCTCATAAGGAGTTTTGTTGGTGACCACTGAGCTCAGTCCTTTCAGTCTAAATGATCACCTGGATTCTCATCAATTAGGCCAATTGTCCTCTTATTGTAGCTGAGGTTGCATCTCAGGTCCACTTTTGCTTAAAGCCATTGTCCACTATGGATGGAATTTTAATTAGTGCAAGATCTAAAACACAATTGTGATTATGGTCATTGTCCTTAATATGTGTAGGTCATGTCAATGTGGTCAGATCTCCTGCAGTCATGAACATCGGTCATCCATGTGATGCATCAGCCTGAAGTTCAGTTGCACTTGCAGCTTTGTCCACACTGGATTAAGTTTTACTTACCAGTTATGCCTCAGGTCCAGCTTTCATTATGGCAGTTGCCCTCCAGCCATCCATTTAACGTCGAGTTCCTTATGGCCATCATCCACATGTTGACTTTTTGGTCAGGTTGGAGGCCTGGTGTTGCTGTTGCAGCCATTGCCCTCATGACAGTTTGACTTCAGGTCGAGTTTTTCAATATGGCTGGAGTACACAGTTCATATGGTCAGATCTCTCTTCAGGTCATAATGCAACTCAGGTCCACTTGTTGTCCAAAATGGCCACAGTTTTAATTATGTTGGGGTCTCTGGTCCACTCTTCTTTATGACCATCATCCTCACTGTATGAAGTTAATGTCTGGTTCCACCTGCCTGTAACGTTGGTGCTCACGAGCCTGATGTCACTTCTGGTCCAGGCGACTCCACATCCCATCACAAGCATGATGACATCATTTCCGTCCAGATGATGCCACTTCTGGTCTCAAGCCCAATGATGTCACTTTCAGTCAAGAGGACACCACTTCCCGTCACAAGCCTAAAGATGTCACTTTCTGGTCCAGATGATGTCACTTCCGGTCACAAGCCCAATGATGTCACTTTCGGTCCAGATGACGCCACTTCTGGTCTCAAGCCCAATGACGTCACTTCTGGTCTATAGGACATCACTTTTGGTCACAAGCCCGATGATGTCACTTCCGGTCCAGATGATTCCACTTCCCATCATGAGCCTGATGAGTTCACTTCCGGCTCAGGTCATAAAGACCTCACTTCCTCCCACCATCTCAGCCTCACCACTTCGTTCGGTTTTGGACTCCACAAAATCAATCGTTTTGCAGCCAGGATCAATTATATGGGACCTCTTTTTGGGTCTTTGTCTCATCTTTTGACACCAGGAACAGTGGAGACAGGTGTGGTAAAGAGTTACCTATAGAATCAACACTGATGTGGTAGCATCCATTAATAAGGACAACAAGATGCCAGGCGTGACCACCCTGGACCTACACAGTCATTATAAAATGTAGACAGGTGTAACCAGGTGAGCTAACCTGAATCCAGGTGATACATAAAAATAATAATAATAATAGTAATAACAATAATACAATTTATTAATATAGTGCCTTTCCCATGCTCACATTCAAGTCACCTGGGGATCTACAAGGACTGTCACGCATCGACCTCCCCTGTAATCTACTTGGTATGGTAAATCAGAAGGACAGCAAGATATCTCCTGGACTGAAAGTCTTTCAGACAAAGAAAATGTGGCATAATCAGGTAGAGAGAACATCTACTGGACACGGAGGTTACCAGTTAGGTGTTCTTGAGAGCTGCTGAACGTTTCATCTCAGGTAAATATATCAAACTACCCAAAACAGATTGTCAAACTAAAAGAAACTAAACCAAGGAAGAAGGGAGTAAGTTACCCAAAAGAGCCTGACACAATCAGCAGTGAGTCTTAGCTGAACTCTGGGGTGTGATACACAGGTGAACACATGTAAGCCACCTGGAGGCCACCTGGACTAACATTCACGTATGTGTCTTCTAATCGGGGTGAAACAAGATGTCAGTTTGGGACAGGATGGCCACTATGTGCCTGCATAGTCCTTATAGAATGTAGCCAGGTGTAGCCAGGTGACCTTATCTGAACACAGGTAAGTAAAGGTACACAAGTAAATCCATGAAAGCCACCTGGAGGCCACATGGACTAATATTCATCAATGCACCTTCTAATGTACATGAAACAAGATGTCACCTGAGGACAGAGGTGGACACTCTGGCCCTACAGAGACTGGTGTTAACAGGTGACCTTACCTGAACACAACCTTATAATGTTGTATAAGTAAACACAAGTAATTACCCTGGGGGCTACAAGGACTGATGTCTGTCCATGTCCCTCTGATATCGTTGGTATTGGACATCACCTTGAGACATGGTGACAACTGTGGCCCTTATAGACAGTATGCAGGTGTAACCAGGTAACCTTATCTTAGCACAGGTAAGTAAAGAGAAGGAGGGGAGAGCAGAGCTATAAGGTAATGTCCCTCTAATCCTCTCTCTAATGAGAGGATATCACACCATTAGAGACCACACAGGTGAGAGGACATCTTGTGGGGGTTACTCAGAGGAAAGCAGCAATGGAAGGCAACTGAGCACAGAGGTCACTCATTGGATGTTTCCTATCATGGAGTGTCTTTAATCTGAGGCAGAGATGATTGAGCAAACGGGAATATTAAACTAATGCCAAATAAAGTTGCCAAAGTGAGGGATAATCACCCAGAACATGGAGACCCTTAATTGGCAGGCATCCTTATATATTCACAAGTAAGAAAAGAGGAGGAAAGGGAGAGCACAGGATAGGATGGGCGAGTCATTGCATTGACTGATTTTTGGTCCACTTTCACACACAGGAGGAAGTGTCCCCCTAAACCAAGCAGGCAGTGATGTCACCTGAAGATAAGTGTGCATCAGTCAAGTCCAAGGGGGTCCTTCTAGAGGTGCAGGCAGGTGAAACCAGGTAACCTCACTCAGACATAAGTAAGAAAAGAGGAGGAGGAGGAGTTGATATCACCTGAAACTGTAACATCTACACTCAGAAGCAGATCTTGGAAATCAAGAAGTAATGACTTCCTAATCCCAGGTGGGAGAGAACATCAACTGGGCATTGGTGGGCTCAATAGGCACCTGGAGAGCTGTAGTTCACGGGCTGAGATCCAGTAAATTACCAAAGATGAGAGGAGGGTTCCTGGATTCAGAAGTTAGTGGGATTACTCAGAAGAAGTGGTGGCTGAGATACCAGAAGGACAGGTAACCCGCTGAACACAGGGGTCATTACCTGGAAGGTATCTGGACCACCTCAAGTAGCACTGGATGGCCAGCCAATATAAATCTGAGATAAATATAAGTTACCAAGATGGGTGATAGAATGCCCAGCAGCTGGAGAACTTTGATGTGAGGCACAACGGGCAGGTGACCTCACCTCTACACAGGTGTGTGTGTATGTGTTTCTGGGGGGAGTGCACAAGTGAGCACACGTAGGTCTCCCAGAGACCACACTGATTTAATATTCACCTGATCCACCTTCACCCAAAAGAGGTGGTAATGGCCCTCTAATGCAGGCATCAATCAGGGTCAGGAGAGTCCTTCTAGAGGTGCAGGTAGGTGCAGATAGGTAACTTTACCTGAGCAGAAATGAAGAAAGAAGAGGAAAGGATGTCACCTGGGACTGTAACCGCATCATTCAGGAATAGATGTGGAAAATCAGAAAGACATGACTTCAAAATTTCAGGTCGGAAGGGATGTCACCTGGTGACAGGTGCGGTCATTCAGGCTTTAGAACATCCTTCTACAGGTACAGGCCATTGAAACTAAGTGACTGCACCTGAGCATGGGAAAAAAATGGGAGGAAGGGATGACAACTGGAAGCAAAATTGTACAATCTGGACCATCTTCACTTAGACGTAGATCTGTGTCACCAGGAGGTAATGACTCTCTAATCCAGATAGGAAGGAATGCCACATTAAGAAAGTGACTGCTGAGTTATCAAAGAGATGGGGAGCTTACTTGACACTTGGCTCATTAACTGGATCTGGACCTAGAGAACTTTTGATAGACCTAGGACCTTGTGAAACCTTCTAGGACATCATACCTGTGTAACCAGAAGGTGACCTTACATGGACATTGGTCAGTAAAGAGAAAGTGAAATGACCAACCAACCAGAGATGGCATTGTGAGCAGCACACATCATTCGTATCTAATCTACACATATAGTTCACCATAATTAGGAGTCATCTTGAAGGCTCAGAAAAGACAACCAGTTCCACCCCAAGTCAGGGAGGGCACCATCATTGATACATTCTTCTCTTCTGTCCACAGCTTAGAAGCTCACCAACAGGAAGAACAATGAGGTCACTTCCATTCTTTCCTCCAAGTCCTGCCCCTTCTGGACCCCAACAGCCAGAGGACAGTGTTTGTTATGAACCAGGAGACCATCCTGACCACTTGGAGCTCGCCCCTTTGTGTATTATTTTGTCAGCTCTGCACTCTTGTGTGCCCATTTGTTTTGTTTAATATAAAATAACCAACTTTATTAAACCGGAATGTCGGCTGACTCCCAAACATTTTCTCTGTTGAACCCTTGCCGTTTCCTACCTTCATGGTCAATGGGGAAAAGGAGTGGAGGAGTCCATAGGAAACGTTACGGGAACAACTGGGCTACCCTGTTTAATACAAGAGTCCAACAAACAGAAGTGAAAAACGAGCTCGGGGGCGTAACGACGTAAAACACGTGCAACACGTGCCTGGTTAGCCCACACCGCTGCTTCTCTGATAGACCGACCATGTCAAGCTGGTCAGGGTCAAGGACGTCCTTTATAAAGAGGGTCTGGATCCCAACTGCGACTGCTCCTTCTGGGGACATCTGTATTTATAGGGCTTGACAGGGAGGGGACAGGTTTTCTGAGATTTTGTAGTAAAGGCTCACTTGCCTTCACTGGGCATCTTCTTGGTACTGTGGAAGGAAAAAGAAATAATACTGTTAGCGACAGCGCCCCCTCTCGCCCCAGAGAGGTACTGCAAGAGTCCAAAACGTGTTCTATAGATGCCTATGCGGGACAATATATATATAAATATGTATTTACCTTAACAGACTCATGTGTAGACATTATGTAAGACATGTAGTCTGGTAGTCTGATGCCCACTTTGCCAACAAAATGTTGGCAATCACATTAGTAAAGCTTCATCCGAAGCTGAAAATGAACTTGAAATGTGTGAATCATCACCTACAGGAACCAAGAAATAGGAGAGAGTCACTTCTAGATAATGGTTGGCGGGGGGGGGGGGCACTTCCTGTGTAGTGAGTTTCCCTGTGAAGAAACCTCAGTGTGCATGATGGGACATCTTGGTGTTTGTTTGTATGGAAAATGTGCAGCATAACAAACACACTGCCCTTCTGTGATGTCACACACCTGTGTTAGTTGGGGTCTGAATCAAACTATAATACCGTTCGGATATGCGAGGTGGCACTGGCGGTAAAGCCTTTTGCTCCTCTAAACTTAGACACGAGGACATCCGACTGGAAGAATGACGTCACTTACACTTCCCTCCCACAAGCTCCGCCTCTTCTGCAGTTCCCTGCATGTAAAATCCTGAAATGGCAGATATCAGCATTCAGCATTGGACTGGCGACTGTGAACGACAGAGACTGTGCATGAAAACATTGGCTGAAGAAGTCGTTGTTGGTTTTGACTTCTTTTTATTTTCGATTTGTTTGGCCTGACAAGCCACGCAGTTAAACAGGGTTCACAATTGAGTGCCCCAATTCTTTATCTTTTCCTGTTCTCTTATATTACAGTGGCATAGTCGGCAGGATTTCTATGAAAAATAATGGAACTGACTGACCTTGCAGTTAAAAAGAGTTCACCATAGGGGGCCCCAATTCTTTCTCTTGTCCTGTTCTGTTATATTACAGTGGCGTAGTCGGCGGGATTTCTGTGGAACATAATGGAACTGACCTTGCAGTTAACCCTTTAACCGCCAACTCCCTAAATATTCCCCACACCAGGCGAAATCTGAACAATTTTCGTTTTTTTACTTTTTTACATTTATTCAAGCAGTATTGACCACTAAATGTTGTGCAAGTTCTAGAAATGGGCAAACACATACAACTGGAGTACCAGTTATCCATCCAAATGGTGTACCCATTGTCCAATAGTGGTAGGGCAAGGTACACAACAATTTTCTCTGAAAGTCCAAAGTCCTTACATTCATCTGGCAACACTGCTGAAATACTACTAATAGGATCCTCTTTGCCAGTGTATACACAAAATCTATAAATGTAACCTGAATTCTCAGCTAAGCAAAACATCTTGATACCAAACCGTGCCCTTTTCAATGGTAGATACTGTCGAAACTGTAAGCGGCCCTTCCACAACAATAAACTTTCATCAACTGTAACTGACGGTCCTGGCATGTAGGGCAACTGAAATGTTTCAAATAAATGGTCAATCAAAGGACGTAGCTTGAACAAGCGGTCGCGGTTTGGATCTTTCTTATCTGGCTCATTTCTGTTGTCATTCAAATGAAAGAATTTCAGCAGCAAAGAGAATCGGTTACGTGTCATGACAGCTGCAAAAATAGGTGTTGCATACATAGGATCTGTAGACCAGTACATCTCAATATCTGGTTTTCTGATTATTCCCATCAACATCAAAATCCCAATGAATTTTTTCATTTCGTTTTCATCAGTGTCTACCCAAGCACGAACACGGGAATGTGGAGGTAAATTGGGATTTTTCTCAATAAACTGTGCTGCATACAGATTTGTCTGATGAACAAAATGTCTGATCAAATCAGGTGACACAAACAGCTCATAAAACTGCTCAGCAGTGTAATTGTTTACATCAACAGTAAAGCCACACGTTCCCTCAAACGGATGCAGAAAAGGTAGTTCACCTCGGGCAGCAGTCCAGTTGAGATGCTGGGGATACACCCACTCATCGCCGTCATCCGATGCGCCGTCATTCACAGTATCATGCAGCGCACGTTGCTGCTCATCATTGTCGCTAAAATCTTCTTCAGAACTGCTACAATCATGATCAGAACTGTCCAAAATCGCCTGCAAAGCCTCACTTGAAGTCAGTTTACGTTTCGCCATATTCACAGCTTTCACTTTCGAATCACGTCACATGACCGGCCAAAACAACCACAGACTTGTCGAAATACAACGTAGTAATAATACCCACGCCAAACCGTGAGTTATACTACGCGCCAGGCATTCATATAACCATAGGCAAATGTGCCGGATAATTCCGGCAGTATGGCGTTAGCAATAAAACAACGATGCCGGATATATCCGGCAGCGGGCGGTTAAGGGGTTAAACAGGGTTCACCATTGAGTGCCCCAATTCTTTCTCTTGTCCTGTTCTCTTATATTACAGTGGCATAGTCGGCGGGATTTCTATGGAAAATAATGGAACTGACTTTACTTGCAGTTAAACAGGGTTCACCATTGGGTGCCCCAATTCTTTATCTTGTCCCGTATTACAGTGGCGTAGTCAACGGGATTTCTATAGAACATAATGGAACTGACCTTGCAGTTAAACAGGATTCACCATTGGGTGCCCCGATTCTTTACCTTGTCCTGTTCTCTTATATTACAGTGGCATAGTCGGTGGGATTTCTATAGAACATAATGGAACTGACTGACCTTGCAGTTAAACAGGGTTCACCATAGGGGACCCCAATTCATTCTCTTGTCCTGTTCTCTTATATTACAGTGGTGTAGTCGGCGGGATTTCTATGGAAAATAATGGAACTGACTGACCTTGCAGTTAAAAAGAGTTCACCACAGGGTGCCCCAATTCTTTATCTTGTCCCGTATTACAGTGGCGTAGTCGGCGGGATTTCTGTGGAACATAATGGAACTGACTTTACTTGCAGTTAAACAGGGTTCACCATTGGGTGCCCCAATTCTTTATCTTGTCCCGTATTACAGTGGCGTAGTCAACGGGATTTCTATAGAACATAATGGAACTGACCTTGCAGTTAAACAGGATTCACCATTGGGTGCCCCGATTCTTTACCTTGTCCTGTTCTCTTATATTACAGTGGCATAGTCGGCGGGATTTCTGTGGAACATAATGGAACTGACTTTACTTGCAGTTAAACAGGGTTCACCATTGGGTGCCCCAATTCTTTATCTTGTCCCGTATTACAGTGGCGTAGTCAACGGGATTTCTATAGAACATAATGGAACTGACCTTGCAGTTAAACAGGATTCACCATTGGGTGCCCCGATCTTTACCTTGTCCTGTTCTCTTATATTACAGTGGCATAGTCGGTGGGATTTCTATAGAACATAATGGAACTGACTGACCTTGCAGTTAAACAGGGTTCACCATAGGGGACCCCAATTCATTCTCTTGTCCTGTTCTCTTATATTACAGTGGTGTAGTCGGCGGGATTTCTATGGAAAATAATGGAACTGACTGACCTTGCAGTTAAAAAGAGTTCACCACAGGGTGCCCCAATTCTTTATCTTGTCCCGTATTACAGTGGCGTAGTCGGCGGGATTTCTGTGGAACATAATGGAACTGACTTTACTTGCAGTTAAACAGGGTTCACCATTGGGTGCCCCAATTCTTTATCTTGTCCCGTATTACAGTGGCGTAGTCAACGGGATTTCTATAGAACATAATGGAACTGACCTTGCAGTTAAACAGGATTCACCATTGGGTGCCCCGATTCTTTACCTTGTCCTGTTCTCTTATATTACAGTGGCATAGTCGGTGGGATTTCTATAGAACATAATGGAACTGACTGACCTTGCAGTTAAACAGGGTTCACCATAGGGTGCCCCAATTCTTTACCTTGTCCTGTTCTCTTATATTACAGTGGCATAGTCGGCGGGATTTCTGTGGAACATAATGGAACTGACTGACCTTGCAACGCTTATTCAGTTGCAAGTAAAGTGGCAGCCCAGCAACCCAGCTTTTGCAGACAGCACAGGGCCCTCAGACCGTCCCAGGTGTCTGTACCATTATGTCCCGAAGATGACACTGAGGCATATTTGATCATTTTCGAGCACACATCACAAGCCCAAAGAAGACTCGGCACACTTCTGTGCTTTCTTTCTGACCTGAGATGCCCAGGAGGCTTTGTGAGAGGACTGCAGAGAATTATACTTTGCATGTTATGGACCTACTTAGGATCAACAGGCCCAGAAATGTTGCAAGTGATGAGTTGATCCCGAGTGGCCCACTCGATCACAAGCCTTTGACCTCTGCTCAGCTTTCATGATGTCTACCACCAGGGGAAAGCAGCATAGAGCACTTTGTAGAAATAATTGTGTGTGCTTATCTAATTAACGCTCTTCCTGAGACCTCCCGAGTACGCACGCAGTCCTGGAAAAAAAAAATATAAAGCTTGGTGGAAGCCATCAAGGGACACTGGACTGCCACGCTCTTTGATAAAGCGCCGGAAAAGCCCAAAGACGGGGGAATCAGGGGCCCCCAGCCAGCGATGGTGACGTGAGTGAGAGAATATGATTTTACGGGTGTGACGCAGATATACGAAAAAACGGAAGTGTGAAAAGGCGTGAGGGACCAAGTTCTACACCCCAACAAACACTTTAAAAATCTCAGAAAAATTCTTTACAGAATTTCACATTTTATGAGTTTCGAATTTTACACAAACCTGTATGTGAATCCAAACTTGACCTTTTCACTAGGATGATCCAGAAGATGAGGCCTGGAGGCTCCCACTTTATTTCTTCACACCATTACCATGTGTCATTTTTCCCTTTTTTGTCCACTCTTTCCTGTCCCGGTTGAGACGTGACTTACAGGGCTTACCTGAATCTTCACGTCCTGCTCGATGCTCTCATCACACACTTTAATGGAAGGGCTCTTTAAAGACCCTCGACGGTTTGTATAACCGCAGGACGACTCCTCAGTGTGTAGACGGTGGAAGGAGGAGGAGAATTCAGAAAATGAGGGAAAAACAGAAAAGCCAGAAGACCACCCACCATGGGCCTTGCAGAGCATAAAAACAAACACCCTCTGGTTTTTAGTTTGTTTTTGGTTTTCCCCCCCCCCCCCCCCCAAGGAGAAAATGTTAAATAAAGAAATAAATGAATATATAAACACATACATAAATATATGCGTACATACATACACTCGTCAACACAAAAGTGAAATTAAAGAGAAAACAAAAGGAGAGGAGAACACTTCAAGTCAACATTTAAAAGAGGCATCGGTCACAGCAGGTTCACAATGGCTTAGAAAAGAATGAGATGGCGGCCTTTAACTTTCCCTTGCCTGTAATTCCCTTTGTAAGTTTTACAGACGTACCGTTTAAATAAAAATATTTAAAAAAGAATAAAATAAAATTCCACACTGAAAAATAAAAACACAAGTTCGAGAAACCACGCCTGGTGTCGCGTCCGTACTTGTCCTTTTATTTTTCAGCACGGCCTCCAGCTCTCCCTCGTTTCCTTCCTTTTTTTTTTTTTCGCCGACCCTCTCCCTGTTTCTCGTCCTCTAAAATAAACCTAAAAAAAAAAAAGGATCTCGACCTGTGGGGGGCGATCTCCGAATCCAGTTTTCAATGACTTTTTTTTTTTTTTTTTTTTTTTTATTGAAAGAGAGCAAACATTATCATGAATCATCTCGACCGGTGCCAGGTGTTCCCAGATGAGCGTTACACAAAGGTGTCGCGGATTTCGGTTTCTCATTCCCAGGTAGGGCCCGCTGCCTCTTCTTGACATTGCCCTGCCAAATCTGAACCCCTCGAAAGCACATTCCCTCATCTCCATATTGCTTTAAAAGAATTAGAGGAAGTATAAAAGACATTCTGTTTTCCTGGTTATGCCTCTGCAGTGCTCAATCGACATTTAGGTTCGATGACTGTTTTTTGTTTTTTTTTAATAAATGCGGTCTGTTTCTACAAATTCATCCTTACTGTCCGGCGATACAAAGCGTCCCAGAGCCGCGGACTGATTTGGGCCTTCTAGGGCCGCGTTGCGCACGGAGGTCTGTCTGAGGCTCCTCTGGGTGGCAGCGGTGGGATCCTCCCCTCCACGGGTTTACGGCACGCGCTCAGTCTGTGCACCTTACTCAGGAGTGTTGCCAGCTGAGCACCCCCCCCTTAAATCATTTTCATGTTAAACCGACGAGGTCCTCCTTGGTCGCCCCCTTCCGCCACGGCCCCGTTGGACTTCCGGGGGACATACTCGATATCGATGTTGTTTTTGTGTTTCCCTTTCCCGCGACTCCACACGAACAGAAGCAAAAAACAGAAAAGAACGACTCCTAGGAACGTGAAACAGCCCATGGCGGTGGACACTAAAATAGTCTTAAGGTCCAGAGCGAAGGTCATGTTGTACACGTTGGTCCCGTTCGTGTTGGTGGCATTGGCGTCGGTGATATACATGGAGGTCCTGTTGGCGTAAAGGGACCTGTCGCTGGCAAAGCCCTTTACGGCCAGGGAAGCGGAGAACGTGTCGTTCCCGGCGGCGTTGCTGGCCACGCACAGGTAGGTGCCGCTGTCCTGGACCTGAGCGAACTTGATCTCTAAAGTGCCGTCCCCCAAAACCGACGCCCTCCCGTTGGACTTGACCGTCACCAGCTTCCGTCCCGGCGTAATCCAGAAAATCAGCGGCAGGGGGTCCCCGTCGGCGTTGCACACGAGTTGGGCCGTCTGGCCCTCGTCGATGAAGACCTGCTGCATCTTCCTCTCTCGGATTTTGGGCTTTTTGCACACAAATTGAGATGACAGGATGGTGTCGTGGAACTCCCGGAACGGCTTCCCCCGGCTGTTCTCCGGCGCCACGCACATGGGCTGCGTGTCCCCCCGGCAGAGGATCTGCCGCCTCTGAAGGATCCAGAGAAGACGGCAGTCGCACGCCAGGGGGTTGTTGTCGATGCAGAGGGTCTCCAGCGTGACGGAGGACTGAAAGGCGCTCTCTTCCAAGGTGTCCAGCAGGTTCTGGGAGACGTTCAGCACGCGTAAGGCGCGCAGGCCCTGGAAGGCATGCGGCTCGATGTTGAGGAGCTGGGCGCCCACCACGTGCAGCTCCTGCAGGCGGCTCAGGTCCTGGAACATGTCCGCCTCAATGTTGCTGATGGGGTTGAAGGAGAGGTTCAGGTGCGTGAGGTACGTCAGGTGCTTCAGGGCCAGAAAGGGCACGGCGGACAGGTTGGTGTTGGTGATGGACAGGGAGCTCAGATTGAGGCTGTAGAAGCTGTTGGCGGGGACGGCGTCCAGCATGGGCCAGTTGTCGATCTCCAGGTGCCTTAGGCGGAAGAGCTTCTTGAAGGCGTACGGGTGCAGGGTGTTGATGCTGAGGAAGCGCAGACGGAGCCGGGACAGGTTATGGAGGTGGGACAGGGCTTCCGTGGGCACGGCGGTCAGGTTGCACTTCTCCAAGGTCAGCTGTTCCAGGCTCTGCAGCCCACTGAAGGCCCGGTGGGAGATGTACACCAGGTCGTTGTCCCCTACTTCCAGGGATTTGAGGTTGTGCAAGTCCTGGAACATGTAGTCCAGCAAGATCACGATCTTGTTCTCGCTAATGTCCAGTCCCGTCAGGTTCGACAATCCGGTGAAGACCCCCAGGGGGATGAGTTTGATGCGGTTGCTCTTCAGGCGCAGGGAGCGCAGGTTGAAGAGCGAGTTGAACGATCCCGGATCGACATTCCCGATGATGTTGTCGCTCAGGTCTAACTCCTCCAGCTGCGGGTAGGAGGCGAACTCGTCGGGGATGACGCTCTTCAGCTTGTTCTTGCTTAGGTCCAGGATCTTGGTCTCGATGGGGATGCCTTCTGGGACGGCGACAAGACGCTTCCGGTGGCAGATGACCGACTTGTTCTGTGCCGAGCATTCACAGCGGGCCGGACATCCGACGGCGGAGCTGACGCAGACGACCAGCAGGGCCAAGCCTAGGAATGGCTGCCAGCATGACAGAGCAGTGTGAAGCATGACTTTGCAGATGCAGTCTACCATTCTGTTAGGGCTCTGAAAGAGAAGAAAGAAAAAGAGAGAGGAAAAAATGAAACAAGAGAAGGTGACCCTCAAACACGTCTGGAAAGAAGGAAGAATGGAGCACAAAAATGAAAGGAGCAAAACCTGGAGAGGCAAAATTCTAGGTGGGAAATGAAAGCGCCAGTCTTACCGGGCACCAACCCTCTGCCCGCTCGTTTCTGCACTGATGACTTTGTAATACCTGCTTATGGAAATGTTTTTATGCATTTCTTCCACTGTCACTGACAATTATGTTCATTTGCTTTGTGCTTTTACGCGTTTCATTGGCTGTTGAGTTCAAGGGGGGCGGGCCCTCCTGATGCCGCGTGTCTGTCCACGATGTTCATTTTCACCGTTCGTGTTCACAGTGTTTCGTTTGGTTTATGGATTGTCTGGATTGTGAGGTGTGGATTTTAAACAATAAACCTTTCTAATAATAAATAATAATAATAAGAAGAAGAAGAAGAAGAAGAAGAATAATGTCGTTGTGAAATGTATTTATCACATAGCCCTTGGGGTCGGAGGGCAGCAGCCCCCTGGAGCAATTGCAGGTTAAAGGTCTCGCTTGAGGGCCCTTCTGGCATGAATGGGATTTAAACCAGCAACCTTCTGGATAGCCACCACTTTATGGAAGATTTGTTGTAACAGAACTTCACAATTTTGGGATATTTTCAAATGGTGAACCCTTCTGGATTGAATTTAATAAGTCAAATTAAAATGCATCCTTGAAGGTTTTGCTGTTATTTTAGGAGGCAGGCTGTTGTGCTGTCAAGTCGCCCACAAAGGAAAATGAAATTGTCTTCAGACTTCAGGAGCAACAAGAACCAGAACCAGTGGAGCACGAACACTTTTGGGGTCCTGAAGTTTGAACGGTTCTGGGGACCCCTTTGTAATCAGCAATGAAGTTGGCAAAATCACCCCTGTTATCTTCTTTGGTGGGCTTCTTCCACGACAGATCACAGGGTCTCGGTTTAAAGGGGGTATCTCACATGTCAAAGTCGCTGGTGTGAAGAACAATGTCCAATGTCTTATGGTCTTCAGGTTACGAAGGGATGGCAATGCAAGTCACCCCTCCAGGATTAGGGGCTCCATTGGTTTCATAGCAGGAGCGCCACTGGCCAGGGCACCACAATCTGCACCCAGACGTTTGCTTGATAGGACGCGCTGCTTAGGACAACAATGATTTGCGTGTTCACTGAAATGCATTCACTCCGTACAGCAGCACTCACACTACATACAGGATGGGCACATTAAATATGCCCCCTAAAGGCGTTTCACTGCCCACCCCTCCATGTCCTTACTGGTGGGCTTCATTCACAAACAACACCTACTGCTATCACCATGTGTGCAGGGCAGTGCAGGCTCTCAACATCAGACAATCCAGCGTTTCTCAACCTTTAAGTATTTGCAACCCGAGTTTTCATAACAGTTTTAATCGTGCCCCCCCTAACGTTTCTTTGAAAACCTAATAAAATGTATTCCTATATTTTTTGCTGCCGATACACTGCTACAAGTTTAAAATTTCCCTACGAATAGTGAAATTACACCACATATGGCAACATTCATGCCCCCTTTTTTGATACTTCGGGCCCCCCAGGGGTCTAAGAACTGCTGAGACAATAGATGGTCAGTCAGTCATCTTCCAACCCACTATATCCTAACTACAGGGCCACGGGGGTCCACTGGAGCCAATCCCAGCCAGCACAGGGCGCAAGGCAGGAAACAAACCCCGGGCAGGGTGCCAGCCCACCGCAGGGTACACACACACACCAAGCACACACATTAGGGACAATTTAGGATCACCAATGCACCTCACCTGCACTGCACCTGGACTGTGGGAGGAAACCCATGCAGACACGGGGAGAACATGCAAACTCCACGCAGGGAGGACCCAGGAAGTGAACCCGGGTCTCCTAACTGTGAGGTAGTAACGCTACCCACTGCGCCACCGTGCTGCCCCTAACCTAACTAGCATAGTATTAGACATTTCAATGAAACTGAAGTTTGATCATTCTGTCCAAACTGTTTACCATATCCTTGCTAATATATGCAAACAATGCAAGTTTACCATCCAATCGATACACGGCGTTAGATTTTTCTAGCGAGAGACAATGAAGAACTTTTTCAGTATGCCAGGAGTGAATGTGAGGAAGGGTGTTCATGAAGTCACTGATGATGGTGATGGTGAGTTTTAATGTAAGATGTAAGGCCATTGGAGACGTGCGTATTGTACTTTGACTTAAATCAGACTTCAGTGATGCAGCCAAAGTCAGAGTTGCCATGTTGCCCATTTAATTGTACTTTGCTATGTCTGGGTCTTCTGTGCTATGCCAGTTTGAGTGTGATGATGAGGATGATGATTAACAGAAGTGGGAAAAGATAAAGAAAAATATTATGATATGATGATGATGATGATTGTTGTTGTTGCTGCTGGTTTATTTTCTGTCTTGTAGACAATAATTCTTTGCCACCCTTGCCCCAAACATTTATAACAGGTTGGCATCCATGCCTAATGCATTGTATGTATAACATATAATTTATTGTGTATATTAATCCATTATGTAAAATTTTGTTAATTTCTGGAATCTGTTTACGGTGTCAGTCACGATGTCTGTTAAACGTCCCTTCGGTTGGCACTGCCCGTGTTTAGTTAAAGAGGGCGGCCGCCTTTCAGGTGGCAGGACAGCAAAGAGAAGCATGCAGGGGGCCTGATGTTAAGGAGTCCTGATCCCCATTCAGTTCCGTGTTAACATTTGTATTGTATTTAATGTCTGTTTAGTGTTTAATTTAAAGCTTGCATTTTTCATTGTTTCACATTTTTTCCAATTATTATTATTATTATTACTACCATCTATTGTAGCGCTGCTGCCTTGCAGTAAGGTGGGTTCGCTTCCCGGGTCCTCCCTGCATGGAGTTTGCATGTTCTCCCCGTGTCTGCGTGGGTTTCCTCCCACACTCCAAAGACATGCAGGTTGGGTGCATTGGCGATTCTAAATTGTGCTTGGTGTGTGTGTGTGTGTGCCCTGCGGTGGGCTGGTGCCCTGCCCGGGGTTTGTTTCCTGCTTTGTGCCCTGTGTTGGCTGGGATTGGCTCCAGCAGACCCCTGTGACCCTGTAGTTAGGATAATAACGGGTTGGATAATGGATGGATAGTTAGGTTAGGTGCAGGGCATACAGTACTTATAAGTGATATGGGTAGATTTTGTGGGGCTGTCGTCGACAGCTTAAGGCGCTAGAAATGATAGTGAGTTAAACTGAGGACTAGCAGCAGTCTGGATTGCTTGTGCTGCTACTGATTTTTTTTCACTAACCGGTCATTCTTTTTAGAAAGAAAGAAAGAAAGAAAGAAAGAAAGAAAGAAAGAAAGAAAGAAAGAAAGAAAGAAAGAAAGAAAGAAAGAAAGAAAGCATCCCAAATACTGCGTGTCTCCTGCAATGTCGCTACTCAAACACGTATTTGTCAAAAAGAGAGTACTGCCAAGAGATCCAGCAGTGCTGATTACACTCACAGGACCTTACAGTCCTGTCCAAATGTGAGCTGCCCAATTCAGAGACGTCCACCGATAAAAGGCAATTTACCGTTTAGCTGGTATTCATGTTTCATCTGTCTGATGAGTTCATTTTTATTATTTTTGCAGATGCGGGATTAGAGGCTGCAGTGGGTTGGCACCCTGCCCGGGATTGGTTCCTGCCTTGTGCCCTGTGTTGGCTGGGATTGGCTCCAGCAGACCCCCGTGACCCTGTGTTCGGATTCAGCGGGTTGGAAAATGGATGGATGGATGGATTAGAGGCAAATACACGTTCATCTCGGGTTGAATCAGCTACAAAACTATTTTGGGCAGTAACTTTAAACAAAAAGTTACATGAAACTGTGAACGCCTCGTTAGCTTACCCCACGCGCCTGCCCTGACTGTGCATCCACTCTGAAGTGAAACGCACGCACTTGAAGACGCGCGACCTGAGGGGAACTACATCTCCCAGCATGCAGCGAGATGTCTGCGTCACTGCCCGGATTGGAGCGTTGATGGCGCAGAGTTTCAAAAAGGCGATATGTTGTGGTCAGACGTCTCCCGTTTTTCTTTCTTTGATTGCATTTCACGGCCGTTCACTTGTTCAGGTTTATAACCTCATCAGCACCCTCAAGGACTTCGGTGTTTTTTCTGGATTTGACGTCCTTTAAAGTTTGTTCGTGATATCCGTTTGTTTGGAGTTACCGACGCGCATAGAGCACTCCTTGCACTGCGGATCCGCGTCGGGCGTTCCTTTTACTGGAGGAGGAGGCGAACTTTTTTGGGGTTTTGTTCAGAAAGCGGACGTCACTTGAGACGGCCCAAACACTAACCTTAAGGTTAATAAAATAGCTCCCTGATGTTAAGTCACTGTTGTTGGGCTAAAATGATAACAGAAATGTGAAACCTACTTAGATAGCTAATCTCAATTATTCTGAAATAACCAAGTGGCGTCCGCTTTCTGAATAAGAGACCCTGTTTGTTTCACCCGACTTCGGCATTGTATCCATTTACCTCGTCGACTGCAGTGTGTTGCCGTTTGCAGGGGAATTTATTTCTAATAGCGTGTACTTCTTATGTATCTTATTTGTTGTTATACAAAGCTTATTTAATGCGAAACGGTAAAACTTGGATTGTCCAGTAGAAACTAAAACGGTGATACCGAAATACATTAATGGTGGTGTGAAATACCCGGACGTGCAGGTGAGCCGCTCGAATAGTGCAGTGTAAAGCTCCTCCGCAAAAAGCCGGCGTGTCCAATGGAGTCGAATGTGAGCCTCGACACTCGGGTAGAGTAAAGGAATAAAAAAATGGCGACGAGGAGGAAGAAGTGAGTCGGTGGGCGGCGGACGGGTCGTAGGCGACTTCAGCGTCTGCTATTCTGGTGCCGTTTTCCGTCAGCCGGGTAGCAGAAAACGGCAGAGGCGACACATTAGTGAGGAAAACGTCGGGCTTAGCGGCCAGCACGCCTGAACTTTATATACTGACGTGCATCCATGATATTGTGAAAGACGTCACGGTAGGCTGAAGTGCGAACACACACACACACACACAGGGTGACACTTACACTGTACACGGAGGCGCGTCTGTCGTACACGGACATGTGTGTCAGACTCTGGACTGACATGCGCACACCACACTCGTGGCAGTGTGCGGTGAAACGCGTCTAACACTGTCACGTGCTTTCTAACCTTGTCTGAGGTAATGGGAGGTTTGTAATTGTAAGGGGCGCACGCACCCCGGAGGGGATGTCTGTTTTGTTTTCGGGGGGTGTGCTGGGAGGAGGATGATCCCCGGAATTGCGGAGTCAACGAGAGTGCTCCATGTTTGTATAAGACCGAGTAAATAAAATAAAATCGAAGAGGCCTCGGCAGCTGTCTGGGCTCCTGTTCTTATTTACCGGGATCGTCACAATACGGACAGTGAGAAGCTTCCATCACACACTGAGATGCATCACTGGATACTAAAATGCTTACACGACGTTGTGAAACTCGGCACTTTATACTTTACTTTGTACACTGAAACGTTCACACTGCATACTGAAACTCGTAGAAGTGAGGCGCGCGGTCCGCGGTGAAACGCATACACGACGTATCGCCTTGTACCGAGTACGTTATGACACATGCGCACTGAATGCCTCGACTATTGACTGACACGGACGGCATATTGAGACTCTGTAGCGGCGCACACCGCCCAATCTAACTCCTATACTGTTTAGTGACACTTTAACTCTACTTGCTCACACCTTAGTGAAACCCCCACACAGTAAACTCAAACTCTAAGCCCTGAAACTTTTTGAATGTCCGTTCACGCGCTTTAGAGTGAAACGCTCGCATTATCCTCTTCATATCTGACAGGCCTACGCGTTATACTGAAGTGTGTACGCTGCGTGCCGAAATGCATGCACTCCACAGCCACACACTTACATTGCATGGTGGTGTGTGCACTCTGCAGTGACGCCCTGAAACACACAGACCCCTTAGCGAACCTTACACTATGTGCACTGAAGCCCTCATTACACAGCAAACACACCTCATGGTGACACCCCGAGGGCCGTGTGCTGCTGAACGTGAGAGGCTCAAAGTCCACACGAAACACAGAGGCTGCAGATGTCATCCGTATCGAGTCCAGACTCCAACCCGCCCCCCCCCCCGGTGGTCCTTAGCAGACCAAGCGACACAATCCTGGGGGCACACAGCGCCAGTCAGCCGTCCCTCTTTTACTCCTCCAGCCCCTCCCATCACGTGACTGAAGCTTGGCCACTGTCGCTTAGCGTGGATGAGGAGGAGGAGCCAAGCCCGCTGAAGGGAGGGGCCTAGGGTGCCGTTCACGCCCACACCATCAACCCTCCATGCCGTTTCATGCCATTGACTTCGGTGGAACAGACGGGGAGCCCAGCGACTTTTAGGATGTGGATGTTCCGTCCACTCGTTGTGCTTAAGGATGGAGGGAGAAGGCGGAGTTCACTTGAAACAATGGAGGAAAAAAAAAAGAAAAAAAAAAACATTCAGGACCCCCAGGGAGCCAAAAGGCGTCTACGTGACGCGCCTTGCAAACCAAATTAATCAGCCGGTTAATTGAAGGCTTAAAGCGTATTAAAATGTATTTCCACCCGGGTGATTACAATAACAAACATTTCGGAATTTTTTTGAACATTTCCAGCAGAGCATTAAAAAAACAAGTATTTAAATAATCAGCTACTTGATTAATCAATTAAGTCATTAATAAGATGATTGATCTAATTACAGAATTAATATTGACAGAAGGCTGCACCGTGTGATGCATGTCATTTGCATATTAATGAGGTTGGGGCTCAGCATGTGACAAGGTGCTTGACAGCAGGGGGCGTGAGGTGACCGAGGCAGCCTGAGCTCTGAAGACCTGTTGTCCCTTACTGAGTCATGGGATGTCACCAGCATTTATTGATTTATTGATTCATTCGTTTTCCTGAGATATATATATATATATATTTTAATTTGAGCTATTTCAGCAACTTTGGGGTCTCATATAGCGCCTTTCTTTCTGTATCGATTGTTCATTACAGTTGTTTCCGTATCACCACAATGCGAGTGCTGGCACTTGAGGAGACTCTCCTAAGAGGACATGACTAGTGGCTTTGTGACTCTATATAGCGCCTTTCAGATGTGACTACTAGCCAAGCACATTGCAGCTCTCATATTTCTAAAATGTCAGCTCTGACACTTGATCTGAGTTGGTGCGATAGAGTAACTCACGCCAAGGTCTGACTAAGAGAATTTTACATTTATATAGTGCCTTTCTATAGCAATCACTAAATGCAAGCATGACAGTTTCTTTTTTTTTTTGTCCCATATTCCTGCAGTGTGATTTCTGCCACTTAAGGAGACCCCCAAAGGATAACAAAGCAAGTTGGTGTGGACAATTAGACCGGTGACTTTATATAGCGCCTTTCTATGGTGGTCTCTAACGAGGCACATTTCAGTGCTCATATTTCAAAAATGTGGGCACTGTGACAGTCAGTGTGACTTGGACAAGGACTGCCTATGTGATTTTATGGGGTCTTATATTGTGCCTTTCTCTAGTGATTAATCAGCATGTTACAGCAGCTCCCATATTACTACAACATGAGTGCTGCCATTGTGGCTATACTGTATATAGCGCCTTTCAAAGGTAACTGAACACATCACAGTTCTCATATTTGTGAACTGTCAGCTCTGCCAGTTGATGAGACTTGGGGTGATAAAGTTAGTCATGCCAAGGACCGACTCTAAGAATTTGCACATTTATATAGCGCCTTTCTCTAGCAATGCATAAATCCACTCATGACAGTTTTATTCTACAACATAAGCCCTGGGCTTTAATGATTTTCTTACAGGCTGACACAGTAAGTCAATGCGGAGAACTTTGTGACATTATATAGCGCCTTCCTGTGGTGATCACTAGCAGGGCACCTTACAGTTCTTATATTTCTAAAAGTGACACTGGGTGGGACAACTGGGCATGAATGTGTGGATTCATAGAGCGCCTCTCCCTAGCGATCAATAAACCAGCGCGTGACAGTTTAATTCCTATTTCTGCAACACAAGTGCTGTCGGCCGAGGAGACCCTCACAGTCCTGGCAAAGTGAGTCACCGCTGAGGAACTGGATCTGACCTTTCTAGTGTGACCTCAGCCACAGGGTGCTCTTCAGCTGCAGTGGAGTAAAAACACTTTTAAAGTTTTCTTCATTGTCAGACGTTGACTCTCTCAGGGTCCCGCAGGGTTTCAGGGCTCATATCTGTAACCCTGCGTCTGGACCACCAGGGGGCCCCAATCTAAACGAGTTTGTGTCGAACCAGAAGAGAAACTGAAGTGGTGTGAATATGAAATCGGACAGCTTCACCATTTCAGTGTCACCTGTTCAGACATCCAGATTTCCATGCCCATTGACCCCCCCCCCAATTCCCCCATTTTGGATTTTACCCTCCTTAACTTTGATTTGAGGCTCTTAGGCTTTCATTGGAAATCAAGAGAAAAAAAAAAATCACGGAGCCTGCAGAGCTGTCGAAAAAAGTGGAATGAAAGGAAGACTGCGGAGCCAGCTGGGGCTGGATGACCCGGAGATCGTGGACATTTCCTGCATTTCATATGAAGAAGAGAGGCGAGAAGAGTCTCAAAGCAGCCGTCTGAGAAGACCCAGTGGGAAGGACGGGGCTCAGTGATATGAAGTGAGAAGCGGAGCGAGACGAAGGAATCGGACCAGAAATCTGGGAAGGTCGTCAAGACGATAGAAAGCAGGAGTGCGGGATTATGGGAGACGTGTCTGTGTGTGTCTGCAGGGGGAGTGTCGACAGTTAAAGTGACCTGCAGTGACAAAGTGAGCTGGTGCTGCAGGTGGAATCTGGAGCTTTGTGGTTTCATATAGCGCCTTTCTATAGTGATCGCTAACTCAGCACATTACAGCCCTCCCTGTGTTTCTATGTCATGAATGACACAGTGAGCTGATGCTGTGGCCTAATTAAGAAACTCTGTAGCTTTATATAGCGCCTTTCTATCACAAGCACATTTGAGTCCTCCACGTATTCCTTCCTACAGTGTGAGTGCAGGGAGATAAAGTAATTCAAAATCTAAGACTAAACTTCTGACTTTATAACTTTTTATAGCACCTTTCCATAGTGATCACTCACTCAGCACATTACTGCTCACCCTATATATTTGAAAATTGTGAGCAACGACAGCTGAAGGCACTCAGGGTCAGAAATTGAGTCAGTAGCAAAAACTGGATATGTCACATTATAGTTTCATATAGTGCCTTTCCATGTCCACCTTAATAAAAAGATTAGTGTCTGTGTTTCTAGATGTGTCCATCCACTTGCTTTGTCTCTGTTATTCCAACAGATGGCGAATCACAAATATGAATGATGGTTTTTACAAATCCCATTCCAAATGATAGATAACAGAGACATATGCCTTGCATTTTTCATTTCAACAGATGGTGCAGCACAAAGACTAAGACTGCTTCCATGAATCCCATACCAAATGGCGGATGGCAGAGACATGTGCCATGCATTTGTCATTCCAACAGATGGTGCATCACAAACAATAGCATTGCTTTGGCAAATTAATGACACATAACAGATGCATTTGTCATTCCAACAGATGGTGCATTACACATATGAATGCTGCTTTTTACAAATTCCATACCAAATGGCAGATGACAGAGTCATATGCCTTGCATTTTTCATTTCAACAGATGGTGCAACACAAAGATTAACTCTAACAAATCAAATACCAAATGGCACATGACAAAGGCATGTGCCTTGCATTTGTCATTCCAACAGATGGTGCATCACAAACAATAACATTGGTTTGGCAAAATAATGACACATGACAGATGCATTTGTCATTCCAACAGATGGTGCATCACAAATATGAATGCTGCTTTTTACAAATCCCATACCAAATGGTAGATAACAGAGACACATGCCTTGCATTTTTCATTTCAACAGATGGTGCAGCACAAAGATTAAGACTGCTTCCATGAATCCCATACCAAATGGTGCATTACAGAGACATGTGCCGTGCATTTGTCATTTCAACAGATGGCGCAACACAAAGTTTAACACTGCTTTTACAAATCCCATACCAAATGGCACATAACAGAGACATGGGCATTTCATGATGCACTGCAAACATTAACGCAGAGGTCTACATTGATTACTTAGATGGGAACTCGTCTTAGATGCATAGCACTGGTAGCTGATCACTAAATCACCGTGTTATTTTTTTGTCAACAGTCTAAAACACGAGCAATGTCAGACTCCCACAGGTTTAAAACGCAACCCTGGCCCGATGAATCCCTCCGTGACCTATATAGTGCCTTTCAACACAGCCTTAACGAACTTTTCATGTCCTGTATTTCTTCATCATCAGTACTGGCTGGTGAATGTCACATGCTCCGTGTCAGACGACGCTTAAGGGGTTAAAGTTGTGACCTTGTGCTTGGCAGTTGAGCGCCTCAGCCACTAGGGGGCCCACCTGCATTATCAGCAGCCACTCACCGCCTTTAATGAATTGGAAGATAAAGTGCGCAGATTAGTCGTTAGTAGGGCTGTGAGATAAAATTCAGCCCCTGAGTGCAAACACCCCCCCCCCCCACATTGAAACAGAGAAAGTGCAACTTGGACTTAAGGGTCATTTCCTCACCCCATTCTCCCAGAAGAAACAAGTGAATGCCATCGTTCTTGCTCACATATTTATTTATTTATGGCAAATTCTATCCTGAGGGCATCACTGAGGCGGCTGATAAGAACGAATTTGTGAAAAGGTCTTATCGGGGTAAGGCAGAGGAGCCGCGCTGAGCAATGGCGCCTCTTTATCCGATTTCTATTAAAACTATTAAGCATCGATTGCGCTCCCTAAGTACTCGAGTCTGTCTTCACCGGGGCGCTGCACCTCGGCAGGCATGGCAAATTTAAAAGGGCTGTTTGCAGTGATAAGTGGCCATCAGCTGGGAAGGGGCAGGCCGGGGGGGGGCACACGGCGAGGAGCAGACGAAGAAGAGCAGTCGAGGTTGGAGGCGACACTTGATGAGATCCTGTGAGACACTCCTGACCAGAAGGCAAGCAAAAAAGCCGATAATCCGATCATGGCTGGCATCTGACACCCCCAACCACACCCCCCTAAGACCACCCAACCCTCCCGACTTTAAGGAGCTCAGCTCCAGTGATCTTTATTACGCCACGTTTGGGGGGCTGTTGACGAGCAGAGACTTGCTGCTTCTATGCAAACTGGAAAAGAGGAAGAAGAAGAAGAAGAAGGTCAGCCACAAGTGTACTGGGGTCTTTGACTGACCTAAGGGTCCCTCAAATTTAAATATAAAATACAGGGTGGGCTCCTGTTCTGAACCACATTGTGCTGGGATAAGCATCAGCCTGAACTGGAGGAAGCAGGTCTGAAAGTGGATGGACTTGGTCTTCACGGCATCAGTGAGAATTGGAGACCCGGGTTCAAACGTGTGGAATAAAGTGGAGAAAAAAATAAGAAAAGTGAAGGGGAAACGACAAAAGTCAGGAGGACCCCTGGAGTTTGGCATCCCAGCGGCACAGGATCTAAAGGAGCCGTGATAGCCTTAGTATATAGCGCCTTTCATGAGGGGCAGTGAGGTCACAATCACCGCTTGTCCAATGTTAGCAACTTTGTTATTTCAGAGGTCACTTTGTAAAGAGGAGCTCGGGGGGGGGAGGCTATGGGGGGGGTTCATCATGTCCTCTGTGTGTGTGTGTGAGGCTCCTCTGATAGGTGCCTGCTGTTATAACAATTTAGGCTATTTATTATTATTGTTACTATTAATAGTATTAGGTTTTTAATTTTTGATAATTGATGGATGTAATGTAATTAGAAACAATTACTATTTATTTATTTATATATATTTATTATTTATGATGATTATTGTCATGAGAACACTTTTAGTTATGAGAATTGAGGGCAGAAGGACTGATAATAATAATAATACTAATACTACTACTACTACTAATCATCATCATCATCGTCATCATCATAATCACTTATTATTATTATTATTATTATTATTATTATTATTATTATTATTATGTGAATTTCCCCTTGGGATTAATAAAGTCTATCTATCTATCTATCTATCTATCTATCTATCTATCTATCTATTATATAGTGCCTTTCATATCTATCTATCTATCTATCTATCTATCTATCTATCTATCTATCTATCTATCTATCTATCTATCTATTATTGTTGTTGTTGTTGTTGCAGTGCCAAGTCCTCTGCTTTTCCTCGTGATCTTGTACATTACCTCTTCTTATTATTATTACTATTATGATTGCTAGCATTAACAATATACTTATTAATACATATGTATTATTATTATTAATATTATTATTAAGTTCTTTATTTTTGAAAATTGATTAATGTAATGTAATTAGAAACAATTACTACTGTTATAATTTATGATGATTATTGTCATGACAACACATTTATTTATGAGAATTGAGGGCAGAAGGACTGATAATAATAATAATAATAATAATACTGATACTACTACTAATCATCATCATCATCATCACTTATTATTATTATTATTATTATTATTGTTATTGCAGTGCCAAATCCTCTGCTTTTCCTCTTGATCTTGTATATTACTTCCTCATCTTCTTCTTCTTATTATTACTATTATTATTGCTAGCATTAACACTATATTCCTTTGAAAACATATGCATTATTATTATTATTATTATTATTATTTTTTCCAGTGATGAGGCCTTGGCTTTTCCCCTCAGACTGTTCCTCCTCCTCCTCCTCAGGTCTCCCGGCTGCCCTTCTTCTTTTTCCCCAAACAGGCGCGGTTGCCATGCGTGTCGCTCCGTGTTGTTTTTCCGTGACTCACATTTTGTTCCCATGTCTTTGGATGCCCGGTTCTCCACAGTTTAAATGTCTAGAGTGGCCCATTGGGTGGCATTTCTAAATCATGTGGGGCCACTAGAATGTGAGAATCAGAGCCCACCCAAATGCATATAGCGCCATTCCAAAGGCAGACACCAGTTCAAGTGCAAAGCCATCCCAGTCCATTTAGATCCCTCAAAGGTGCTCAGAATATACAAAGAAATAAGAGCCCAGGCCACAATGACACAAAGAAGGACAAAGAAACGTCACCATGCAAGTGACAACACATGATGGAGGCGTGCAGGGTCCCTCACACAGCCCAAAAACACAACACAAGAAGCGTGTGACTGACGGATGGGTAGAAGAATAAAGGAATGAATGGGTAGGAGGACAAATGAAGACATGCAGGATTGAAAAGAAAGTCGGGCAGACGCATTAATGAATAAAGGACAGACGGGCAATGAGTGAATGGCATGGTGGGTGGGAGCTGCGAGGTGGCCACATGGATGGACTGGAGACCCAATAACTGAATGAATGGTTAGATGGATGGAGCCGTGGAACGGATTTCTTTCTCCTCTTTTATCATCAGCTCTCCTAAATGTCTACCTGTCGGCCGCCTCTTTCTAAATGGAGCCTTCTGCTTCTCCTCAGATCTTCTCATGATTTATATCAGGATATCCATGAAACGCACATTTTTAAAATTTTGTGTTTTATTACGCAGTCCTCACAGATTTGAGGGCTGGTGGGAGGGGCCATACAGGGGGTGGGGCCTACAGACTGTATGCTGCACTGGGGGAGGGGCAAAGTAGACGTGGGGGTCACGTGGGGGAACATCTGGATGGCACAATTACCCTAAAAACAATAGGTGGTGGGGGGGGGGGGACAAGGGCTTGTGAACCAGAGGACACGTCAAAGATGGCAGGTGGGTGCAGCACCACAAGACATAGAGAGACGAACAGACGCTACACAATATGACATCATAAAACTAGAGAAGGCGCTATATTATAGATAGATGGGAATACAGGTAGCTGTGAAAGGCAACATATGATGAGCTGATAGATAATCATGAAAAGTACCAAAGAGTACAATAGAGAGATAGAAATGAAAGGCACTATATGAGAGTGAGAGAGAGAAAGAGAGAGGGAGAAAGAGAGAGAGAGAGAAAGAAAAAGAGAGAAAGAGAGGAAGAGAGAGAAAGAGAAAAAGAGAGAGAGGGAGAGAGAGAAAGAGAGAGAGAGAGAGGGAGAGAGAAAGAAAGAGAGAGAGAGAGAGAGAGAGAGAAAGAGATAGAAAGGGAGAGAGAGAGACGGAGAGAGCTGCGAAACAACTACAAGACCAAAGTGAAATATATGACCGAAATGAAAGCCATAATAGAATCAAAAGAAGGACAGTTATGAAAGGCACTATATAATAAATGAAAAGGATGATACAGTCATTACTGTCTTGTGTACAGTGAGATATGAAAAGCACCATTCAGTCTAAGGGTAGATAGTTTAGAAAGGCGCTATATAACAGACAGACAGACAGACAGACAGACAGACAGACAGACAGATAGATAGATAGATAGATAGATAGATAGATAGATAGATAGATAGATAGATAGCCAGCAGCTCAACCCGACTGGGACGCCCAGAGACTGGAAGGATGGGGGAAGTCATCTACTTTGGGACACTGCCCCCCCTAAGACGCTAGATGGCATCTTCCCTGCAGTGTAGCAGTGCCCCTGATTCCTGCAGAGCACCATGGGATATGGAGTTCGTGATCACAGCCCTGCTGGGTACCATGGGTACTGCCAGGGGATGCTGTAGGACACTGGGAGTCCAGAAGTACTAGCAGGACGGGAGGACAGAAGCCCTGAAGTACTTCCGGGCTGATTATAAACTTGAGTTCTCCATTTGACCCGGAAGTGCTGACTGGTCACGTGGATGGGAGAGCAGAAGCATTTCCATGTCAGGCACTATATAAAGGACTGCTGTGAACCCAGCAGGAGAGCCTGAGTCAGGAGGAGGTGTGTAGGAGAAAGTGAGAAAGAGAAGAATATCGTGCTTTGTGTTTATTTATTTGCCTGTTTATCTGTGGCTGTGGTGCTTGGAGGGCACAGTATAAGAAGAAAAAGAATTAAACATGCAAGTTAATTGAGTTTGGTCCCACATGAGTGACTGGTGACATATGCAGGTTCCACCTCTGCTATGTGTGCCCAGCACTCCACAGATCAGCTCTGGCCACCTGCACGCCAAACTTAAAATAAGCAGGTAAGGAGACTAAAGTCATCTCTACAAACGCGCATGTCAAGGTGACAAGAACATGGAGCAAAAGAGGACACAGGAATTGTGTTAACGGAGGGTCACATGGACACGGAATGAAGACAAAAAGCAAGCAGAAAACAAAAAAACAACGCCAGTGAGGAATGTGCCGCCTTGTTAGCAGAGCTCAGTGCCAGTTCGGGCGTCAAGGCCTCTCGAGCGGAGAAAATTGAAAGTCGCCCACGTAAACGCAAGGCATGAGACCTTGAGCCTCGAATGAGTAACTTCACTTTATAAAACAACCCCTGGTTTGCCTTCTCTCCATTCGTCATGTGATTCAGAAAAAAAAAAAATAATAAAAAAGTAAGGAGGCAGCGTGTGGCCTTCAGCACAAAACGCAAACGACACATGGCACAGTTGAGTGGGCACCAAGGTAAACGGGCCATTCATCACAGTGGAGACCACCTGACCATCAGAAAGAAGAGACTCAGGCCTCGGAATGTGGGACTCGGCAGTGTGACAAATGTAGCGCCTTTCATTCCACCTGTTCAACAATCCGTTATACACGGCCTATCATATCTGTTAACAATATAGCGCCTTTCACATCTATCTATCTATCTATCTATCTATCTATCTATCTATCTATCTATCTATCTATCTATCTATCTATCTATCTATCTATCTATCTATCTATCTATCTAATCTAATCCTGCCTACTACACCAAATTCTATCTATCTATCTATCTATCTATCTATCTATCTATCTATCTATCTATCTATCTATCTATCTATCTATCTATCTAATCCTGCCTACTACACCAAATTCTATCTATCTATCTATCTATCTATCTATCTATCTATCTATCTATCTATCTATCTATCTATCTATCTATCTAATCTAATCCTGCCTACTACACCAAATTCTATCTATCTATCTATCTATCTATCTATCTATCTATCTATCTATCTATCTATCTATCTATCTATCTATCTATCTATCTATCTAATCCTGCCTACTACACCAAATTCTATCTATCTATCTATCTATCTATCTATCTATCTATCTATCTATCTATCTATCTATCTATCTATCTATCTATCTATCTATCTATCTATCTATCTATCTATCTATCACTGTATATCATGCCTTTCATTTGCACACAACAGGAGGTTTGTGTTGTTCTCCTCACTAATGATAGATCCAGCGAGCTCAGGCACAAGGCATGTTGATTGGCACACAACAGTAAGACCCCTCTCTGTGCTCCATGAACAGGCCAGTCATGTCACTATATAGAGCCTTTCACAAGCACTTACACTCACTAAGCATCTTATTAGTGACGGTGGTTGACCAGCCTCTCCGTGTGATTGTCTAATCAGCCAATCATGTGGCAGCAGCAGATGCAGGTCATAAGTGTCAGTTGATGTTTAGGTCAAACTCCAGGACAGTTAAGAAGTGTGATCTCCGTGATTTGAGCCGTGGCAGGATTGTTGGCACCAGACAAGCTGCTTTGATTTTTTCTGAGGCTGCTGATCTCCTGGGGTTTTCATCCCCAGCCGTCTGATTGGTTTACTCAGAATGCTGCAAGAAGCAAAAAAGAGCCAGTGAGCAGCGGTTCTGTTGATGAGAGGGGTCAGAGGAGAGCGGCCAGGTGGGTTTGAGCTCAGATGAGCACTCTGTACAACCAGAGTGAGCAGAACAGCACATCAGAGTGCTCATCATGTTAAACCTCGAGGCAGATGGGCTACAATGGCAGAAGACCACGTTGGACTCCACTCCTGTCAGCCAAGATGTCACAGCTGGAGAGTGAAAGACTGGAGTGATGTAGCCTGGTATCTCGACTTCTGCTGAGGCTTACAGATGGTGGGGTTAGAACATCACAAATCCATGGGCTCAGCCTTCCTTGTGTCAACCGACCAGGCTGCTGTTGGTGGAAGTGTAATGATGGGGGGATTGTCTTCTAGGCACTTCACCTGATTGAGTCTCTCTGAGTTACGTTGATCTTCATGTTCATCCCTTCCTGGCCACCTTTACGTTTCCTTATTTTCCTGACACCTTTATCCAAGACGGCTTACAACACTTATGAGACATCCACTCATCCATCCATTATCCAACCCGCTATATCCTAACTACAGGGTCACGGGGGTCTGCTGGAGCCAATCCCAGCTAGCACAGGGCGCAAGGCAGGAAACAAACCCCAGGCAGGGTGCCAGCCAACCGCAGACTTATGATACCATCGGTCCAAATTCTTTTTGGTGTTCCAATTGGAGCACAGACAAGTCATGTGACTTGCTCAGGGTCACACTGGTGTCAGTAGTGGGGTGTGAACTCACAACCTCAGGGTTTGGAGTCCAAAGCCTGACCCACTTCACCACCCTGCCATCTTCTAATGGCTACGCCCAGCAAGATGATACACCACGTCACAAAGGAAATGTGACAATGAGTACAGTGGCCTTCCCAGTGTGTGGACCCCAATCCAAGACAAAGGCCTTTGGGATGTGATGGAATGAAAGATGACACCACGTGATGCCATCACATCCACATGGCCAGAATCTCATAGGAATGTTTGAAACGTCTTGCGGAATGAATCCATGCTGTGAAGAATCGAGAGCAATAGGAGGTCCTACTCAGTATTAATAAGGGGGGGTCCTCAAAATGTGCTCAGCGAGTGTACAGACGCCCCCTGGTGTCCAGCACTCTGTCGGTGTTATGAGTTGTGAATGTGTGGCACCATCACCCATCTCCACATATTGTCTCTTCTTTTCGCCTCTCCTGTCCTTTGCTCTTCTGTCCGACAGCTGAGACCCCCGTCCCCTGATGACAGACCTGTCCCCCCCCCAGTCCCCAAGGCTTCAAGCCCCCCTTCCTGTCTCTCGCTAATCAGGATCGGATCCTTGGGGTAAATGAAACTTTTTTTTTCTCTCTCTCTCTAATAAATCTCATCTGCGGAAAACAGGAACGCAATCCCATTAGGATAAAAGTAAGGCAAAGTTATGGCGTTCTAATTTCCGTTAATGGTCCTGCATCTTCTAATGACATTGGCCTGCAGGAAAAATGTAATTAACTGACAGGTTAAAAAACAGAGCAAGGAGACGCAATTAAGGCCGCGTCGGAGGATATTTGCTCGTTGCCACGCCGTGTCTTAATGAGATAACTGTTTTCCTGAAAGTTCCGCTTGCTGATCCATTTGCGGCCGACAAGGTTTGAAGGTGTGTGTGAAAAGTGATGACGGTGCTGGATGAGAGAAGGGACCTCGCCGGGCTGCCCGGAAGCTCAGGACTTTGTTGCTCAGCTGCCCGAGAAACAGCAGATGTGATGTCAAAGTGAACTGCGTATATCGTGTGCTATGACAGGTAGAGGAGTCCAGCATGAAGGGTCACTCAAAAACCAAAGGTCCAGGGAGTTGGACGTGACACACTTAGAAGAGCCAAACATAATAATAATAAATAATTAATTATTTGCATTTATATAGCGCTTTTCTCACTACTCAAAGCACTCAGCAATTGCAGGTTAAGGACCTTGCTGAAGGGCCCAACAGAGCAGAGTCCCTTTTTGGAATTTGAACCGGCAACCTTCCGATTGTCAGTGCAGATCTCTAGCCTCAGAGCCACCACTCCACCTATAACATAGATGAGGAGATGAGGCAGGAAAGCCAAAACCCACCCACCCGTCCGGTTTAATAGCCCACTTATCCAGGGCAGGCTCACAGGGAAGCTGGAGCCAATCCGCGTAAGCACTGGACACCAGGCGGAGTACAGGGGCTGCCACAATCCCAAAGCCCTCAGCGTCTTCTGGTAGGTGTCCATCTCCGTAGGTCCTGTTGCCCAAGACGGATGCTACTTTATGCTCTCTACGAAGTCTTGTAACTGCATTATAATAGCTGTTATGTTTGAATAGAACTTCCATCTGTTCATTTGGGGGCACGGGATTGAAGATGGATGGAGCCTATCCCATCAAGCATTGGGTGCAAGGGAGGAAAAAGCCCTGGAGGACCACCTGTGGGGTCAGGCCAGATTTCAGCAGTTCAGATCAAGAATAATCTGCTGTGGGTTGGCACCCTGCCCGGGATTGGTTCCTGCCTTGTGCCCTGTGTTGGCTGGGATTGGCTCCAGCAGACCCCCATGACCCTGTGTTCGGATTCAGCGGGTTGGATAATGGATGGATGGATGGTTGGTTGGATAGATGTTGTTAAATTGGCCAGCATGTGTGTGTTCACCCAGTGATGGACTTGCGCCCTGACCAGACTGATTACTGTGTTGGTTACTGGGTCAGCAGCTTGGTGAGTTTTGAAAATGGATGGATGGAAGTCCAATTCAACTATAACCGTGACATTATGATGTAGTCACACACCATAGCAGAGCACATAAAGTAGCATCCGTCTTGGGCACCAGAACCTATGGAGTGTGACACCTGCCAGAAGACATTGTATGCTTTGGGTGTGTGACAGCCCATATACTCCGCATTGTGTCCAGGACCACCAGAGAAGAAGGGGAAGATCTGCCAGAAGACACCATGGACAGTGAGACCTGGGCTTGTGGTGGCCATCACACATCACAAAACTCTTACTAAAGGGGGGGTGGCAAGTTGATCAGGTGGGAATGAAAAGGAGAGGAGAAGGGAGTCGGCTTTGTTGGGGAAATAGAAAGTTGGAGGTGAGCGGGTGGAGAGCTGAAGGTTAGGGACGACGGGGGTTTTGGACCAACTGGGGGGAGCACCGGTGTGCATGACAGGAACTGTGGGATACTGAGACATCAAGCTGTATGAGACAAAAATTGGAAAACAGCACAAGAAGTGGTAAAGTGTGGGCTACAGTACATTGTGGTGTGAAAACGGTGTGGCGAAGGTGTAGTGGTGTTGGGGGGATTTGGGGTTGAAGAACAGTTGCAGATTCCAACTTTTTGATCATAAGTGAAGTTATGACTCATGGACTTTTTCCATTTCTTGCTGGCTATGCACTTGAGTGGATGGGAGTAGGACAGGGACGGGAGATGCGAGTCCGGGGTCCTAACGCTGCGTGGAAACAATGCGATGGGCCAGAAAATTCCAGGTGAAGATGAACAGGGTGTCCTTCATGGCCAGATCAGTGAAGTTCTTGTATCTGCTTAAGCAGGGTGACTAGTGTGCTGTACTCTCGTGCTATCGGTCAGGTGGGAATACAAATTTCCAAGTTGGAAATTCCACGTCAATGCCATACGAACTCAAAGCTATGAGACGGACAATTCAGCCAAAAGATAAAAAGCTCATCAAATACTCTGTCAATTGTACAAAATTCAAACAACAGAACCTGATCAGCCAGAAATGTCATTTATGTGCTTGAAGAAGGAATGCAGTGAAGTGACACACATCTGATAGATAGATAGATAGATAGATAGATAGATAGATAGATAGATAGATAGATAGATAGATAGATAGATAGATAGATACTTTATTAATCCCAAGAGGAAATTCACAATATGTTTAGTTTACTGTTTATTTTCATAAGACACACTGTTACAACCAGTAACAAACCAACAGTGGCCTTGCATTTCTCCAATGAGCCCCACCAGGAATTCAGGTGACCGCACTGAAGTGGGAATTAAGGTGAAACGTCACAAGGCGGATCTACAAAAGCTCTGGTAGCACCTAAGTCTGTCCTTAGAGATGAGCCAGCGATCCGCGCGAAACACAACTAGAGGTTCCCGTCACCAAGCGAGCTGAGACACTCTGACCCTTCGTTGCCAGTGAAATTCCTGCCATCGACTCAGGAAGAAAGACGTTTCGTTTATGTGGCACTGCAGACACAGGGACTCCAATTCCCATCAGGCAGAAGGAGTGTGCTGGGGCTGATTGGTCCGCACACAAAGTTAACATGGAGGCGGAGCCCCGGCAAAGCCAGTCCACGTTACTGCATGTTTATTTAAAAACTCAGATATTCGTCTCCATTTTCGCCATTTTGGTATTTTTTAACCCCTAAAATGCTGACTTTTCAAAAGTCGTGATGTATGTTGCTATACGTGAGTTTAGTGCTGCAATGTGAACGGGTGAAAACAAAGAGTTTTGAAAATGTGGACGCTAATCGCACTCTGATTTGTTTGTCTTTATTGTCGTAGCTCGAGTTTTTGATCACTGGGGTGGTCTTTTATCAAACAAAAAATAAAAGCCATGAAATTTTAACTACATTTTTAATTATTAATTTTGACTGAGCTATTTCAGTGAGGCCCCTTCATTCTTCTCTCGCCTTTTTCTGTTTTCTAAAAGCAGCTCCACTCTCTTTTGTTCGCTTCATCTTAAAATTGAGCGAATAATAAAATAATAATAGTGAGAGGGAAGGGTTCATCCCTTACAGTCAGAGTAAGTCAGCAAACTACTCAAGATTATCGTTTTGTAAAATATCTATATTACTAAACGACAGTTTAATTTATGCACAGCGGACGCACCGAAGCGCATGCGCACTTCGCCGCAGCGCCCCAGAGACAAACCCAGCGGCTTCCCAGAGTCAGTAGGTGGTGCCCAAACAACACAACCTGTAAACTAAACCTGCTCTAATCCACTGTGCCAGCAGAGGCAAAGTAGTCACAGCTCCAAATGGAATGAGCTCAACGATTTGTAATACAAAACTGAGCCCGTAGTTCCCAGAGTCAACACCAGGACGCACCCACCCTCCATGATATTTCATCCCTCCAAATATAGGAGGGAACAGAAAGTGATTGCCATTCTTGGATTTGCGATTCTTTCGAGAATCGCGGGCTTGCTAGTTACTTTATAACGTACGTATTTGTAACCGTTTTTAAACATTAAAAATGCTGTAATTTGATACAGATAACACACATTAGCCTGCCGAAGTCCTCTCAAACTTATTAAAAAGTGCCGCCCGGTGGACCGCCCGTGTTACGTCACCCTTCCCTGATTGGTTGCTGCACATTCCAATGTGTCATTCCCTGATTGGTCCCCCTTCGCCGTATTCCAACACATCGGACTCAGAAGGAGCCGCTTTACATGGCGTTTGCTGCGTTGCTTTACTTGCATGCATCGAAATTGCGTTCTGTGCACTCTGGACGCCGCAAAAAAATAAAAACGCGCAGATGGAAAATCAGTTCTGCAATGAATTCCGTGTCTGGCCGGGTTACCGTCCCAGTAAGGAGTTGTCATGCTGATGACCGCGTGTGCATTGTACTCGAGTCTCTACGTCACGTGTGTTGTCGGTCTGCTGTATACTGACTTTCATGAATGTCGAGCAAACCCCCGCGTGGACGGAGATCCTGAAACACAGGAGTGTGGACCGAGCCTAACGTTGCACCATTTTTATTTTTGTTTTTTTCGGCCTCTCCTCACTGCGCCTGCGCGCTATAAGAACACAATGCAGTTTGAAATGACGCGCCGGTCCAATTCAAGCCCACATTGTGCTTCATTTTTAAATCATTACTAAGTTTGCAACATTAGGAGCTTTTTGTGGCATTCCGTGTACAAACGCGATAAGAAAAGTACTGTAAGTAATAAAATCAAAACCAAGCAAACCATTTGAAAGAAACACAGAGTGCAGGGCGCCTTCTTCCCTCTGCAGCGCACGCCGAGGCGCGCTTGTTGAGAACCCGAAAGAGAACGAGCGACGTCTGCAGTTCATGACACCTGATCACGTGGCTCCCGTATTTCCCAGCGCAGTCACGTATTTCTTGCCCAACTGTGGGGTCCTGCGTGTTTTTTTTTTTGCGCTTGGTTCCGAGAACAGCAACATGTGAAGGCAGTGTTGCCAGCTTGGCGACTTTTCAGACCCCTTTAAGCCTAGGAAAGAAATCTAGTGACATTATCAGTTGACATAAGCGACTTTTCTTTCCTCAAGTCATTGACAGAATTTCATGTAACAACTGATTACTATGCAGTTAGACGGAGCGCAGTAGACAGTGACACGTTAAAACTTATTTAAGAAAATGTAAAGATCTGATTGGTGAAAAAAAAAAACAAAGTCATTTACTTTGATTTTCAAATTGACGGTCCAACAGGTGACAAGCAAAGGCAGACCCTGTCGCATTCATATTCAAATTGCCACGATCCACACGACATAGCAAATAATGATCTTGTTTGAAGTTTACACTCCAACAGTTGGGTGACACTTAAGATCAGCAGTCACTGCAGGCAGATTGAAAAGCGTGCAGACCCGTGCAAAACGTCACTGTAACGGCAAACGCCTTGCACTTCAGGTTTAGCGCTTGGTAAACGAAGTGTCTGTACTGTAGTATACTTTCTAAAAAAATAAGCTTAATGTCAGTCCGCCTCAACGGCTGCGATGAATGGGGGCGGAATCGAAAGAGTTAAAACGGCTATGCAAAGGAGGAAATTACGTCATCCTGTGACTTCGGCCGACTTTTTAAACGCGCGTCAGCGATTTTCTGTTGAACATATTTGGCAGCAGCACGTGAAGGTGGTGGTTCTGTTTCTGGCGGAGGACGCAGCCATACTGCTCAGCATATCAACACCAAAAAAAAAAAACATAAAGACTCACAAAAGAGTCCGCGAGGAGCTGAAGCGGACACGAGTTAAGCAAGCTTAGTGTTATGTACATTGTGTTAATGGATCTACTTTTTTGTGGTGTATGTATACTGTTAACCAGTATGTGTGCGTATGTGCGTTGATAAAAGTTCTCTTGGTAATACAACAAGTTACAATAAAAGAAAAACATAGGAAGCGGTTATCACACCGCGTTTATAAGGTAGAATCTTGTAAGACACAACACTTAGATTCGCGTATCGTAAGTGAAACTCGGTGTGAGTGGCCGTATCCGCCTTCTTGGATGTGCACGTTGTGTCAAAGTGGCGGTAGACCGCGCCGAGTGCGCTTTCATAACCCGGTTGTTCTGAGAAGCCCTCCTTCGAAACCCTTATTCTGATTTGGGACCCCCCGGGGTATTGGTGACTGAAAAACCGGCTTAACAGGGTTAGCTGTCTCTGCGAGTAACGGAGAGCAACCGTTAATAATGTACAGTACTATATAAAGTTGTAGTCCTTCGTGATTGTGATTGGCCCGTACTGAGTTGGTACTTGGCCAATCAGAGCAGCTTAGTTTGGTGGCCTCTGAGCAGGAGAGTGGAAGCTGCATTCATGAAAGGTGAAAGCTCCCATAAAATCCAATGTCTCTCTGTCTGTAGGTCTGTCTGCTTTTCACGAGAGAACTACTTAACGTCGGGTTATTTTTTTCTAGAATTTGCTTGAACATTCCGGTTGAGTTTGCGACTTCCCTCATCGCGCTAAGAATCAGAGGGAGCGACATATTCACGCTGATCCCAGAGAGAGGCTGCGGGCTGAGAGGAGGGGGGAGCGTGACGTCAGGAGCGGGGCGTGGCCTCCTCGCGGGCCTGTTTCACTAATACGCAGGTGGAGCGGCTAGTGATTTATAAATTCAATTTCTGTCCTTTAAGTATGTTGTTTACGTGACTACCTTTCTGTATTTGAATATTTATATAACGTTTCAGTGCAGTTTCTATAAAATGTACAATAGAAGTTTAGAGAAAACTAAGGTGTGCTTGACTGCGGTGGGTTGGCACCCTGCCCAGGATTGGTTCCTGCCTTGTGCCCTGTGTTGGCTGGGATTGGCTCCAGCAGACCCCCGTGACCCTGTGTTCGGATTCAGCGGGTTGGAAAATGGATGGATGGATGGAAAGTGTGCTTGAACAGCAGTGGAATAGCTAGGGGGGGGGGGGGCAAGAGGGGACATCTGTCCCCGGGCGCAGCATCCAGGGGGCGCCGAATTGATGTTCCCCATTGCATTTTGGCAAACAGGAGGGGGCGCGAAATCGTCAGTTGTCCACCGGGCGCTGAAAACCCTAGCTACGCCTCTGTTGAACAAACACCATTTTCTCTGGAGTTTCATACACGTTGTTGCCGTTCTGAGTTTCCTTGAGTACAGTACATGTACGTATGTTATTTAAGTAAGTTAAATACTTTATTGTTTTACATTCTAGCAGTTTCTCTGGTACTGGATATGGCCCAGTGGTTAAGGCTTTGGACTTCAAACTATAAGGTGGTAGTTTCAAATCCCACCACTGACACTGTGAGACCCCGAGCAGGTCGTTTCACCTGCCTGTGCTCCAATTGGAAAAATAGACAAGAAATGGAACCAGTTGTATCTCAAACATGTAAGTCACTTTGGATAAATAAATAAATAAATAAATGTAATCCTGTGTGTAGTGCGCCACCTGTTGGATGTAATAAAGCTCTCCATTAATAACTCCCATTAACATCGACAGCCACAACTGAACAGAAAGCGACTGCCCAGCTAATTTAGGTTTGTTGTTTCTTTCAGAGCAGACCTCCACGTTTGTGCGACTTTAGAAGGAATCTTCATCCATCGCTGACCAGACGTCTATAGTGGCTGTAGTTCAGTTCTGAACCAGCGTCCTGCAGTTCTAACAGTGATGCCCCTGGCGTCGTCAGTCATGTGTGTCCGGCTGCGCTCCGTCGAGGAGGTGGTCCCTTTGCATTACACATCAGTGATGTTACATGGTGGGTAACACTGGGGTTGTTATCTGAGTCACGTAATGACGACCGTTGAGTAAAGCGAGTGACACTGTGAACATTTTGTGACGTTTCGGACGTGACGTGAGGGACATCTCAGCTACTGGGGGCGCCACTTTGACTCCCCTCTCTCCATTCTGTGGCCATGTAAACCCTCAATGGGGTTACAGATTAGGATCTCGTCGTCTGCGTGGCGTCCCCTGTACTCTTCACCTGCTATGCTCTGAACACGATAGAAACGTCCACACGATAAAGACAGATGTGTGGGTGATCAGATTATTCCTTTTCCTTTTTCTCGTCAGTCTCAGCATTTCAGAGCAGCACAATCTTGAGGGCGACACTTTTAAAAGTCTGGCGTGTTGCATATTCTGATTTAACGCGTATCTCACTGAAGTAAACACACACGAATGTAAGACGGGAGCCCACCCTGTGATACGCCGAGCAGAGGCGAGTGGGCCACCTTCACTCCGGGAACAGAAACCAATGAGCCGAGCGTCCATTAGGCCAGTGGTCTGCTGTGGACCTGCTGACCCGGAGTGCTCAGGTGACCTGGCGGCCAGCGTTCACACCGCTCAGGTCGATTTACTTGATGTCACCTAAGGGGCTTCACGCTTGTCTTCAGATTCCCAGCAGGCAAGGAGGACATTTCACTTTTTTTTTTCTTCTCCACATTCTCCATTCTGCCACGTCCAACTTCTTGTCCTGCTGTGCCCCCTTTAATGCCCGTGTCGCACCTCCACGCGTCAGTGCTGGTCTTTACCACTGTCTTATACACCTGACCTTTCACCTAATCCTTAAATCTCTGATCACACAAATTCTCCTGACACCCTCTTCTAGTTGGTGCGTCGACTCTGCACTCTGTGACTTATCTGTGCCATCTGATTCTCCATCTTGGTCCACCACTGACCCTGCACATTTAAACTTCTCCACTCTTCTCTGTTGCTCTCCCTGCCTGTAAACGTCTGAATCCTGATTATCACTGAACCTCAGATGGTTGGTCTTCTTCTTCTTCTTCCTGCACTATATATATATATATATATATATATATATATATATATATATATATATATATATATATATATATATATATATATATATATATATATATATATATATATATATATGTGTGTGTGTGTGTGTGTCAGGCCAAACCTGATTTTAGGACAATCTAATTTAAACGAGATCAAACTAGTGTGCCGAAGCAGATCAGATGAGCACAGTCTGAATAAGATTATCCTGAAATGAATGAAGAGCTCCCAAGACAAATGGATTTGACCCAAAACATTCATATATATAAATATAAAAAACCTGAAAATATGGAAATAGTATAGAATGTAATAAAAAGTTAAAGATTGTATTGGATTGTAGTGAATTATAATTGAGGACATAGATTGACATAGATTAAAATAGTGTACTAGATTCTGTTTATTTATCATATGGTGTAATTCCTTTTTTTATCTATTATATAGTGCCTTTCATTTCTATCTATCTATCTATCTATCTATCTATCTATCTATCTATCTATCTATCTATCTATCTATCTATCTATCTATCTATCTATCTATCTAATCCTGCCTACTATACCAAATTCTATCTATCTATCTATCTATCTATCTATCTATCTATCTATCTATCTATCTATCTATCTATCTATCTATCTACATTATATAGTGCCTTTCATATCTATCTTTTACCTAAATATATGTAAATAAAGTATATTTAAAAAAAAACACGTTGTTTGTTGTTATTTTACTGGTGCATCCTGCTCTGTGTTTCTGACAGCCTTGTTTTTGATGGTTTAATGATTGGCATATTTATTAGTTATTATGGTTAAAGATTCACTTCTATTGTCTATCCATCCTCTTCCACTTATCCGAGATCGGGTCGCGGGGGCAGCAGCTTGAGCAGAGATGCCCAGACTTCCCTCTCCCCGGCCACTTCTTCTAGCTCTTCCGGGGAAATTCTGAGGTGTTCCCAAACCAGCCGAGAGACATAGTCCCTCCAGCATCTCCTGGGTCTTCCCCGGGGCCTCCTCCTGGTTTGATGTGCCCAGAACACCTCACCAGGGAGGCATCCAGGAGGCATCCTGATCAGATGCCCAAGCCACCTCATCTGACTGCTCTCGATGCGGAGGAGCAGCGGCTCTACTCTGAGCCCCTACTCTGAGATCTTTAAGGGAAAGCCCAGACACCCTGCGGAGGAAACTCATTTCAGCCGCTTGTATTCACGATCTCGTTCTTTCGGTCACTACCCACAGCTCATGACCATAGGTGAGGGTAGGAACATAGATCGACTGGTAAATTGAGAGCTTCGCCTTGCGGCTCAGCTCCTTTTTCACGACAGACCGATGCAGCGCCCGCATTACTGCGGATGCCGCACCGATCCGCCTGTCGATCTCACGCTCCATTCTTCCCTCACTCGTGAACAAGACCCCGAGATACTTGAACTCCTCCACTTGGGGCAGGATCTCGCTACCAACCCTGAGAGGGCACTCCACCCTTTTCCGGCTGAGGACCATGGTCTCGGATTTAGAGGTGCTGATTCCCATCCCAGCCGCTTCACACTCGGCTGCGAACAGATCCAGAGAGAGCTGAAGATCACGGCCTGATGAAGCAAACAGGACAACATCATCTGCAAAAAGCAGTGACCCAATCCTGAGCCCACCAAACCGGACCCCCTCAACACCCTGGCTACGCCTAGAAATTCTGTCCATAAAAGTTATGAACAGAATCGGTGACAAAGGGCAGCCCTGGCGGAGTCCAACTCTCACTGGAAACGGGTTCGACTTACTGCCGGCAATGCGGACCAAGCTCTGACACCGATCGTACAGGGACTGAACAGCCCTTATCAGGGGGTCCGGTACCCCATACTCTCGGAGTACCCCCCACAGGATTCCCCGAGGGACATGGTCGAATGCCTTTTCCAAGTCCACAAAACACATGTAGACTGGTTGGGCGAACTCCCATGCACCCTCCAGGACCCTGCTAAGGGTGTAGAGCTGGTCCACTGTTCCACGACCAGGACGAAAACCACACTGTTCCTCCTGAATCCGAGGCTCGACTATCCGACGGACCCTCCTCTCCAGGACCCCTGAATAGACTTTTCCTGGGAGGCTGAGGAGTGTGATCCCTCTGTAGTTGGAACACACCCTCCGATCCCCCTTCTTAAAGATGGGGACCACCACCCCGGTCTGCCAATCCAGAGGCACTGTCCCCGATGTCCATGCGATGTTGCAGAGACGCGTCAACCAGGACAGTCCTACAACATTCAGAGCCTTGAGGAACTCCGGGCGTATCTCATCCACCCCCAGGGCCCTGCCACCAAGGAGTTTTTTGACCACCTCGGTGACCTCAGTCCCAGAGATGGGGGAGCCCACCTCCGAGTCCCCAGGCTCTGCTTCCTCATTGGAAGGCATGTTAATGGGATTGAGGAGGTCTTCAAAGTATTCCCCCCACCGACCCACAACGTCCCGAGTCGAGGTCAGCAGCGCACCATCCCCACCATATACAGTGTTGACACTGCACTGCTTCCCCTTCCTGAGACGCCGGACGGTGGACCAGAATCTCCTCGAAGCCGTCCGAAAGTCGTTCTCCATGGCCTCCCCAAACTCTTCCCACGCCCGAGTTTTTCCCTCAGCAACCACCAAAGCCGCATTCCGCTTGGCCTGCTGGTACCTATCAGCTGCCTCCAGGGTCCCGCAGGACAAAAGGGTCCGGTAGGACTCCTTCTTCAGCTTGACGGCATCCCTCACCACCGGTGTCCACCAACGGGTTTGGGGATTGCCACCACGACAGGCACCGACTACCTTACGGCCACAGCTCCGGTCAGCCGCCTCAACAATAGAGGCACGGAACATGGCCCATTCGGACTCAATGTCCCCCACCTCCCTCAGGACATGGTCAAAGTTCTGCCGGAGGTGGGAGTTGATGCTACTTCTGACAGGGGGCTCTGCCAGACGTTCCCAGCAGACCCTCACAACACGTTTGGGCCTACCAGGCCTGACCGGCATCCTCCCCCACCATTGAAGCCCACTCTCCACCAGGTGGTGATCGGTTGACAGCTCCGCCCCCTCTTCACCCGAGTGTCCAAGACATGTGGCCGCAGGTCAGACAACACGACCACAAAGTCGATCATCGAACTGAGGCCTACGGTGTCCTGGTGCCAAGTGCACATATGAACACCCCTATGCTTGAACATGGTGTTCGTTATGGACAATCCGTGATGAGCACAGAAGTCCAATAACAAAACACCGCTCGGGTTCAGATCGGGGGGGCCATTCCTCCCAATCACGCCCTTCCAGGTCTCACTGAGCATTGAAGTCTCCCAGCAGTATGAGGGAGTCCCCAGAAGGTGTGCCCTCTAGCACCCCCTCCAAGGACTCCAAAAAGAGTGGGTACTCTGAACTGCTGTTCAGTGCATACGCACAAACAACAGTTAGGACCTGAAGGCGGAGGGAGGCTACCCTCTCATCTACCAGGGTAAACCCCAATGTACAGGCACCAAGTCGGGGGGCAATAAGTATGCCCACACCCGCTTGGCACCTCTCACCGGGGGCAACTCCAGAGTGGTAGAGAGTCCAGCCCCTCTCAAGGAGTCCACACTGTGCGTCGAGGTGAGCCCGACTATATCTAGCCGGAACCTCTCGACCTCACACACCAGCTCAGGCTCCGACATCTTCAGAGAGGTGACATTCCACGTCCCAAGAGCCAGCTTCTGTAGCCGAGGATCGGACCGCCAAGGTCCCCGCCTTCGGCCACCACCCAACTCACACTGCACCCGACCTCCTTGGCCCCTCTCATAGGTGGTGAGCCCATGGGAAGGACTTCTATTGTAATGTGACATAAAGAAAAAAACATTTATATAAAGTTATACCAAAGACCTACAATATTGTCATCTTATTTCTTACTGTAAAATTCTGTCCACCACAACTGCTGGTTCTTTCACCATACTTTTTTTTTTTTTTTAGGAGTGAGACATGTCGCGCTGCATTAGATTCCCGGTGTCCGTATTTTGAAAAATATGATCAGCTGTCTGCTGAGAGACTAAGTTACCGACAGGTCACAGGTGTCCTTATAGGTGGCGGCTGAGCATTACAGCTTCTCTTTTTTCTTTTCTTTAATGCAGGTGCCTTTTAAGCCAATTAGCCCTTTAATCCTCACCTCTGAGCCTGCGATCCAAACGTTCTAAATGGGAACATCTGCCGGTGGCGGAGCGCAGAGCGGCTCGACGAGAAGCGCGCACCGATCTACCCCGGCGTGCACAACGCGGTGTGTCTGACGCAAACCCGCCGCCACCGCCGCCGCCACCGCCGCTAATTAAAGTCCCGCTCCCTGATTACAAAGTGTTGCCGATCAAACAGAGGAATTAGCTGCCCTTTTGCGATTCATTTAGAATCAGACAAGCGGAGCTTCATTAGCACCCAAATGGCATCTCGGATTTTTTGTTCTAAATGCCACTTGATTGTAAATAAATGGATTAAATGCTAAGCCTTTTTTAGATTAAATTTAGCATGGCCATTGGATTTGTATTAAAATTAAAAAAAAATATGTTTATTTCACATGCCCATCGACTTTGTGGGGGGAAAAAGAAAGAAAAGCTGTTGGTTACTTTAGTGCAGTGGTCCTCAAACGCTGGCGAATTCTCGTTAATACAACCATGTGGGAATAATAAAAGAAATAAATAAATAAATCATATATACAGTGGTGTGAAAAACTATTTGCCCCCTTCCTGATTTCTTATTCTTTTGCATGTTTGTCACACAAAATGTTTCTGATCATCAAACACATTTAACCATTAGTCAAATATAACACAAGTAAACACAAAATGCAGTTTTTAAATGATGGTTTTTATTATTTAGGGAGAAAAAAATCCAAACCTACATGGCCCTGTGTGAAAAAGTAATTGCCCCCTTGTTAAAAAATAACCTAACTGTGGTGTATCTATCTATCTATCTATCTATCTATCTATCTATCTATCTATCTATCTATCTATCTATCTATCTATCTATCACACCTGAGTTCAATTTCCGTAGCCACCCCCAGGCCTGATTACTGCCACACCTGTTTCAATCAAGAAATCACTTAAATAGGAGCTGCCTGACACAGAGAAGTAGACCAAAAGCACCTCAAAAGCTAGACATCATGCCAAGATCCAAAGAAATTCAGGAACAAATGAGAACAGAAGTAATTGAGATCTATCAGTCTGGTAAAGGTTATAAAGCCATTTCTAAAGCTTTGGGACTCCAGCGAACCACAGTGAGAGCCATTATCCACAAATGGCAAAAACATGGAACAGTGATGAACCTTCCCAGGAGTGGCCGGCCGACCAAAATTACCCCAAGAGCGCAGAGACGACTCATCCGAGAGGTCACAAAAGACCCCAGGACAACGTCTAAAGAACTGCAGGCCTCACTTGCCTCAATTAAGGTCAGTGTTCACGACTCCACCATAAGAAAGAGACTGGGCAAAAACGGCCTGCATGGCAGATGTCCAACACGCAAACCACTGTTAAGCAAAAAGAACATTAGAGCTCGTCTCAATTTTGCTAAGAAACATCTCAATGATTGCCAAGACTTTTGGGAAAATACCTTGTGGACTGATGAGACAAAAGTTGAACTTTTTGGAAGGCAAATGTCCCGTTACATCTGGCGTAAAAGGAACACAGCATTTCAGAAAAAGAACATCATACCAACAGTAAAATATGGTGGTGGTAGTGTGATGGTCTGGGGTTGTTTTGCTGCTTCAGGACCTGGAAGGCTTGCTGTGATAGATGGAACCATGAATTCTACTGTCTACCAAAAAATCCTGAAGGAGAATGTCCGGCCATCTGTTCATCAACTCAAGCTGAAGCGATCTTGGGTGCTGCAACAGGACAATGACCCAAAACACACCAGCAAATCCACCTCTGAATGGCTGAAGAAAAGCAAAATGAAGACTTTGGAGTGGCCTAGTCAAAGTCCTGACCTGAATCCAATTGAGATGCTATGGCATGACCTTAAAAAGGCGGTTCATGCTAGAAAACCCTCAAATAAAGCTGAATTACAACAATTTTGCAAAGATGAGTGGGCCAAAATTCCTCCAGAGCGCTGTAAAAGACTCATTGCAAGTTATCGCAAACGCTTGATTGCAGTTATTGCTGCTAAGGGTGGCCCAACCAGTTATTAGGTTCAGGGGGCAATTACTTTTTCACACAGGGCCATGTAGGTTTGGATTTTTTTTTCTCCCTAAATAATAAAAACCACCATTTACAAACTGCATTTTGTGTTTACTTGTGTTATATTTGACTAATGGTTAAATGTGTTTGATGATCAGAAACATTTTGTGTGACAAACATGCAAAAGAATAAGAAATCAGGAAGGGGGCAAATAGTTTTTCACACCACTGTAGATATATAAACTGCTCAAAAAAATTGAAGGCACACTTTAAAAACACGTCAGATCTCAATGGGATCCTGCTGGCTCTCTCTACTGCTGATATGGTGAAGTGTTAGAAACAATAGGATGGAAATGAAATGATGAACCTACAGAGGGAGGGCTGAATACAAAGACACCCCGAAAATCAAAGGGAAAAAATGATGCGGCAGGCAGGCAGGCGAGTCCTTTGTGCCCAAATGTGATTGCAGTAACTCCAAATCGTCCATCAGTAGTTTGTATGCCCCCCCCGCCCCCCCCCCCACCAGGCCTGACAACATCCTAATGAGACGACAGATGGTGTCCTGAGGGATCTCCTCCCAGATCTGGACCAGGGCATCACTGAGCTCTCCTGGACAGGCTGAGGTATTGGACGGACCCAAACATAATGTCCCACCCAGAGATGTTCTATTCAGGCAAGTGAGTGTGTGTGTGGGGGGGCAGTCAATGGGATCAATTCCTTCATCCTCTCGCCACATGAGGCCGAGCATTGTTGTGCACCAGGATGAACCAGCATAGGGTCTGACCATGGGTCCAAGGATTTCCTCCCGATACCTAATGGCAGTGAAGGTGCCCACCATTGTCTAGCCCTGTAGAGGTCCCAACATGGATATGCCTCCCCAGACTGACCATCACTGACCCCCCCCCCCTCCCCCCCCCATCAAATCGCTCATGCTCAACGATGTTACAGGCAGCATAACGTTCCCCATGGCTTCTCCAGACCCTTTCACGTCTGTCACATGTGCTCTCATCTGTGAAAAGCACAGGGCGCCAGTGGGGGACCTGCCAATTCTAATATTCTATGGCAAATGCCAATCGAGCTCCACGGTGCCCACTAGAGGACATCAGGCCCCCTCATGAAGTCTGTTTCTGATTGTTTGGTCAGAGACATTCACACCAGTGGCCTGCTGGAGTTCATTTTGTAGGCTCTTCTATTGCTCATCCTGTTCCCCTTTGCCCAAAAGATCAGATACTGGTGGGTATATCTGCTGATGGGTTAAGAACCTTCTACGAGGGGCCCTGTTCAGCTCTCCTAGAGGAACTGCCTGCCTGCCTGTCTCCTGGAATCTCCTCCATGCCCTTAAGACTGTGCTGGGAGACACAGCAAACCTTCTGGCAATGGCACGTGGTATTGATGGAGAAGTCGGACTACCTGTGCCAGCTCAGGTTCAGGTATGGCCTCATGCTACCAGTAGTGATGCTGACTGTAGACAAATGGAAAACGAGTGACAAAACAGATGAGGAGGGAAAAATGTCAGTGGCCCCCCTCCAGCTGTTAAACCATTCATTCCTGTTTTGGGGGTCATCTCACTGTTGCCCCCCCCCCCCCCCCATAGTGCCCCAAAGCAGCTGAAACTGATGAACAAGCCCCTCTGCTGCTTCACTGAGCAGATCAACAGCCCCCAAGTGTCATTGACTTGATGTCATACTCTCATTATTAAGGGGACCAAGAACAGTATATATATTACATATACAGTATCAGGTACATCAACAGCTTTAGAATTTCTTAGGGGCTTTAGCCATAACTCCCACTGGGGTGACTGGTCCTCGTTTGGAGTTTCCCACAGTTGTGTGATGCCAGTCTGCCTTACATATTAGAGAGACTAACAGCACAAAGAAAGCTGCCCTCTTGAAGATCAGGGGCTGGCACTGGGTGGGGGGGGGGGGGGGGGGTGATGTTCTCAAAGATCAGGAGTTGAATTCCCGAGATCAGGGGCTAAAGCCCCCAAATGTTGTCATTGAGATACCCCTTGTGGGTGATCAGTGACTATCAATGGACAGAGCTGAGTCCATAATGGTGGGCACCACTGCTCTCCAGTATCTTGTGGCCGTCCTCATGTTGAGCAGGTGACTCAGGCGAGAAGAGGATCTGAATTCCACGTCGTCTTTAATGGACACCCAGTGCCGAGGCAGACCTATGGAGACGGCGTCAGTCGTGGACCACCAGGATTTCTGAACTCTTTCACGTGTGCCGCGTCAGTTCAGCACATCCTAAGCTCTCATCTCTAATTCACCCCGACTCCGCTTCCCGTCACACGTCAACACTGGAATGAAAACTATCATCTTCTGCGATAGCCTCTCAGAGCTTACTGGTGATCTTACTTTCATTTTGGGATTTCACTTTTTAATAAGTTATCATTCAGTCTTCACCTCACTGTCACTATGATGCCGCCCGTCGGGGTGCGACTGGCGAGGATGCCTTACTTGTGGACCTCATGAGTCTTCACAGGTGCAGATTTCAACTCCGATGAATACTTAGCTTTATAAAATGCATGTTAAGTTGGGGTCCCAAAAACAAATCTGGCATACGCCCCCCCCCCCTTAAAACATCTTGCTACACCCCTTGGTCCACATATAGCGCCTTTCTGCTGCATCAACATTTCTAAATGCAGTCACAGCTCTGACCTGTCAAGAAACATTCAGGTGAGAATCTAATATGGAAGTCGGAGCCATGCCGGACAGCACGGTGGGTCGGGCAGATAAAAAACATAAAGAAAAGGGGGGCGGCGGAGGGGGGGGGGTTAGGTGGAGCTCAGGGTCCTCCACAGGCGTCCCATCACAGAAGAGCTAACAGACGACCCTGATGAGGGTTACTTGTGTCCTCTACCACTTCCTGGGTTTTTCCAATACGTTGACTCTGTTCAGGGAGATGAATGTTTGTTGGAAGCCAACGATCTGAGGTTAGTAAAAGAATAATCAAGTATGGATTATGAAGATCATTTTTAATTGGATTTGCTGTTTGTACCTAATTTATTGGAATTTAAAGAAAGCATAAAGTTTCACTTGGCTATTGTTGGAAAATCTCCGTTTCAACTGAAATATCATCGCCACCCTCAACATTTCAGACGCCTCCCTACAGATTTCTTCCCCCAGCGCCAGCCCTCTCCGTCTCACTGTGTGGAATGAAAGGCACTATATAAGATAAAAATAAAATATTGTAGCCCCCTCAACTCGCCATCCAGCCTCAAAACGTCACCCCAGAGGTTGTTGAGCTGCACGTCGTCCTGAACGGCGCCTCCCAAAGGGTCGGTTACACAGTTGGGACAAAAACTCACAGTCATCTAAGCACTGGCATAGGGGGCGCCCCCACAACCCATCGGGGGTCTCCACACCCAAAGTGCTCCCTGATCGGCACAAAGCCAGTGTTAATAATCTTCTGCATTTTTTAGGCTGAACAAGACAAATGTGGGGCTTTATAAACTCCAGTAGAAAATATTGAAAGAGCGCAGGGAGCGAGATATACAGTAGGCAGAAACGCGAGTGGGCGGGGCGAGACGAGTGTCTGGGCGGGGCTAGAGATTTGAGTGGCAGCATTCTACATCCTTGAAATTGGGAGAATTCGAGAAAGGGGGCGGAGACTTTCTTTGGAAATGAATCAATTGGAAGTCCACGCAGGTGTGGGCGTGTCGCTGGGTTTAGTTGTTCAGTACATGGCAGTGATGTCATTCAGGAGGGCTTTAGCGGCTGATCTAAGACGCCAAACATCAGAGGGGGGACCTTTTAACAGGAATGTTGTGAAGCCCCTGATCTGTTTTATTCATCTTATCCTGCACCTTTAGTGGGTTAAACGATCTTTGATTTTCTTCACGAGTAATCCGAGTATAACTGGCAAATCTGCACAACTAGGCGCCTGGTTACTGGGATGATCCAGTGGTTGTGCTGCTCAGAGGACTTCAACTCCCAGCATGCAGCACAAGTGTGCTGGGGCGGACAGGAGATTGAATCGCAGAACTTGGTCTTTCACTGACTCCCCCAATTGTTTCACACATCGCCCAGCAGCCTGTTAATAAATCTCGATTTTCAGCATTTGAAACCTAAATGAAAGAAAACGTTGGGGTTTCCCCATGCCTCATTATTATTATGTTCACGCCACAATGGTTTCCCCCAAACTGTGAGAAATTGGAGAAGAAGAGCGCGGCTTCCGTTAAATGAACGGTTTCTGTCTTAAGCGGAAAGGCGGACAAGAATTTAAACAAATGATTAAATTGGGGAGGTCTCTCCAGTTAATTTGCATTACCAAAGTGCTGGAAACGCCGTCCTTCTCAGAGCCTCCCCACCTGGTTTGGACACGCGACTGTCACGTAGAGAAGCACAGGGACAAGCGGGGAATGTCTAAAGTGGGCGCTGATTTCCTCTACTGGCACCCTGTAATAATCAGAGGACTCATTTCAGTGGAATACTTGAAATTCAGGGATGATGAGACGCTCCCACGTCGTCCAAGACGGCGGCTGCTCTTCAGCCCGCTATTATTATCCACCTCTCAGTAATCAAGGATGAGCTAAAGAGGCCGACCTGATTGAACGGCCCGCTCCCTCCTCTGTTTCTTAAGACGCTTCTGCTTCAGTTCTCACTCGCTGGCACATCTTTGATCAGCGCACGCGTCAGCAGAGACTTACAGTTAGTTATTCATTTGGATAAGGGCCGGGGCAGACCCCATCTAAACTCCATCTTTAGAATTCGATTGTGGCGATCACACGGGAGACGTTCCGTTCTGTCACACCTTTATACGGTAGCTCTGTCTGCACGCCTGGGCACAAGCCATCAATGCGGAGACCCTTCAGAACTTGGTCTCGAAATGGCACGTGCCAATGTCTGTGCATTCTGCCTTGTGATGTTACTATGAGTTTAAGGCTTGTTTGATTGTGAAGTCTATTGCGAAAGGCGCTATATAAAATAAGGTGTAATTATTCACTTGATAACTCTGTGCAGTGCAAGGTCCAAAGTCTATCTATCCAATCTCTTTGAAGTCTATCCCTTAAATTATATAGTGCCTTTCATATCTAGTAATATATCTATGGATGATAAAGTGTCTTTCTTATCGATCTATGAATTATATAGTGCCTTTCATCTCTATCAGTCTATTCATCTATGGATTATACAGTGCCTTTCTTACCTATCTATCTATCTATCTATCTATCTATCTATCTATCTATCTATCTATCTATAAGAATTATATGGTGCCTTTCATACTGTATCTATCTGTCTATTGATTATGACCTTTCATATCTGTCTACAGTACACATTATATAGTAACTTATCTATCTATCTATCTATCTATCTATCTATCTATCTATCAATCTATCTATCTATCTATCTATCTAGCTATCTGTTATATAGCGCCTTTCACTCTATCTATCTATCTATCTATCTATCTATCTATCTATCTATCTATCTATCTATCTATCTATCTATCTATCTATCTATCTGTTATATAGCACCTTTCAATCTATCTATCTATCTATCTATCTATCTATCTATCTATCTATAAGAATTATATGGTGCCTTTCATACTGTATCTGTCTGTCTATTGATTATGACCTTTCATATCTGTCTACAGTACACATTATATAGTTCCTTATCTATCTATCTATCTATCTATCTATCTATCTATCTATCTATCTATCTATCGTATATTAGAATAGTTATTATAGTATAGTAGAATTATATGGTGCCTTTCATATGTATTTATCAATCTATCTATGGATTATACAGTGCCTTTCTTATCTATCTATCTATCTATCTATCTATCTATCTATCTATCTATCTATCTATCTATAAGAATTATATGGTGCCTTTCATACTGTATCTATCTGTCTATTGATTATGACCTTTCATATCTGTCTACAGTACACATTATATAGTTCCTTATCTATCTATCTATCTATCTATCTATCTATCTATCTATCTATCTATCTATCTATCTATCTATCTATCTATTGTATATTAGAATAGTTATTATAGTATAGTAGAATTATATGGTGCCTTTCATATCTATTTATCAATCTATCTAAGGATTATACAGTGCCTTTCTTATCTATCTATCTATCTATCTATCTATCTATCTATCTATCTATCTATCTATCTATCTATCTATCTAGCTGTTATATAGCTCCTTTCACTCTATCTATCTATCTATCTATCTATCTATCTATCTATCTATCTATCTATCTATCTATCTATCTATCTATCTATCTATCTACCTATCTATCGTATATTAGAATAGTTATTATAGTATAGTAGAATTATATGGTGCCTTTCATATGTATTTATCAATCTATCTATGGATTATACAGTGCCTTTCTTATCTATCTATCTATCTATCTATCTATCTATCTATCTATCTATCTATCTATCTATCTATCTATAAGAATTATATGGTGCCTTTCATACTGTATCTATCTGTCTATTGATTATGACCTTTCATATCTGTCTACAGTACACATTATATAGTTCCTTATCTATCTATCTATCTATCTATCTATCTATCTATCTATCTATCTATCTATCTATCTATCTAGCTGTTATATAGCTCCTTTCACTCTATCTATCTATCTATCTATCTATCTATCTATCTATCTATCTATCTATCTATCTATCTATCTATCTAGCTGTTATATAGCGCCTTTCTATCTATCTATCTATCTATCTATCTATCTATCTATCTATCTATCTATCTATCTATCTATCTATCTATCTGTTATATAGTGCCTTTCTATCTATCTATCTATCTATCTATCTATCTATCTATCTATCTATCTATCTATCTATCTGTTATATAGTGCCTTTCTATCTATCTATCTATCTATCTATCTATCTATCTATCTATCTATCTATCTATCTATCTATCTATCTATCTAGCTGTTATATAGCTCCTTTCACTCTATCTATCTATCTATCTATCTATCTATCTATCTATCTATCTATCTATCTATCTATCTAGCTGTTATATAGCGCCTTTCTATCTATCTATCTATCTATCTATCTATCTATCTATCTATCTATCTATCTATCTATCTATCTATCTATCTATCTATCTATCTGTTATATAGTGCCTTTCTATCTATCTATCTATCTATCTATCTATCTATCTATCTATCTATCTATCTATCTATCTATCTATCTATCTATCTATCTAATCTTTGTGTTAAATATTGCCTTTCTTGCCCATCTTTCTATCTATCTACTACAGCATATAGTGCTTTTGATATCTGTCTGTCCGTCCTTCCAGTTGTTCACCCCTTTGCCCGATGATAGGTGCCATGCAGGTTTGAGAGGTGCTATCCACTCGATTACTTCACACCTTATGGCTTTTAAAATTCTGCACTTGCATGAAGGCAACATCTGCTGCAGGTTAAGCTGATTTCTCAGTGGCTGGCTGCGCTCTGTTTTACTTTTCCAGTTTTTTGGATCAGTGGGTGTCTGCGTCATCATGATAACACATTTTGTGTATATAGTGCCTTGAACACGCACAAAGCATTAATGGTGTGGCTTCATGTTTCTTGCAATGTTATCTGTTCGCTGGCGTCCTGTCCAAGTGTTGCTCCTGCCTTATGCCCTGCGGTTGCTGAGATTGACTCCGGCTACCCACCTCCCCCCCTTCCCAAAGCCCCCCCCCCCCCCCCCCCCCCCCCCCCCAAATCCCTTCCCCGCATAAGCAGGTTCAGCAAGCGGTGGAAGTGAAGTTCGCTTGTCTCGTTCTTCATTTCGAGCGCAGACCTTTTCATTCCCCTCGGCTCCTCATTACATCCCGTGCTCCTGGAGATGGCCGTGACCGGGCAGTGTTGCTTGTCGGCTGTTCTGCCTGATCATCACATTTCGCCCGCTGAAATGTCGAGACGACAGCCCTTAAATTATAAGACTTTCACGAGGCGGCCGGCCGCCAAGGCGCACGCGCGTAATGTGAGGGGTTTCGCCGGGATTGCTCAGCTCTGGTATTCCTAATTTGTGGGCACAATCGTGATGACCGACCCGAATGAAACAGCAGGACCCGACAAAGAAGGACTTGCCGCTGTCACGTCTTATTCTTCCAGGTGCTTCATTAATGATTATTAATAAATGAAGCGCCTTCCCTCAGGACACCCGAGTGACGCCCCAGAGGCCCGTGCGCTTCAGTCCCCTTGTGATGTTTTTACTTCGCAACATTTTCATGATACTCGGTTACAGTGGAATGATGTAACCGGCGGATGAGTCCCCAATTGCGACAGCCGAAAACAACTGAGCCTGTGAGCTCAGCGGTGTGGGAAGTGCGGCTCACAAGTTCAGGGACGCCATTCCTGGTCCCGAGTGGACGGAGAGCCGGCCGGGCTGGAAAAGGGACAGCAGCGGCAGCAACGCATGCGCAAACAGATGACTTGCAGGGATCTTTTTTTTAGATCGTGACACGTTATATAGCGCCTTTCAGCATCGAATATAATCCCACAATGCTTTACAACTGTGATGCTAGTATTTGCGTGTGACCACGAGCAGGTGAGGTGACCGGAGGCGGCGGACACATTGCCATTTTATATAGCGTCTTTCACACTAAACTATTCCAAGATGCTCCACGCATACATTGCAGGACTTTTCACAGCTTCATTAATAAAATGTGTATGAGAGTAGCTGGAAATGGTCAAACAGGCGGCCTTTGGATCTTATATAGTGCCTTTGAGAACGAGCCATATTTCAAGACACTTTAAAGGGCCACTACAAAGGCTTTTATATGTATATAAAGCATGGGTGGTGCGGTCGGTGCTTCACTTTGGGCAAATATACAATTAATGGAGACAATAGAGCACACGTTTGAACACGTTTATATAGCGCCTTTAACAACATTCCAAGATTCTCTACACAAACAATATGGTGGCTTTCTCTTTTTATCATAAAATATATTGGCTAAGGAGTATGGTGATTCACTGAGAGTCACCTAGCGGTCATTGGACATGACCAAAAGTGACAGCCTTAACATTTCATATAGCGCCTTTCAGAGTGAGCCTTACACCAAGATACCTTTAAGGTTCACTACAGCACTCTTTCAAGGCGCGTGTGTCACGTTCTGTGCTTCACTCAGCGACAAACCTGAAATCAGCGACAGTGACAGAACGTTTGGCTTTCGAATTTTATATAGCGCCTTTCACAGCAAACATTCTTCCAAGCTGCCACTCACAGACATTTAAACAAATAGAATATGTGGCGGACTCCTTCACCGACTCGGGACCGCGCCTGAAATCAATGGAACTGGCTCGTTGGACAGACACCAAATTTTATATAGCGTCTTTTACAATAAAGATTATCCTAACACACGTGATTAAGTGGTTTTCACGTTTTTTTTCACGTTCACCCGGCTTACTGATTTGTTCACACGTGGACACCGAGGGACTCAATGGACGCGACTGAAGTCACAGCCTTATTCGTTTATTTAGCGTCCTTCACACCAAACGCCACTCCCTCTTCATATACATTACGATCGCTTATATTCTTGAAGATACAATGTGTGTGTGTTATAAGTTCAGTGTCTGTGGAGGACCACCTAGGGCTTGGTACAGATGACAGTACCGACAGCTTTATTCAATTATATAGCGCCTTTCACACTAAACGTTATTCCAAGAAGCTCTTCATCTTTTGGTCTTATATTTTGATAACGACAGCGACAGCTCAACATTTCACTCAGGACCATACAGAGAGTCACTGCAAAAGACCAAAGAGATACCCTTATCATTGTGTATAGCGCCTTTCACGCTAAAGATGGGTCCACAAGGCTCTTCACATACATGACTATTGTGTCAATATTTATACAAATGCGTGCATTATAAATGGAGAGTTTTCATTCAGGGAGATTCCGAGAGTCAGTGGAAGCGGCTGGACAGACGTCCGTATCAAAGTATATAGCGCCTTTCAGACTAAACTTCATTCCAAGACGCTCTACACAAGCATTACTCTTCTTTCTATATGAATAGATAGATAGATAGATAGATAGATAGATAGATAGATAGATAGATAGATAGATAGATAGATAGATAGATAGATAGATTATTAATATATAAGGTCAGTGTTTCATGCAGGGACACACAGGGAGTCATGTCTTCAATTATATAGCGTCTTTCACGTTAAACATTATTCCGAGTTGGTTATATGGTTCTTATAATTATGGACTGTGTACAGGAAGAATTCAGTGTTCCATGCAGGATCATATGGGGTCTCAGTACAGAGGATAACATGGAAGTCTTTATCAATGTATATATAATATAGCGCCTTTCACACTAAATATTATTCCACATTGCCCGTTCAATAAATTACTATTGTTTTATGAAATAAATAGAAACAAAGTTTGCTCTGAGTTCAGTGTTTCACGCAGGCCCATATAAAGAGTCCTGATGGCCTTATCTAAGTATATAGCGTCTTTCACACTAAAGATTTTTACAAGACGCTCTTCACACTTTACAGTTCTTTATATGTGATGCACTATCTGCCCAATAACACAAAGAGTACACCACACGTGTTTCGCTCTTATTTGTGCTCGTCAGCCGTACGCACTTCTGCATCCCCTTATGGGGGTTTGAACCTCATGTCTCTGGGCTCAGTTCTTGCAAACTCAGCGGACGTGACGGATACCTGACGACTGGCCGACCAACCACAAGCGTCACCTGGCAGGGGACCACACAAAGAATCACACTGCGAGTCCGACCTAAGAATATCTGTGTAGAAATTATATATATAAGGTGTGTGTGATGAGTTCAGTGGGGACATCTGAAAAGAGGCCTTTATCGATGTATATAGCGCCTTCCACACGTAACATTACATGCTCTTCTCATACATTACTATGGCTTTTATATTTATACATGATATGTGTGTGTGTGTGCTATAAGGTCAGCGTTTCACGCAGGGCCACACAGGGAGGCAGTACAAATAACTGAACAGCCTCATTTGATTATATAGCGCCTTTAACAGTAAACATTATTCCAAGAGATCTTCACTCTTTACCATTGTTCTTATTATTATATGAAGTGTGCTCATTATAAATTCAGTGCTTCACTCAGAATCACACGGGGGGGGGGGGGGGCAGTACAGATAATTAAACTGACAGCTTCTTCAATGTATATAGCACCTTTCACACTAACATTAGATGCTCCTCTCATACATTATATGGTTTTTATATTTATACACAATTTGTGTGTGTATGTATGTGTGTGTGTGTGTGTGTTATAAGGTCGGTGTTTCACACAGGACCACACATGGAGTCAGTGCAAATACTCCGTACCGATAGCCTTATTACATTATATAGCGCCTTTAACATTATTCCAAGAGATCCTCACCCTTTACCCGATTTCTTGCAATTATGTGAGGTGTGTGTCTCATAAATTGATTGTTTCACTTTGGGAGATTCATAGCCAGTGGAGATGACTGGACAGACGTCTTTATCTGCGTATATAGTGCCTTTCACCCTAATCGCACTCCTCATACAGTCCTATTGTTTTTGTATTTATACATGATACGTGTGTGATGATCTCGGTGTTTCATTCAGGACCACCAAAGGAGACAATGGCTTTGACTGAACTGGTATTGTTATGCTTGTATATAGCGCCTTTTGAGATGTGGCCCAAGTTTACGCTGCGTGAGTGTGGCGAGTCTTGTGGTTTCCGTAGGGCGGGCATTGAACCTGTGACCTTGGGCTTCACTGTCCGCTAGGGGGCACACCAAGGGGGACCTGTGCGGGGGAGGGGAAGGCTGGTTCCTGAGAAATGCCAGAGAGGGTGGGCGCTGTGCAGTGAGGGTGCCAGCTTGGGCGAGCGGGTCGGAGTCTCCGCTGAATTCCTACTAATGCCACCAAACACGAGCCACAAACACAGAAACAAAAGGCCTACAAGGCGCCCGCTACGGAGTTCAAAAGCAGTGGCTGGCGAATTCAAAGCTCCTTACCCCGGGCTCTCGGCGGGCGGCTGGCGAGCGGTCATCCCGTGTGCGCTTCCTCCTGGCGTGCGACTCAGCTGGCGCTCTCCCGGGCCTCGGCTCAGGTGACAGGGGTGCGACAGCGAAGGAGGGCCGGCCGGGGCCGAGTGGCCTCACATCATCTCGGTGACAGACGAGCGGGCAGCAGCAGGAGTAACCTAATCAAGCCGGAGGCGTGTGACTCAATTGTTCCCGCGAACAAAGGCTCCCTGCTGCATCAGTAAAAAATTCAGGTGGTCTGCCTAATAGTGGAACGCGGGTGCCGCCTCGTACGCCTAATTAACCCCCTGAGATCTGGCCGGGAGAAGCTCAGATTACAAAGTAATGGGTCCGCCGGGCTCAATCAGCACTGGAACTAAACGGCGCATTGAAAACTACTGGAGTAAACAAATCGCGACCCCCGTGGGGAGCGTTTAATCAAACTGGGGAGCACCAGAATGGGAGCCCCCCGCCGCCGCCTATTGTAGGTGCTTGAGCCGAACCGAACCGAGCCGGACGGTCACCCGACTGGGTGATGGCATCGTGAAGAGGAAGAAGAAAACGGAACAGAGGGCATGGGCTCTGGAAAGACCTCCTGTGAAAAGTACAGTAAAACCCGGGCATGAGAGTACATGGGCAGTGGTGGTCAACGGCTGGACGAAGACTCGAAGGTTCATGGGTGGGCACACTGTTAGGTAAATTACAGGCACAAAGCACCCTATGGTGGACCCCGTATTCCTATAGTGTGAACGATGACAAGTGAACTGACTTCCTCAAGGTCACTCCAAGACACCCTGCTGAAGATCAGATCTCCAACTTTGAGATTTAATTCCACACATTCTTGACATAATGAATAAAGCGTCTGATAGGTATGGTCTCCATATCCCATAATGTGAATTGACTTGCTCGGGGTCACACCATCCGACAATGCTGTCAATCAAATGTCCGCCTTTGTGATTTAACTCAATGCCTTGAGACCCTGATGGTCCTCCCAATGCTCTTCACAGGCAGCTCAGGTCTCCCGTGTTTCTATGACGTGAAGGCTAGCAGGTCACTCAGGGTCACACCAGGTGGCAGCCGTCACTTAATGAAAATTTAGATTCCTTGGCACTTAGTTGCCCTCCCTACATATCTAAATGCCCACCCCAGCATGACATCTTAGTAATGTCACTGGTCACATCATAACTCGGTCCTCCCGCTTTGACATTTTATTTAGTGCCTTGACACTGTGACGATGACGCCCAGGTGGGTTACAGGCACCTTACACAAAGGACACAATCCCCCAGCAGGTGGAGTGGCAAGCTGTGGATTACACCCTGAGTCAGTTTTCAGATTTTATGGTATGTAGCACCTTGGCATAGTGAAGACCACCCTTAAGTTGGTCCACAACTACAATGTAATAGTACGAGGAAGACTGGAGGAAATCAAAGGCAATGACCAGGGTGGGATTTGAATCTGAGACTCTGAACCAGCTGCAGTGGCAGATTTCGGTAAGGGTAACACGGGCAGCTCCTCAGGGTGGCATCTTGTCAGGGGTGGCACAGGGTGTCCGCACCAATAGGTGATTACAGCCTGAGCCAGTCAATCCAGTTAGGGGGCATGTTCTCCATAAAGTCCACATTATGCACACAGCGAGGCAGGTGGTACATGCTCTGAACATCGACGGGGATGGGGCACCAAAGTCTAATGCTGAATGCCCACTGTGGACACCCATCTATAGTGGGCTTCACCTGGCACCGGCCAGTGGCACCTTTGCTGTCCTTATGTACCTAATGTAACATTCTCAAACCACCTTAATGCAACTTAAGGATTCTCTGGGCAGCCGTGGGCATAAAGAAGTAACCAGCCCTGGATGGGATGCCAGTCCATGTGTTTGAGAAGGTTGGCCAAATCAGGGCAACAAAGAAGCATTTGAGTGCAATGGGATGCAAAGTCACCTAATGAGGAGAATGGAGAGGATGTGCCCAAAACTGGGTGTGGTGCCCCTGGGCTCATTGTTCTGCTTGGGTGGGAGACGAGACATCACAGCTTTGAGATCTTCCAGGCAGTTAAGCCCATGCTGGTTGATTTCAATGTCAAAACTTTAGGAGGCCATGATGACCAGTTTTTCTTGGGTAAAATGTTCCACACAGGGCTGCTTCTGAAGCAACTGCTCTGGGGGCCCACGTCCAGTAAGTGGCACCTAACATGGACCACCAAAAGGGTGAGGCCCAAATAAGGTGACACGTTTAGTCGTCCATACTGCCTTCGTCTTTCTCTAGTGGATTCCTCCTGCGCTTGGTAGTCTCCTGAAATATGGTGCACCTGTTGGCAGGTGAAGGTGTCATAAAGTGGGCGTCATCTGTTCCTGGTGTCACAGATTTGGGTGGGTGGGATTCAGGTCTCATTCAGGTACTGCCCAAGACCCACAATATCTCCACACCCCTTGTATTTAATGGCTTTAGCCCACCTGAGGCTATTTATCTGAAGCCTCACAAGACCCCTCTTCCCAAAGAAACCCTCCCTCGTCCCATCTACCACCGAGCATTACTGTCCTGTGTCCCTTCTGCCAGATCCTCTTCTGTCGCTGAGACTGGCCTGCTTTCAGCCCCAGATGAATCCACTTGAATATCTTCTCTCTCTCTCTCTTATGTCCTTCTCAACCTTCCACCGTGGACCACTCCTGGCCCATCTCTTCCTTTGATAATCTCAGAATCCGTGGTTCTGCTTTGGACTGATTCAGGTGTCTCCTGGTCTGACTCCGTTTCTTCTCCACAGGTGTGCCTCACAGGTCAGTGGTGGCTCCGCTCCTCTTTTCTCTCTCCACTGACTCCTTAGGCATTGGGGTTCCTCCTCATGGCTTCTCCTACCACCTCCTTTGCTGACGATGCTCAGATCTTCCTCTCATTTTCGACTTAGACCTCACTGGTTTCTGCCCAGAGCTCCAAGTGTCTCATCATGGATGAAGGCTCCTCACCTTTCCAAGTCAGATATCCTGCACTCGCGTTCTGATTCCCCTTCCTCAGATCATTGGTGTGTTCTTGAAGACATCACCCTTTCACCAGCAGTCACCGTCAGAAGTCTCTGTGTCACTCTGGACTCCACCATTTCATTTATTGAATGTTTTTCTTCAACCCCAACCCTACTGTTTCTTTCTTTGGAATGTTCAGAAGATTCCACCCATCATCGCTCCATACTGCTGCCCTCCTCTCTTGGTCAGCCACCTGCATGCCATCAGACCCCTCACTCCCTGTCCTCCTGCACCTACTACTCCTGTGCTTTGGACTCTTCACTGGCTTCCTATTCAGAATTCTAACCCTGATCTCTCGATGGTTCTGCTCCTCAGTATCTCCAGGCTTTGGTCTCCCCATGTGATCCCATCAAGAAGTTTCCATTCTGCCTGAGTGCTCCTCCTCCTGTGTCCTCATAACTGGACGACGCTTCTCTCCATTCTCACTCCAGAGCTGACCTCCAATTGTCCTATTCAAGTCAAAGCCAGTGTCCTCGCGTTTAGGGGTCTTTTGAAGATGCGCCTATTCGTGGATCATTTTGGAACTGCTAAGTGCAGCGCTTCTCAAACTGTGGGGCGTGAAGTAACAAAAAAAGGGGGCACGAATGTTGCCATATGTGGTGTAATTTTGTAATTCGTAGGAAAATTTTAAACTTGTAGCGGCGTAGCAGAAGTAAAAAAAACGTTAGGAGGGCGCAATTAAAACTGATATGAAAACTCGGGGGCGGCACAGTGGCGCAGTGGGTATCGCTGCTGCCACGCAGTTGGGAGACCTGGGGACCCGTGTTCGCTTCCCAGGTCCTCCCTGCGTGGAGTTTGCATGTTCTCCCCGTGTCTGCGTGGGTTTCCTCCCACAGTCCAAAGACATGCAGGTTAGGTGGATTGGCGATTCTAAATTGGCCCTGGTGTGTGCCTGGTGTGTGTGTGTGTGTGTGTGTGTGTCCTGCGGTGGGTTGGCACCCTGCCCAGGATTGGTTCCTGCCTTGTGCCCTGTGTTGGCTGGGATTGGCTCCAGCAGACCCCCGTGACCCTGTGTTCAGATTCAGCGGGTTGGAAAATGGATGGATAGATGAAAACTCGGGTCGCAAATACGTAAAGGATGAGAATCGCTGGCTTAGTGTCTCGCTGACGGGCTGCACTTTAATTCTAATCTAGAGGGTCATCGTGTGGTGGGCGTGGCAGTGCGCTGTAATCAGCGCATGCGCCCAACCCCTCTCTCTCTCTCTCTCTCTCTCTCTCGCTCTCTCAGTGCCTCTTCAACGGGATGGCCGCTGTTATATCGACGCGGACTTTAGGACACTGATGTGTGTGACTTGGTCTACGTGAAAGTGGCACTGTATAATAATAAGACGACCCCCGTCCTGCTCTGCTTGTTTGTCTTGTCCTCTGTTGCTTTTGATGTTTAAACCTTCTAAGCGGTCTCGTTATGTCTCATCACTTGCTTTGTATGTTGCCTTGGATGAAGGCGTCTATTAAACCAATAATAATCATAATTAATGTGCCCACATCAACACACCCTCACTTTGTCATGTGACATTTCACATGAATTAACCGGGTGAGCGTCTTCTACAAAGTGGGTCGCTTTGTGGTTTGGGATTGTGGGTAATAAATAAATAAATAAATAAACAAGGGAAGTTAAAAGGACAGCATGGCGATTTGACAAGATATAAATAACCGGGACAGAAGATAAAGTCACGTAGCGCCCTGCCAGGGGGCCCCGACTGATGAATTCTTTCTCTCGACGTTATTGACATCACGTCCATTGTGAGGCTGTAAACAGACAGGACGCTCCTCCGGTGACACGCGGGCGGATCCTTCCGAGGCGATGAATATTAATCAATATGCCAGCGCGGACTGTAATGGAGAGATAACGGCACACATGAATGCCGTGTCACCAAAAAGCGGTGACAGCCCTGGAAGGTTAATTAAAGGGTGGGGGTTGGCCGTTCTTCTTGACATCGGCCAAGTCGGCACTTACTAATTAATGTGAAGGGGGGGGGGGGGGGGGGGCAGTAATGACCTGAGCGCAGCTAAAGAGGATAAATGAAGCGCTGCTTTTGTGATGATAAATGAGGGAGGAATACTTTGTGGGGGGGTGAGGCTGTCGGCCCCCGGAGACTCGGCGGCTAAAGGTGAAGGAGACACGGAAAAGGAAGAAACGGCGGAAGGCTGAGGAGGACGGGCAGAATCCTTTGGCATCGCGTAAAGATCCGAGAGGAATTTTCAGCAGGATTTGACGAGGGGCACTCGAATTCTATGGTGGAATATTTAGGACAAAATTAAAGTAGAGAAAGACACGCCAGTAAACAAAAGTCCTGAGAAACGCGGCATGAAATACATGGCACGGCACATGGCACGCCACATTTACTACAGACCCCCTAATGCCAAATTCGTAACTGAAGTCTCCGCGTCGCTCAGGAATTCATGGCAACTTTTCCTTGCACTCGCATCCGACGCGCACTATCACAGCTCTGAGCATGCGCAGCAGCCTCAGGTTAATCAAGTCAAGGCTCGTTCATAAAGCCGCGTGAAGCCTGCGCGGCCAAAGACACGCTCACACTTGTGATCAGCGTGTTGACAGTCTCCTTGTCAGTGGGTGACAGTTTTTGCTCAATGTCACGTAGCTAACAATGTGACAGTAGAGGAAGTCACACTCTGCTGTTAGAAGGAGGGCTGGGGTGCGAGAATTAAGACGGAGATGGTGGCGTGTCCAAAAGCAGTGAAGGAACGGCGGGTATTCAGTATCCTCGTGAGTTGGACTACATGGTGGACAGACGCACGTCAGATGTTTTTACAAGTTTGTCTTTCACTCTGACGACCTGTCCGCCCTTCGTTTGTCCTTCTGCCGGTTCGAATCCCCGTCACTGCCAAAAAAAGAGATCCTACTCTGCTGGGCCCTTGAGCAAGATCCCCTTAACCTGTAATTGCTCCACGGGCGCTGAACAAAGGCTGACCCTGCGCTCTGACCCCAAGGGGTATGTGAAAACTAACAAATTCCTAATACAAGAAATTGTATAAGGCGAAATAAAGAACACTGCGGTGGGTTGGCACCCTGTCCGGGATTGGTTCCTGCCTTGTGCCCTGTGTTGGTTGGGATTGGCTCCAGCAGACCCCCGTGACCCTGTGTTTGGATTCAGCGGGTTGGAAAATGGATGGATGAAATGAAAAAAAAATCCTTCATTTAAAATACAAGGCGCGCGGAGTCGTTCAGAAACAATGCCATGCGCAGCGGGAGCGTGCCTAAATGTCTGACGTCACGCGCGGCCCTCGCGCCCCATAGTGACGTGTCAGATATTAAACAGACTTGAAGCGCATCCACCAATCAAAAGGCAGTGCTAGAGCCAGAGCCCGCCCTCTCGACCGCTGTGTGGGATAGTGACAGTTGTCATTTCTTTTGTGTAAGACGTCACTAAAATAAACACATGGCTTAAACAAACAAACAAATAAATAAATAAATGTATGTTTGATGTGAACATGAACTGAAGCGCCTTTATGCATTCAGCTGCATAAAGAAATAAGCAACAGAAGACGTGTATTGTGACACATTTAATTATTTATACTCATATTTTATGTTTTTGTTTATTTGTTGTCACATTTCATATAATTTATTCATTTTAATATTTATTTATTCCTCCATAGAATTAAAATACCTTAAAAAAATAATATATATATATCTAAAGGCAATGTTCACAGTGTAGCCTCATTATGATTACTCTATGATACAGCTCGGCTGTTTTTAGAAAAGTGTGAACAGCAAAAATTAAAAATAATTTATAAATAAATAAATAACATGGAATCAGAGCTTTTAAAATCTCTTTGTCGTCATTAATTGTTTCCATCTTCCCTCCTCCCTTTGGGAACGAAGGACTTTTCTACCCCCAGCCATTTTAATGACGACATCAGTTTTTCACTTTTGAGCTTCGTTGCTTTTCCTATGTCATGAAATATTCGGAGACGTTTCTGCCGCCATGTTTGACCGCCCGTTGTCAGGGGGCGTGTCCTTTGAGGTTGTAACCTGTCAATCACGACACAACGGGATTAAAGTTCGGCGAGGTCACACCTCCCTGTGTCCGAGTTTGCGGATTTGAAGTCATAAAAACCCAATCCTTGGTTAACAATCCGAGTTACTGAAGCCTTTCTGTTGGTTTGTCCCAGTCGGGCCATTCTGCTCTTACCCACAGAGCTGCCACTCATTACATGTTTTCATTTTTTGAGTAAATTCTAGAGATGGTTATGCGTGGAAAACCCTAGCAGTTACAGAAATGCAGCCTGCCTGGCACCAACAATCATGCCAGGGGCGAAATCATGGTGATCCGATTGGGAGTTTGATGTGAACGCGAACTGAAGGGCCTGACCCACATCTGCAGGACTTTATGCATCAAGCTGCAGCCACGTGATTGGCTGTTTGGATAACTGTATGAAGACACAGGTGTTCTAATAATGTGTGTGTATAACAGACAGACAGGTCACGTGGGAGGCGCTATATAACACAAGGAGGGAGACATCACTACATACGACAGACAAAGAAACGTTTAAGAACGTGCCTTAAAAACTGAAACTGACAGCTCAGTGACTCAAAGGTCCCAAGATGGCAGGCAGCCTCTCCATGGGGGTCCTGGCACCGAGTGACACCCTGTACCTGATGGACAGAGGGACGTGCGAGGGACGAGTGTGTGCCACCTTTTTTTTTTTTTCTTCTTATTCTTTCCTATAATTGAGTTGATATTTTGCTTGTCTGCCTCTCCGCAGTTCGCCCACAAACACATTAGCAATTCAAATGCCCCGGGGAGGCCGTGGCTGCCACGCTCCTTATCTAATCGGCACAGTCGGGACGGCGAATCCTGCTTAATGAAACTCCCGGTCCCGTTTATAAAGTTTCCAAAGAAGCGAGCGGGCAGATAAATGAGAGCTCACCTCGGCTGAATGTCACCCGCCGCCGCACTGGCTAATCATCTGGTGGCGCGGCACGGCCCACCGCAGCCCCTTTATAGGTCACTCTCTCCATTTTTTTTTCTTCCGTAAACTCTGATGATTTTCAATTGGTCTAAAATGAAATCTGCATAACGTCCTATGCGGTGACCTTCGCCGGTGCCACTTCACCCCAAAGCTCCAGTTCTCATTGTGACTCTGGGAGATGGGCAAGGAATGGCACGGCCTGCAGGGGTTCAACACATGTGACTGGAAGATCTAAACCCTCACAGCAGCGGGCACCAGAAGGTGGGACCTCAGATGTGAACAATTTAAAAAAAAAATGGGGAGTGGGTTTAAAAATGTGTGGTGGCCATTGGAATTCTCAGGAATGTCACTTTTGGAAATCCTGAGTCCAGTGAGGCTCTGGGCAGTCCCCCTATCTCTCTTTATACGGGCAGTATAAAGTGTGCCCGTATAGTGTGCTTATAGTGTGCCAACTGCACAGTAACTGTCTGTGTGTCTTCTCCTTGTCTGCGTGTTTTTGTTCTTCTTCTCAGTTCCTCCTTTCTGTGTTTACATCCAAATGATTCAATGAAATGGCAGGACACTGGCAGCTCTGGGACTGCATGCTTGGCTGTGCTCTGTTAGGGACTGGCACTCCACCCAAGGTTGTTTCCCCATTTTCCTTCTGTAGTTTTACCCAATCAGATACCCACTCTGATTGAATGAACACAGCAAGTAACCAAATACTGATGCCAGCACCCCAGAGTACCACCCTGCCACTCCTTTTGGCAAACCTGTAAAACTCTGCACACATGCCTCAGCCCATTGGCTCATTGTGCCCACACCCCTTTCATTTGGAGAAACACCTCAGTCACCAATCAACACTCAGCGTGCCACATGCCCCCCAACATTGAACTCCAATGACCTGCGCCACTCATTATATGAAGTAAGTGAGGAAACATCAGATGGTGACTTGGGGGCACAATGGAGCAAGAAGGAGCAGCGAGGATGACAAAGGACAAGAGGAGGAGGAGGAGGAAAGGAAAATCATCAGCCATGGCATGAGCAGATTGAGCCGTGACACTGTAACTGGCACTGGGGGGGACTTTATACAATGGGGAGTCTCACCGCACCCAAAGGTACCCCATTACAGCTTCTCGGGGTCCAGGAGACACCATGTTGACTGCCTGATTGAATCACACACTTCACAGAATTTATAGGAGACCACAAGGTGGAAGGAAAAGCAATCAGTCAGGAGCAAGAAGCTGAAACGATCAACGTGGCCATCGAACTCAAAGAAAGACAAACACGAAACACGGAAGACGCCGAGCAAATCCCACAGCATAAGGAGTGCTGATGGCCAACATGAACTGCATACTAAGATGGATAGAAAGAAATGAAAGGCACTATATAAGAGAGAGATAGATAGTGAAAGGCACTATATAGATAGATAGATAGATAGATAGATAGATAGATAGATAGATAGATAGATAGATAGATAGATAGATAGATAGATAGATAGATAGATAGATAGATAGATAGATAGATAGTGAGATAGATAGATAGATATATAGATAGATAGATAGATAGATAGATAGATAGATAGATAGATAGATAGATAGATAGATAGATAGATAGATAGATAGATAGATAGATAGATAGATAGATAGATAGATAGATAGATAGAAAGATAGATAGATAGAGAGATAGATAGATAGATAGATAGATAGATAGATAGATAGATAGATAGATAGATAGATAGATAGATAGATAGATAGATAGAAAGATAGATATATAGATAGATAGATAGATAGATAGATAGATAGATAGATAGATAGATAGATAGATAGATAGATAGATAGATAGATAGATAGATAGATAGATAGATAGATAGATAGATAGATAGATCAGGCACTTAGGGACAGGTGGCAGAGAGAGGAACAGAACCCAGGAGTCGGAGTTCGGTGCCAGGCTGAGGTCAGGGGCTGCTGACTCAAATCTGCAGACTTGGCATTTGGTGACAGAGTGAGCGTCGTGGGGACCTCGTTTTATTCATCTGTCATTAGCAATGGTCATGACGGGGTGAGGGTCCACTCATTGACTGAGTGCCCGGGTTCTTTGCTGTTGAGCTTGCTGCTCTGTGGATGGACTGTGAATTTCTGTTTCTCCAGATGGGTTTAACTTGGTTGTTTTTATTTATTTATTTAACTATTATAGGGAGATGACATGCCAGAGTTGATTTGGGTTCCTTTGCCAGCCGGGACGTCAATATCACAAAAGGCCAGGGGATGGCAGTGTATTCAGTTCATTTCATTGCCTCCTCCCACATGCTAGGTGGCAGTGTCACTGGGTTATGGTACCCCTTCAGATACCCACAGGGCATCATGGCAATTGTAGTTCCTTTGGTCAGCCCTGTTGGGTTCCATGGGTGCTTTGGAGGTTTCAGTTGTATCTGGACGTACTCCTGAGCCAAAGTTTCGGGACACCAGAAGAACTCCAGGGTTTTGCATAAAAGGAGCAGCTGGGAAGAGGAAGAGAGATGGAAGGATTGCTGTGAGTTGGCTTTATATTTTGTGAGTCATGGAAATGCACGTGTGTGTGTGTGTGTGTAAGAGTGTCATAAAACTGAGTCCTTTGTCCTCACTGGAACTCGTGTCCAAGACGTTCTGTTGGGTGTTTGGAGTGACCCCTGGCGGTCACACTATTTCTGAATATTTATGACACTTCGGATGACTCATTGGTCACGAATAATTGCTACTTGGGCCTAATTTACATGGCGTCACTTGTTATGGTGACACATTAACTGTCACAATGTGCCTCCTTTGACAACTCCCATCCGACTGTCGTGTCTCTCACACACTGCTGGTCCACTTCAGGTCAATGAACTACTTGTGGTTCTTCACAACATCTGAGCATCAGGCCCGCCCTGGCACAGTGACCCCTGACTACACTGCGTAAATACTTTTATTCTGACATGATTGACCTTTTAGTACTTTGTCCATCCCAGGCATGGAGAGCAGCACGTGGATGAAGGCCTGCCAGCCACAGTGGAGCCCGCTGGAGGTACTCTCCAGGTCTGGGGTTGCCTTTCCACTAATGGAGTCGGTCATTTGATGCCATCTGGAGGCTTCTGATGGGTCACAACATCAGCCTGCAGCATGACACCCAGGTGCACTTAACAGGTATGCAAAAATGGAAGAAATAGCAGAGAGTAAAGCGGGAAAACAATTCACAAGCTGGCACACCGGGCACTGGCCCTCTGAACAAATCAAAAGATTGACCTGAACATCAATAGGCACCAGAGAAGACCAATCATGTGTCACACAGATAACCTGTGTAGGGCAATGCAGGGCATTACTAGGTCATCATCCTAGGTGGGCATATTGGTATGCATGCCAATGCCAAAACAGCCTTGAGTTTAACTCATTTATCATTGGGTGGTCAGGTGGACCCACTGAGCACAGGCTCACCTCTAGCTACACGTCAGCTGAAGCCCATCGGGCCAACATGAAATGTAAGGCAAAGTGCAGCCATAGATATTGTGCCAGTCCAAAATGGGACAGCACCCTCAGGAAGTGCTCAGAGGTCTTCACATGGGCACATTTTGAGATGTTGCAGCCTTCTACTAAAATCATTTCCATTTATTTTTTTGTCCACATCAAGCAACACTCAACACCCTAGAATGACGAGGCGAAAACAGCAGTTTGGAAATTTATGAAAAATAAAAATCTGAAATATTAGACTGGCACAAGTGAACAGAGAAGATTTGGACATTGGGGACAATGTGGTGCCACGAGGAAGGCTGCTTCCTCTGCGCTAAGCCACCATGTTGGTCCAAACGCTGGCCCATTGCTGTCTGTTTGCCGTCGCGTGTTCTCCTTGTGCCTGTTGAGGGTGTGGGAAGAAAACTCAAGTCACATGCCATCTGAACTGATTACAAGTGGGCCCTGCCATGGACTGGCACCTCATCCAGGGTTGGTACCTAAAGATGCAATCACAGGCTCTGGCCCGCCCTGGCCTTTCAGGTTTGAAAGTCACTCATCAGACAGGTGGTGATGGGCACCTGAATTTCAAGTGTCAGGGTGGCATGTCTGCTGGCGATGGACGAGCCTGAGGAGGACCTGCTCATCTTCCTCTCTGCTGCCAGCCTGTGTATTGACACTGACAAAGAGATTAGATTGAGCCACTGATGGAGACCCAGAAGGTTGACCAGAAGAGAAATGACTCAATTAGGGAGCCGAATGGTGGAAAGGTAGAAGTGATGAAGGCCTGAGCATCCATGCGGCTGACCAATTACAAGGGGAGAAGAGGGCTGACGATTACAGATGATGGACGTCCGCCATATCACACAAAGCTAGAGGGGAGACGGGTTATGGAGCTCCTGGTGTTTCTCTTCATTATCCGGAGCAATAAAAAAATATCGACATATTGACTGGACAATTACCACTAAGTGACTGAGTGGACATCGACGTGGTCAGAGTGATTTCAGCCCGAAGCGCAGCAAATATGATGAGCCTCGAGACTCAGCACCCGGTCTGCCACCAGATACCAACGAGGCTGATGGGATCAAATTGATGACGTGGGCTCCATGTGTCAGCTGCACTTTCTAGCATGTGTGCGCTGTGAGAGCTGGAGCCCATCGTCACGGCTGACCTTCCAGCTGCACTTCTTCACTTTCTGTACTTAAAGGGGCATCAGGCCTGGCAGGTTGATTATAAAGTGCCAAGCTGCCAGTTTAGCCCCCGCCACTGACTGTGTGATCTTGAGCGAGACACAGAAACGACCACAACCATACGTTGGTTGATAAAGAAAGGCACTAAAAAGTAGATAGACCTGGGGTCTTCATCGACAACCCTCACTGACTCTAAAGTGCCAGCAGGTTGAGCTTTGGGGTCTGCTTCTACTCCACAAACTTGGGGTGGAGCCTCACTGCAGACGGGGGGTGGAGCCTCACTACAGACACTAGGGATGGAGCCAAACTGCAGACAAGAGGAGGAGCCTCACTGCAGACAGGGGGTGGAGCCAAACTGCAGACAGGAGATAGAGCCACATTGTGGACAGGAGGTGGAGTCTTACTTCAAACAGAGGGTGGAGCCTCACTGCAGACAGGAAGAGGAGCCTCACTTTGGACAGGAGGTGGAGTCTCACATCAAACAGAGGGTGGAGCCTCACTGTGGACAGGGGGAGCCTCACTGCAGACAGGAGACGGAGCCACACTGTGGACGGGTGGTGGAGTCTTACTTCAGACAGAAGATGGAGCCTTACTGCAGAAAGGGAGGTGGAGCCTCACTGCAGAGAGGAGGAACACTGCGGACAAGAGGTGGAGCCACACTTGGACAGGAGGTGGTGTTGCACTGTAGGTTGAGGTGGAGCATCACTGCGGATAGGGGTAGGAGCTTCACTACAGACTGGGGGTGGACAGGAGGTGGAGTCTTACTTCAGACAATGGGTGGAGTCTCACTTCAGACAATGGGTGGAGCCTCACTGCGGACAGGCAGTCGTGCTGCACTGTAGGATTGGGTGGAGCCTCACTGTGGCCAGGAGGTGGAGCCTCACTGCAAACAGTAGGTGGAGCTGCAATGTAGGTTGAGGTGGAGCCTCACTGAGGCCAGGAGGAGGAGCTGCACTGCAGCCAGAGGGGTGAGTCTCACTTCAGACAGGGGGTGGAGCCACACACATTTGTCCACTGAGCCTTGTCTGCATGCCTTTGATGGATGGAAATTGACCTCAATGTGAGTGAATGTACCCTGAGGTGGACTGGCACCCTCTCCAGGGTTGACTGCCATTGTGTGCACAGTGCGTTCACTCAGTAAACTGGATAAGCAGATTACAAAATGGACGGATGGATGGATGGAGCTTGTGTGCCCTTGTTCTGTACAGATGCCACCTTTCCAGCCTTGATTGACTCCTTTTGCGACTTGTTGCCAGGATAATCTCAGGAAGGCCACCATGACCTTGGAATTGGAAATGTTCTGCAAATGGATGAAAAGATTGGCATGTGTGTGTGTGTCAAACAGTTGGCACCAATGCAGCAATTCAAAGCCTAAACTTGCAAACTCAATGCCAGGCTCTGCCAGAGGTTCCCTTTGATACCCAGCGGAGCAGCTAACGCCACCACAGAAGCACATGTGCATAATGAGTGACCAAAGCCTCTCTCCAATGACCCGTCCGTCCTGCCCAGGTGTGGCCATTTAAGCCCAACTCCATTGGCCAGTAACAGCCTGTCAGAGGCCTAGGTAGGGATTTCAGTGCCCAGGGACAACTGAAGATTTCGTGCCCCTTTCTGTTTGCCAAAATGCAATGGGGAAGGGAAATTTGGCGCCCCCTGGATGCTGCGCCTGGGGACAGATGTCCCCCCCCCCCCCCCCCCCCCCCCCCCCCCCCCGCCAGCTACGCCACTGCAGCCTGTCTTTGTCTCAGGTCGCTCCTGCTAAAGCTTTGGTTCAGCACCCTGGACAGCAGCCCCCGTGTAAAGGCTGCCCGCTGATGCAAGTCAAACCTGTCACTATGGACACCTGCGCTTGTAATGACAGTGTAAATACGGTGTAACCATAGCAACCGTGCAGCTGAGTACACAACGGCAGAGCCACGAGGACTCTGAGCTGACACTTACAAGGACTACACACAGACTGGCGCGTGACGTTATTCTATATAGCTCCTTACATACATAACTTCACACAGCTACAGAACAGAGCAACACAGGATCCTGCCTCTAGGGGGCACAAGTCCAGCACAGACCATTCTTAACACTCACTCGAATCTAAAGGATGGCATGTCAGAGGAAACTGGAGGGGACACAGTGGAACTACACAGGGCGCTTAGCCTGGTGACCAAGAAAAGGTGCAGAGGGTAAGAGATGGTAATGATACCCAGTGATGCCTACTGCTCTGCCACTGATACAAGGAGAGCTCACTTGCAAGTGATGCCACCGTCCCCTGCCATTGCTACAAATCTCAGGTACCCAGAGATGCCAACCCCATCTTCCACTGTTGTTACAAAGACAGCTCAAAAGCTTATTAATGCCAACCCCAGCCCATGCAAATTAAAAAGTGATGCCAAGTGTCGACCGACCATTGTGTCAAAGCTTAGGGTCTTTACTTTTCAGTTCAGCCATTAAGGGGTGCACTAGCTGCGTCATAAACCCACCCCTGGAAAGATGACAGGAACATCTGTAAGGTGCAATATTGTGGGGTTTAGGTGTTTGAGCTTTGTGTCAAATATTTAAAATGTTAAGTTGGCCTTTAAAAGAATTACGGGGGGGGGGGGGCATTTCAAAATGGCCCCTCCTTGGCATGTTTTGTTATTTTCTTATTTAGCCGATGCTTCCAGTCAGAAACTCAGTAAAAAGACAGGCATAAGGACAACTGCTTTAATATGACAAGGATGAGTGTCGGTAGTACGCAATAAAACTCTTTATGGCGCCTTTCATGGTGGGCACCATTCCACAGATGCTGCTTTTGCTCTTCTGGTACTGTAATGTGGGACCCGGCAGGTGAGGCGACTTGCTTATTGACACTCAGTCAGTCAGTGAGGAGAACACAATTCGGGTAAAATTAAAAACAAAAATAAAAATGCAAAGAATTGAACTCTTCACTGCCTTTGTTTGACAACAAAAAAAAAATGAGTTTGAATACAAAAGGAAACTCAGCTGGGCTGCAAACCCCCCCCCCCCCACCACCCCCCACGCCTTGGGGGCTTCAAAGTGTCCTACAAGATAAACGGCGACTCCCTGCCCTCGTTAGATGAACACACGGGCTGTCAGCTTCAAAGATTTGTACCCGTGGCCGACGCCTTAAGAACAACTTCACAAAGTGACAAATCCACAGAAACGCAACACGACACGTGACAATCAGGAGCTCCAACATCCTGGCACTTTGAAATGCGCCTCCGCCATTCTGACAGTCTGAAGTACAGTATGCAGGTCGAGCTGCATTTGGTGAAATTAAAAACGTTAAAAAGGAAAGCATTTACTCACAAGTTTTAAAAGTATCAATAAAATTCTGAATATGGATATAAATCTTATGGAATATTATTTCAGAATATGTAAAGAAATGCATGACTGCCCCACCCCTTCTGACTGCTCTGCCGCTCTCACTTTCATATTCTCTGAAAGGCTCCGCCCCTTCTGATCAGTTTTATTGCCCAGGCTCCACCCCAATTGACAGCATGTGTTTCTCTCTCTCTCTCTCTCTCTCTGTCTCCGCCCTTTCTCTTTTTCATTGTGCTGTTTTATTCTTTGTCAGGCTCCTCCCCTTTTGATAATGTCTCTCCCTCTTTCTTAATCAACCTCTGTCCATTACCATGCCTCTCTCTCTACAACTCTCTCTCTCTTTCTCTTTGGCTCCTCCTTCTCTGAACTCATCTACATATCCCTGCCCCTTTTGACTCTACTCTCTGTTTCTGTCTCTGCAGTCTCCACCTCTTCTGACTGCACAGTCTCTCTCTCTCTCTCTCTGTTAGGCTCCTCCTCTTCTCTGCTCTTCTATCTCCACCCCTTCTGACCATGCTCTTTGTTTTTCTTTCTCTCACGCTCTGCCACTCCTGACTTCTCTTTCTCTCTGCACCCCAAGCAGCACCTCTTCTACATGCATTTAAACCCCCTCCCCCCCATTGAGGCTCCACCACATCTGACCACGCCTATCTCACAGGCCCCACCCCTTCTGTCAGCATGTGCATATGTATGTGTGCCGTGCCTCCAGCTCTCTCTTTCTCTCTCAGGTTACACGCCTGGTGATCCCTCCTACCTCCAGGCCCCGCCCCTTCTGACAGAGTGTGCATGTGCGCCTGTCTGTCTCTCTCTTTCTCTCAGTCTCCGCCCCTTCTGATTTCTCTCGTTCTCCTTCAGTCTCAGGCTCCACCCCTTCTGACCTCGACTCTTATTCTCAGGTCCCTGTGGCCCCATCAGAGTCGTCACTGGCAGCTTGTAGCCATGACGTGGGATTTCTGTTCATGTATGCCATGTGTCATATCAAGGATGGCATGTCATCTTCTATCCTGCTTCATCCAGACTAGGGTCGGGGTGGGGCTGAAATCTACTGCAGCCAACACAGGGCACAAAGCAGAACAAACCCTGAACATGGTGCCAGTCCAAAGCAGGGCAAACACACACACACAAGCCAGTTTAGCACTTTCAGGTCACTGAACCCTCGTTTCTTTGGATGGGGGGGGGGGAACAGGAGCCCCCAGAAGAAGCCCATCCAGACACGGGGAGAACATGCAGACTTCAAGTAGGGAGGACCCCCGTGGGACCTGAGCCCTGGTCTGGTGCTTTGTGTACATATTGTGTTTTATTCTTTTTTCTAATGATGTTTGGTCAGCGTATAGAATTTCAAACATGAGCAGGTAACACTTGTGGCCTGCGCTTTCATTTTAAAGACCCCGAGGTTAACACATTTGTACCGCGAGTTTATCACACAGCCAGTTATGTCAGAGCTCGGTCTCCAAATCAGTGAATTCCAGTAACGTGAGACCGGAGCCCCCGGGGCCCTCAGGCAGGACCCCTCACAGAGAGTATGAATGGCTTTGTGGTGACCTCACACTTTATAACAAAAACGAGTCAAATCTGCGACTTTGTGGAATGAATATGCGCCACCTGACGGAGCGCATAGCGCCATTAAACACTGGGGGCTCGTTTCAGCCACTAGGGGGCCACACTGCCCCTCTGCATTGGCTGCGTCAGGCTGAATCCATTGGGGTCCCCTAAACGACTCTGCCTTCATCCTCCAACTCAAAGAAACTCAATTGGGGTTACGTTTCTTCCTCAAACTAACGCACTGCTCTCCTCTCCCACGTGGTCCTCCATCTTAGGTTGGCATCACACTCTTCAAAATGAAGACCCCCAGGTCATCGCCACCTGCTAGCCGCACAGTTGCTGTAAACTGATAGGAGGCTGGTGAGCCTCGTGACCGCCAGCCAGAGGGTCTGCTTTTTCCACTAGCTGTTTTTATTACAAAGGCCTGCACCCCCCCTCCCCCCCCCCCCACGACCCCCCAGAGGATAGCAGATGTTGAGCTGCTGACCTCTGCACCCACCACGGGCACGTCTTGCAGCGCCTTGCTGTCTCATCCTGTTGGACTGCAGCTCCGCTCAACGTCACTGCTGGGACCCAGATAAGCGCTTCGGCTCTCCGGGGGACCCACGGGACACGCTGAGGTCACACAGAGGCTGAGCTCGAATTAGAAATATTCCGAGAGCGTCTGTGGCTCATCGTCCTGCAGGGCACAGGAGAGCTCAACTCAAAAGGACCTGACCACGTCCACCAGACGGGAATGGAGAAAGAGAGAGAGCAGAAAGTGACCGGAGTGGGCAGGAGGGCAGTGTGCTGAA